>NC_067158.1:55538410-55838410 GCF_903995435.1 Acomys russatus
CAAACCCTTGGGAGGGGGTTGGATATGTTGGTTTGCCTGTTTGCTTGCTTTGTTTTGTTTCTTCAGGAAGACCGGGCTCATCCACAAACATGCTCAGCAGAGGGGATTCCGCTAGCTCCCTCTTTTTTAAATAAATAAATAAATAAATAAATAACCTTAAAGAGCCTGGCAGTAGCGCGAGGCAGGGTTTCTGAGCTAATCACACCCCTGGGGGGAATTTGGTTGTGAGCTGTGTGTCTCACCCTAGGGGTGTGATTAGGCTACAGCAGCCACACCCACCCGTCATGCATTATTTCTTAACTAATAAATCACTACAAATGACGGGATGGGCAGAGCTATCTATCCCAGGCCCCTCCTTGAACTCACAAGCAGCCCCCCACCACACCGCCCTCCGGTGAAACCGGAAAAAAACTGATGCTCTCTGGATCGACAAATCCCATTTTGCCCTTCGAGATTAAAAAAAAAATTTTTTTTTAACTGGAGTATGGTTTAGGCAGTGCCTGTTTTTCCTTTTCTGCTTTGACAAGGTTATAGAGAGCCACTAAGTGTTCCCCGCCATTTAGGGTTCTGCCCAGGTTTTGACATGCCAGAGGAGCCCTCGGAGGACTCCTGCTAGATTAAAACATGACTTTTCCCTGGGAATGCTGGTTATTTGTGATTTAGGGTGAGCCAGGAGCAGGCCTTTGTGTTGTCACTCTTTGGTGGGGGGGGGGCATTGCTGGGGCTAGCACACGTGCTCCTAAAGGTCTCTGCATAGAATCGGTGTCACTCCTATTGTCCTTTGGTCCTTTGGCCTCATTTTCTCTCCCTCGCCTTGTTCTGTCTTCCTCAGGAAAGCATTCATTTGTGTTGGCTTTACCTAGTCTAATTGACAGGCTCCATTGTCATGTCACTAAAACTTTTGTTCCGATGGCCTTTATCCCTCCAAAGTGAGAATGCCATGCCCATTTAAAAAAAAAAAAAAGATTTCTCATACTGATCCCATACAGGGCAGGGCCTCCACATAAAGACACACACACACACACACACACACACAGAGAGAGAGAGAGAGAGAGAGAGAGAGAGAGAGAGAGAGAGAGAGAGAGAGAGAGAGAGAGATGATTAACCCAAGACAGCACAATTTACACACACCATTCTCTCCCCAGCTGCATACCAACAAGGAAAAAAAGACTCCTGCGTTTCACAGAGGGGAGAAATAGATACACTAAAAACAGTGGTACAATGTGTACTTTGCTCACTTGAGGCAAAATTTGAAAGGCTGCTGCCAACTCTCCGGGAGTAACTATTTGTGGGGGTGGAAGGGGGTCTCGGCTTCAATGTCAGCCCTGAAACAGAGCAGTGCAGCCAGGACATCCAGATTTGACTGGACATCCAGAATTGCCTTGGAGGTCCTGAGCAGGACTTCCTACCCACAGGAAGTTTCTGTGGCCTTTTGCACATGGGGACCAGGGGACCCAGGTGCGTTGTCTCTGGAGAATTTGGCCTCCTGTGACATTAGACTTGAGTCTTCTCATTGTAACCCCACTGGCTTGACTAGTGAAATCCATCGTGCACTTAAATGTAGGTTGACTGCTTACCCTGGCTCCTATGTTATACTATTATCAAGTACAAACATGTACCAAACCATCCTCAGGCCCAGAGGCACACATCCTACCTACCATGGGGGAACTTTGAGAAGTGCAGGTCACACCCATTAACCCTTAAGCTTCCATGGAGACAGAGGGGGTTAGCCAGCAAAGTAACCAGTTGTCCGGCTCTGTGCGAGGGGGAGTGCCTCCCAGCTGTATTTGTACTGTGGATGGAGAAGTGAGCCTGCATGCATATTCTTTCACCCACCTCTCCTAGGGTCCCTTGTTTCCTAAACAAGGCACACAGGTTCCTGGAGATGTCCCTTGTTTTTTTTGTTTTGTTTTGTTTTGTTTTTTGTCCAGTTGTGACCGTTGCTGTCCTTCCTGGGACCAAGAGTGTTTGTTACCTGTGGCAGCAATAGATGCCACTTTGGAGATGGGAGAGAGGTTCACTTATACCTCTGCAAATATCAGAGAGGAAGGGGACCTCATTTAATTAGGATTGGGTTAAAAAAAGAAAGAAAGAAAAAAGAAAACAAGGGAAAAGTCTTCCCAAGGCCATTATTACATTCAGTGATAGTTAAGACCCACACTGTCAGCTGGGCATGGTGGCTCACGCCTTTAATCCCGGCACTCAGGGTTAGGGAGGCAGAGGCAGGGGGATCTCTGTAAGTTTGAGACCAGCCTGGTCTACAAAGCAAGTCCAAGACAACCAAGGCTATACAGAGAAACCCTGTCTCAAAAAAACCAAAAAAAAAAAAAAAAAAAAAAAGACCCACACTGTCCTGAGCCTGGTGTGGGCAGATCAGGAGTTCAAGGCCATACTTAGGTACTAGTGAGTTTGAAACCTGTCTGGGCAACATGAAACATTGTCTCATTTAAAAAAAAAAAAAGCATACTAAAACCAAACAGCAAACCCTCTGTCCTGCACTTGGGGGCAGTGAGACCATAAAGTCAATGGTGGGGTATTTAACTTGGCTCTCACTGTTATCTGTAAAGAAAACAAAACAAGACAAAGAGCCTAAAGTCATCCATGTGATGCTATTTATGGTTCTGAAAATAATAATTGGAAAATGCCCTGAAGAGGGTGAACTGTACACAGCTCAGGGTACGGCTCCAGACATTGCAGATGTGTGGTTCTGAGCAAGGCCCTTCATTTTCCTGTGAGTTCGAGGCCAGCCTGGTCTACAAAGTGAGTTCCAGGACAGCCAGGGCTCTGTTACACAGAGCAGAGCAGGATGGGGTGGGGGGGGAGGAAGTAGGTGTGAGAGGTTGGGGAAAGTGGGAATGGGGGAGGTGGGGGTGGGGAGGATGGGGATGGGAGGGAAGGTTTGGAGTGGGGTGGAGATTACAGTATCCAACGCACAGGATTAAATTACAACGCTGCCATCTCCCCGCTCCCTCACTGCACGTGCTGATGCTCAGGCACCTCCAGATGCCCTGTGGATCACCTTACTGAACCCGCCCAGGTCCCATCTGTGAAGGGTTAGGAAAAGACCCACGGGTTGAAAAGTATTTTGTAATTGATAAAGCCCTGTGACTGTATATGTTGCGATGGTGCTGCCTGTGGTGGGAAAACATGGAGATCCGGCTTTTGCAATGCTCTTTTACTCACGTGCTGCCCAAGGCTCGCAGCCTTTAATGTCAAAGTCGTGAGGCCTTTCTCTTACACCGTATGGGTCCTAGTGTGCTGCAAATTATGTAGCACATTGGAACTCAGCCGGCCCTGAGTTCTTGCTGTAGAAAACGGGATGCACCCAAATTAGCTTCCCCCAAACTGGGGAAATCTTCAGAGCTGATAGATTTCTTTCTACCGGTAAGTAAGGCATCTATATTCTGACAGGAGGGTACATCTCTTCCCAGGCCTGATGTCAACCCAGAGCCTGTGAAACATGGTCATTTCTTTAACTCTAAAGACTTCAGGCTTGAGAAAAATTTGGGCCAGACATTCTAAACTTTAGGATGTATTTCCTGTTTTTATAGAGACTGCTGTCTGTACCACTTTTTATTTTATTTATTTATTTATTTATTTATTTATTTATTTATTTATTTATTATTTTGAGTTGGTTTTTTGAGACCTGCCTCTGCCTCCTGAGTGCTGGGATTATAGGCATGTGCCACCATGCCCGGCTATCTGTACCACTTTTTTAAAGTAGTACACTTTTTAAAAAGTGGTATGCTTGGGAGGCAGAGGCAGGAAGATCTCTGAGTTTGAGGCCAGCCTGACCTATAGAGTGAGTTCCAGGACACCCAAGCTACACAGAGAAATCCTGTACCAAAAAACCAAACCAACAAACAAAATAAGAAGTGGGGGCAGGGGGCAGGACAGGTACAAAGAGCAGCGTTTGACGGGTATCTCCGTAATACCGCTGCTAATTGTCATTAGTTCTCCTGCGTTTAATCCTGTTCTGGACGGTAACTTTGGTGCTGGGTCAGTTTGCCTCATAGGGTACCGCGGGAACACTTGCACATGCCTGGTTCTGAAGCCACTGCCTTGTGTAGCCTCTTCCTGGCCATCTGACTGAGGTGGAGAGCACTTTACAGTGTGCAACTGGATCTCTAGCAGAAGTTTTAGTGGAATTAAACTTACTTTTTAAAAAGAGATTTTTCTTTTCCTTTTTCTTGACAGGTTTTCATTTATTCTGGGGCCTGTGATTCTTGGTTTCCATGAGACGACTGCCCCCTGGTGGACAAGAATTATCAATTCAGATGAAAACTGCTTCAGTAAAATGGTTTGGGGTTGTTTTTGTTTTTGTTTTGTTTTGGGGGGGATTGTTTGGTTGGTTAGTTTTGGTTTGTTTTGATTTGTTTGATATTAATTAAACTCAAGCGAACAATGAGAATTTATTCTATACTATGTAAATCCCCTTAGCATATATATCCCCGTTTTTTCCCCTAGGTCTTTTGGAAGATCCTGTAGTGGCAGGGTCTTAATCTTCGCACAGGAAATTTTCACTGGGCTGTAGCGGTTGGGGAGTTATGAGTTCTAATCCATCGGTCAGTCACAACCACTGACATGGTCTCTATAGATCAACCCTGGAATAAAATAAATATGGGTGTGGAACGCTGTTTTGGAATAACCATACAGAATATACACAAAGTACTTTTGGGTATATGTATCTATTTCTCTTTTCCTATGAGACAGGCTTAGAAGCTGTCACTCTTGCATAGTTGAAGAATTCAAAAACTGCCATATTAGGAAACGGCATCTGTTGTTCGAATTTGAGCCTTGGTAATTGGGTTCCAGAATACAGACTTTTGACTCTATGGTAAATGTCTACACTTACAAGTCTCAGAACACTTTAAGACTCCAAAGGACCTGTCTGTAGTGGAAGTTTTGGTTTCTTAAGAAACCCAGGGAGGTTTTTTTTTTTTTTTTCTTACTCCCAAGTGTGGGATAAGGGGCTGCCTTAGTTTGTCCGCAGCTGTTAACTATAGCCACCTCATGCTGGGTGTGGTCTTTGCCAGCTGAGATAGTCCACCTCTGAGGACTCCAGGAGGGTATAAATATTACAGCCTAAAAGAGGCGGACGCTTTGAGAGATGCTTCCAGAGAAAGCTTTGAGGAGACACTATGAGGAGGAAGAAGACCGCAGCTGGTTTGCCGTGATGCTGTGTTTGCTGGCTAGCTGGTTAGCTGGCTAGCTGGTTAGCTGGCTAGGTGGTTAGCTGGCTAGCTGGCTAGCTGGTTAGCTGGCTAGCTGGTTAGCTGGCTAGGTGGTTAGCTGGCTAGCTGGCTAGCTGGCTAGCTGGTTAGCTGAACTGCTGACTATACTGACAGTGAAGATTAGTATTTCCCCACAGGAGCTAAATCTAAACAGGTCTATGTCCCCTTTCCTTTCTAACCTTCTTTCTTCCCTACCTAGTGTTGGGGGGCGGGGGTGGAAGGGAGGTAGAGACACAAGAACCCAAATAAAGTAGATAAAAATTATGCCAACGCCTGTCTTGGGAGCATTGCTGCCCATCATGCTATGCCATCAGTGTCAGTGTTGTGGGAGATTGGAACTTACCTATGGCAGATGGCCCCTCTACCCATTCCTGGGTCTCCCACCATCTCCTCCACCGTGACACTCATTAAGTCGCTCTGCATGTAAAGAGTGGTAAGACCTGATTCTCATCCACAAGGTTGAATTGGTTCATGCATTTCCCAAAATCCTCAGCCCTTAGCTTGTTTGCTTTCCTTTCTTTTTCACAAATCACAGTGGGCCCTGCACAACCAAAATACAAGTATTTGGCTCTTTCCACTCCAAATAGCACATGCTGTGTGCTGGAATGCACTTAGGACATCTGGCTCACTGCAGCGCTCTCCCAAGTCAAGGAAGCCGCAGGTCTACCTTCATGCAAATTGTCCTTTTGTGTTCATATGAACCAGGTCCACATTTCTACATAAAAATCCCTTACAAGGGTTCCTTGAAATGGGTCTGATGAAAGTCACAAAAGTTTTATTGGAAAAATCACTTAACTCCATGGGCAGTGGTGGCGCACTCCTTCAATCCCAGCACTCAGGGAGGCAGAGGCAGGTGGATCGCTATGAGTTCCAGGCCAGCCTGGTCTACAAGGGGAGTCCAGGACTGCCAAGGCTACACAGAGAAACTCTGTCTCGAAAAGAAAACAAACAAACAAACAACAACAACAACAACAACAAACCCGAAAACCCTCAAGCTTGGCAGTGGTATCACACACTTTCAATTCCAGCACTTGGGAGGCAGAGGCAGGCCTACCTCTGAGTTTGAGGGCAGCCTGGTCTACAGAGTTAGTTTCAGGACATCCAGGGCTACACAGTGCACAGGGAAACACTGTCTCAAGAAGAAGAAGAAGAAGAAGAAGAAGAAGAAGAAGAAGAAGAAGAAGAAGAAGAAGAAGAAGAAGAAGAAGAAGAAGAAGAAGAAGAAGAAGAAGAAGAAGAAGAAGAAGAAGAAGAAGACTTAACTCAAAGCAGGCATGGCAGCACACACCTGCGATCTCAGCATTCAGGTGCTGAGGCAGGGGAATCTCTACTTCATCCATCATGGATGACATAATGAGACTCTGTTTAAAGAAAGAGTAAAGCAGATTCACCAACCTCACATGCCAGAATGAGTCCTACTCAACCAACCAGTGTCCTATGAGCTCAGACTTCTGACAAAGGCTGGAGAACCTAGCCAGTCCTAAGCTTTCCTTTTCTGAATGACATGTGTCATCCTTACCCCATGCAATTGTGATATTTGCTTCCAATCAGAGCTCCACCCACCCCCATACACACATGGTTTCCCTCCCAGAGCCTAGCCACACTGCAGCTCTCCACCTCTCTCACCTGGCTGCATCAGTGCCTCAGTCTTCTTGAGGGCTGATCTTCGTTTTGAAGGACGAGTCTCCTCCTGTCTCCTCCTGTTTGGAGAATTAAAACCAGATCTGCTGTTATATAGAAATGAGAATTTTTGTCAAGGTACAGGGCACTTTGTTTAATACTGCATGGCTTTAAAGACTGGCATGGCGTGGACCTACCTGGAACAGCGTTCCATCAGTAGTAAGCAGTAGTAAAAGATATATCATGAATATTTCAGGGCAGTGGCGTATGCCTTTAATCCCAGCACTTGGCAGGCAGAGGCAGGTGGATCTCTGAATTCAAGGCCAGCCTGGTCTACACAGTGAGTTCCCGGACAGCCAGGGCCACACAGAGAATCCCTGTCTCAAAAAACAAAAATAAACAAACAGAAGATGCTGGAAGTTAAATAAATTTGAGAATACAACAGAAACCTTTTGTTTATGTACAGATATTTTCCTAGAAAATCACCAAGCCCCTTGGAAACTGCTCTAAGACTCTACCTGCATTAACTGGTAAGATGGCTCTGTGAATAAAGATGTTGGCCACCAAACCTGACAATCTGAGATCCATCCAGGGGACCCACCTAGTGGAAGGACAGGACCAGCTCTGAAAGTTGTCCTCTGACCTACACACATTGTGACACATGTGAGTGCACTCACATAGTACACCATTATGCACACACACACACGCATACACACACATACATACATACACACATACACATAAACACACATACACACATACACACACACACTAAATAAAGTTTAATTTGTCAAGTATTTGAAATGCTCACACACAGGACTGGGAAAGTAGTTCAGTCCACACAATGGCAGGGTTGAATGCGGGACTGAATCCCTGGATTGAATTCCCAACACCATGTAAGTCAGGCATGATAACACATACCTGTAATCCTACGGCGTGGCAGGTGGAGGATCACAAGTACAAGGTCATCCTTCAGTACACAGTGAGTTCGAGACCAGCCTGGAGTGCATTACCCTGTCTGAAAAACAAAAACAAAGACTACCTATAAGTGCACACCTCAGAAATGGCTTTCCAAATGTGACAAAGAAGCTCCCTTGGTGACCTAAAAAGCTTAATATAGTTTCAAAATACTCTCTGCTATATTTGCATCTCCTTTAATTAACGATTAACCATGTCAGAGTCTTTCTCATCTCGCTTCTGCTAAAAACCCTACTTAACTGATACTTAGCTGCTGGTTGGTTGGTTGGGGTTTTTTTTTTTCCCCCCCTCCAAATTTAAAAGAAGCAAGAAAGCCCTTCAGCTGATGGCACAACTTTAAAAGCATTTCGTTTTACACTGACCTGAAAAATGAAATTCTAATCACTGTCAAGCCTGAAGTGTGGGTTGAATTAATACAGCCTTTAGTGACGTTTCCTTCCCCCAACTCCACCCCACCACCATCTGCATTCACCCAGAAGTGCGTGGCTGAAATCAGACCGTCTGGGTGTCTTGGACACAAAAGACGCCTTTCTGAAAAGCCTGGTGTGAGCAGATGAGTGTCAGGAACCCCCAGAACAGGGCCAATCCAGACTGTGCCACAGTGTCTCCATTCAGAGGGTATCAATGTGGTTCTTCAATGCTTTTACAGAATCCCAGGAAATTGTGATTACATGGCATGAGCTTTTCATTTGTCAAAGAATGGACGAAAAGCCTGAAAGTCCGCTTCACAATGTGAAGAAAAGTATTTTTGGTTCTGGTCATCTTCTGCTGTTCTCTGGTTAAAAAAAAAAGAAAAAGAAAGAAAAAGAAAACTAGACGCTGCCCAATCATATATACAATCGTAGCTCAGTGGCTTGGCTGCTAGAGAGAGTACAGTCTCGGCCAGACCAAAAAGGACCCCCAAATGGCTTTTGTTCTCAGTCACTTAGTCGAGGGCGGAATTTGCAGCCGCGATATCTGGAATCTATTTTTCTTTCTTGGTGAGATGCTTCTCTGGAAGTTGAGTTAACTGATAGGAAAGCTATTTCTAAGTAAGTAAGTGTAGGTTTAGTTGAAAACACATTTCTGTTGCTTGCCTCTGTGCTTAAGAAGGAGAGCACTCAAAACTCACTGTGCCCTGACTGTGGGTATACCGTTAGCCTGATTATACTCTTTGTGTGTGGATATGAATAACGAGCATCTAGACCAAGATCAGCTTGCCAGTAGGTTGTAAGTGTGTTCACATGAACGCAAACACCCTTCATGATTTGCTGCTGCTGCTGCTGCTGCTGCTGTTGTTGTTGTTGTTGTTGTTGTTGTTGACAGGGTCTTATATATCCCAGGCTGGACTAGAACTCACTGAGTAGCTCAGGATGGCCTTGAACTTCTGATCTTCTTGTCTCTACCTCCTAAGTGCTGAGATGACAAGCATGCATGACCATATCAAATGTATGTAGTACTAAAGGTCAGACCCAGACTTTGTGCATGTCAGGCAAACATTCTACCAGCCAAGCTAGGTCCCTAGCCCTGCTCTACAAGATTTAAGTAAGAAAACAAAGTAGAAAGTATAGACCATTTTAGCCTAAGATCGGGTTTGGGACTATTGGCTCCTGACACCGTCATCAATGTGACGCACTGTGGCATCGGATGGTATGAAGTCTTTTGAGATGCCTCAAAATGCTCTGTCATGTGTCCCTTGTATTTAATGTGCATAAGAGTTGCTTGGGAGTTGCAGAGCTCCTGTCTGGCACGCTCAGGGCCCTGGATGATATTGCCAACACTGGACACAAGAGTTTCTTGGCTATAGAGGGCAGACATCTTCCTCTAAGGCTGTGAACATTGTCTGGTATTGTCCCAGGAAATGACACTGAGCACCTCCCCCCCCCCCACACACACATTTAATAATCCTCCTTCAGGAGTTGTGGTGGTTTGAATGAAAAGAGCCCCCTTGGGGTCATCAGAGAGCGGCACTGTTTGAAATGGATTAGGGGGTGTGGCCGTGGGAGGAAGTATGCCCCCAGAGGTGGGCTCTGAGAGCTCAAAAGCCCAAACCAATCCCAGAGTCTGTCTCTTTCTAATGCCCAGAGATTCAGATGTCGAACTCTCAGCTACTTCTGCCTGTGTGCCACCATGCTCCCTGGCATAGTCATGACGGACTAAACCTCCAAAACTTTAATGAGCCCCAATTAAATAGTTTCTTTTAGAAGAGTTGCCGTGACAATAGAAGAGTGACTAAGACAGGGTCTGTGGTCAATTTGTAGATGCACTGCTCTTTGTTTGGCTGTAATTCTCATGGTATCAGAACTCCCAGATTACCTTCACGCTAATGAATTGCGCTTCTCTCGTCCTGTTAAGCTTAATTCAGCTCAAGTTTGAATAAATCTCTCTCTCTCTCTCTCTCTCTCTCTCTCTCTCTCTCTCTCTCTCTCTCTCTCTCTCCTAAGCAGCCATTCCATCATCACCTGGATGGAAACGACAGGAGAGACTGCAGCAAAGTTGTAGTGCATGCAAACATGCTTTGACCCCAAGTATGGGGTGCGAAGCCGACTTGAGTGAGGATGCTTGATGTCTGTCAGCTAGAAGAGGAACTGCCTCATTGGGGGTGTGGTCTTTGCCAGTTGAGAAACATCCTGGTACTGACTCTCAGAGGAGGTAAGTGGGAGCCCCCAGAACAGAGGCTTGGCTTTGCTTCTCATGGCTTGACTTCTCATTGTTTCTGCTCTGAGAAGCTCCTGGGGAGGAACGCTCCAGAGATGCTTCGAGGTTTTGGCTGCTGCAGTTGCAGCCACTTTTGCTGAACTGCTGGTTTGCTGTCTGGACTCTCCCCCAAGGAACTGACCCTAAAGCGGTGTGCTTCCATCATCTCTCCTAACCTTCTTTATCTCCTGTCTAGGGTAGGTGGGTTGGAAGGAAGGTAGTGGGGGGGGGGTGGTTAGGGTGTGCCTTAAGTCCAATTGCTGTTTTTACTGTTTTTCTGCTCTAAAAACTGGGTGCATCTTATGGTCAGGTGCATCTTATAGTCCGAAAAGTACAGTAGGTTTTTAAAAGACCGTAGGCTCCACAAAGTTGCATTGCAGCCAGACACAGCGTAAGCAGATGTGGACGGCAGGCAGTACACTTCTCTGGCTATTCCTTTATATGTGTAAAACTAGCCTTTAAACTGTGCCTTGCCCTGAGTGACTCCATTTTGCAAGGAACACTTGGCCCCATTTTGACTGCAAATGTGGAGGCAGGATGACTGCATAGACTAAGGCAAAACCTGACAAGTAACTGACTCCTAAAACGAAGAGGGTGCTTTTAAAAAGGCATCATATACATGTCCATTAAAGTAGGTTGGTAACATACAAACCACAGCAAAAAGTCCATGCCCAAGAACTTAATGAAAACAACAGACCAAGGAGGAATATAACCTGGACCTCCCACACAGGACACACATACGATGTGGTGGCAACGCTCGTTCAATCCCATTACTGGGGAAGCAGAGGCAGGTGGGTCTCTGGGGATTCCAGGCTAGGCCAGTCTAGATAGGGCATTCCAGCCAGGACTAACTATGAAACCTTGCCTTAAAAAACAAGAAATGGAGGCCACTTGACTACTGTGTGTGTGTGTGTGTGTGTGTGTGTGTGTGTGTGTCTGTCTGTCTGTCTGTCTGTATGTATGTATGTATGTCTGTGTATTTGCCTGTTAGTATATCTGTGTGTGTGTGTGTGTGTCTATCTGTGTGTGTGTCTGTCTGTCTCTGTGTCTGTGTGTCTGCATACTGACAGGCACAGAGTTCCCAATACTCCCCAGGCCTTCAGCTCAGTGCCATTCCCAGAATTTGACATGACCTATTCAAACTGCTGTCCTTCCATCTGCCCATCCATTTGTCTGGTTCTGGTCTTTCCCCTCACCTCCGCAGCCTTGCCCTTTTAGTTTGACTGACTCCTGTGGCCTGCCTTTGAAACTCTAAGCCCAGCTTTTTGACTCCAGCACCTCTCTAACTGGGTTCATTAATGTCTTAGCCCAAGCACCACAGGGCTGTCTTTGCAATCTGTATCTTCCTCTGCTCCAGTAAAGAATCTTTTGATTTCATGGTTTCTTTAAGCCCGTTGTAACCATTCCCTAAGACACACACACACACACACACACACACACACACACACACACACACACTATGATGGTTAGTTTTGGGGGGTTGTTTTGTTTTGTTTGTCAACTAGACATAGTTAAGAGTCATCTGAGAAAAGGGAACCTCAACTAAGAAGATGCCTCCATAAGATTGGCACAGGAAAGTCTGTGGGGCATTTTCTTGATTAATGACTGAGGTGGGAGGGCCCAGCCCATTGTGGGTGGAGCCATCTTTGGGCAGTTAGGCCTGGAGTGTATAAGGAAGAAATCTGAGCAAACCATGAAAACCAAGCTAGCAAAGCAGCACTCCTCCACCACCTCTGCCTCAGTTCCTGCCTCCAGGTTCCTGTCCTCCAGGTTCCTGCCTCCAGGTTCCTGCCTCCAGGTTCCTGGCCTGACTTCATTCTGTCTGTGCTGTCCTCTAGCCTGTCTGTGCTCTCTCTCCCTTCATCTTCTGGGTCTTGCATCCTCACCCCCTTAAACTTGTGATCTTCCTGCCTTAGCCTCCGGAAATGCTGAGATAACAATTACGTGTCACTACATCTGGCTCAATAGTCTTTAAAAAAAAAATACTTTCTCAGCTTCTCTATCCAGAATCTTGGTGTTCTAGGTCAGATCAGACATCCTATCATTATGCCTGAAATAAATACCAGCCATCTTGATGAACAACAGGCTCAACTTCTAGCAGAGATGTGTGTTCTTATCGATGAGAATGACAGTAAAATTGGGGCTGACACCAAGAAACATCATCACCTGAATGAAAACATTGACAAAGGATTATGACATTGAGCTTTTAGTGTCTTCTTATTTAATACTGAGAATAAGCTCCTGTTACAGCAGAGATCAGATGCTAAAATTACCTTTCCAGATTGTTTCACCAATAGTTGCTATAGTCACCCATTAAGTAATCCAGGGAAACAATCCAAGAAAACATTGCCATTGGTGCAAAATGAGCAGCACAGAGGTGCTTACAAGCTGAACTGGGAAGACCTTTAGCAGAGGTTAACCCAAGCCGGTCTGTGGTGTCCCCACTATTTGCACCTCGTGCTGTAGACTGAGGAGCTAAGGCAAAGGTTCTGAACTCTCATCTTTTGGAAACCTGAGCCCAAACCAACTCTACTGCTTGCCATGATCATGGTATTCTATCACAGCAACAGGAAAGCCACCGATACACCTCCTCAGCCCTGTGTTGCTTTCGGTTTCTAGATGAATGAGGACTGACCTGTGAGCCTTGTCTCAGCAAGGCCATGCTGACTCTGTGCAGCCAGCCTGTGTCCCTCGAGGGCTTTCTGGTTACAGAAAGTTATTTATTGGCAAAGAAAAATGGGATGAGCATTCCTGAATTCCTGCGTATAAGTCAGTGGAGGGTATGACGGGATGTGGAGCAATATTTTAATCTTGAGAATGATTTCAGTAGTGTATAGGGCTTTTGAAATGTCTCAAGTACCATTCTCTGTATTTGAAGCAGTATTTCAAAGATACTGCTGAGGCCTTTCTGGGTAACTGGTTTCTATCTAAATTGTCAATTTATTTGTGAGTCTGCCATCTTGTACCTACTTTGCATAATTAATATTGTAAACAATATTAATGATGTTCTTTGATATTGGACTTGGGAAGGAAAATTTAATTTTAAATGTATTCTGCAAATAATTTGATAGTTGATTCTGTAAATGTCATTTTTAATGTACTTATAATTGTTTCCCAAACAACTCCTCTGGCAGTAAGCCACATTATATAGCAAATAATTTCTTTATCTTCTAGGATTAAATAAAACAGCATATTTATCTCTGTTTGGATTTTACTTGCTATAACATGCTTTGCCAGCAAAATGAATTTTAAAAATAAATAATGAATTCTGATGACCTCTTGTTTTCTCACCACATATGAAAGAGGAAGAAAAAGAATGAGTGCAAACTTAATATAAAATGCCTGAAAGTATCTTATTAAGTTCCAGAAGAAGATAGGCAACAGCGGTCATTTCTTAGGACTGCCGTCACAAGCACTGAAAACAGGTGGCTTAGCTCTGCAGACCTCTGCAAACTGTAAATATAAAATCAGGGTGCCGGTGCCTGCTGGCTACCCCGCTTATCCTTCTCCCTCTTCATCCCTCGCTCTCTATCTCTCTCTCTTCGCTCTCTCTCTCGCCCTTCTCTCTTGCTCCTCCTCTCTCCCCCCTCTCTCTCTTGCTCCCTCTTCTCGCTCCCCCCCCTCTCTCTCTCTCTCTCGCTCCCTCTCTCTCTCTCTCTCTCTCTCTCTCTCTCTCTCTCGCTCCCTCCCCCCCTCTCTCTCGCTCTCTCCCTCCCTCCTCTCTCTCTCTCTCTCTCTCTCCCTTTCTCCCTCCCTCTCTCTCTCTCTCTCTCTCTCTCCCTTTCTCCCTCCCCCCCTCTCTCTCTCCCCCCCCACCCCCTTTTTCCTCTCTCAGTCTCTGCATCCTATTTATACCCTCTCAGAGTTCACACAAGGATGTTTTTCAGCTGGTGAAGACCACAGCCCCCTTCATGAGTCAGCTTCCAGCTGTGCCCTCTCACCAGGCTGTTTCCAGCTGATGAAGATCATGAGTCCTCACCAGGCTGTTATCAGCTGTGGATAAACTAAAGATAGTTTCACATCACACACATGGGATCAAAACAAAAATATATTTACATAACGTAACCAAACTTCCACTAGGATGTAGTAACCAAAACTTCCACTACAATGCAGCAAATCTCTAGTGAGAGATTAATAACAAATTGCCCAACTGTATGATACATAAAATAAGTAATTTTTAAAAAGTCAGTTAAAAGAAGGTGAACTACAAACAAGTGTAGTAAGTTAGAAATGAAGTATTTATTTTGTTTTTTGGTTTTGTTTCTTTGCTTGCTTTCAAATACACAAATAGCATGCTTAGCTGGTAAAGTATCACACATCCAGTAAAGGTTTAACAATAACATAGGAATTTATTTATAAAAATAGAAAAAAGTGAATAGTTATTAAATTGTACGGAAAACAACAGAAACTTGGACATGTATAAAAGTAAACTGTTTTCTTTGGGTTGGATATACTATCAGTGACTGTTCATTTGTTTTAATGGTTTCTAAATTTTCTTTTTTCTTTTTTCTTTTTTCTTTTTTTTTTTTTTTTTTTTGTTTTTTGTTTTTTGTTGTTGTTGTTTTGTTTTTTGAGACTGGGTCTCTCTGTGTAGCCTTGACTGCCCTGGACTTGCTTTGTAGACCAGGCTGGCCTTGAACTCACAATGATCCGCCTGCCTCAGCCTCCCGAGGGCTGGGATTAAAGGCATGTGCCACCATATCTGGCCGGTTTCTAAAATTTCTACTGTATCATTTATTCTCACAATGAAAATAAGCGAAAACGTAATAAGCTATTTTAAAGTACTAATCATGTTCTTCACTATCCGAGAGAGTATTGTAGAGAAATACATATCAAAAACTTCCCTTGGATTTTTAGATCAAAATTATAACTATTTTTAAATACCATTTAATAAACTTAAAATGGACCTTTCAGGCTTCTAACAAGTATATAGATCCCATCTAGTTGTAACTTGTTATCTGCATTATTATTATTGTTTTTTGTTATTTGCATTATTATTATTGTTATTTTTAAAATTCATTTATTTCTGCTATATACCATGTTTTATTTTGCTTTCATTCATTGAGGCAGGATCAACATGTAGCTGACGCTGGTCTTGAACTCCTGATCCTCTCCCCTTCACCTCCTGAGTGCTGGTGCTGGGATCATGCCTGCCTGGGTTTGGGTTTGTTTGCTTGTTTCATGATCTTGGTCTGTAGAGTTGCTATCCAGTCCCCCATGATAAAATGACAAGAGTCTTTGGGAATAGTGATATGTGTTAAATAGCAATACGCTGGCTACATGCTTACTAGGGATTTTTATGTTTTAAGAGGTTGTATTTCAGTAGCTAGGGTAAAGTTCATGGCATTGTGTCAGGGTTGTTGAGGTGAAAGAGAACAGAACAGGGTAGCTGACACCCATCAGGAGAAGAATCTTTTTTTTTTTTTTTAAAGAAAGATTTATTTATTATTACATATACAGTGGTCTGCCTGCATGTACACCTGCATGCCAGAAGAGGACATCAGATCACATTACAGATGGTTGTGAGCTACCATGTGGTTGCTGGGAATTAAACTCAGGACCTTTGGAAGAGCAGCCAGTGCTCTTAACCTCTGAGCCATCTCTCCAGCCCCAGGGGGAAGAATCTTATAGATTAATTTTTTTTAATTTAATATTTGTGTGTCAGTGACTGGAAGTAGGGTGGTCGTCACTCACCAGCCTTCTGTATGGCTTTTATGGGTTCTAGGCAAAACAGTGGGCAGAAGGTTTGTTTTGTTTTGTTTTTTAATTCCCTTAAATTGTCTGTGCATTTATGCCAAGGATCAGGGAGCCGTAGCCCAACCTCTCACTTTCAGCCATCAGCCATTATGGTTTATTTTCTGCCAGGGCCACCCTCTCTACACAGGTTGACATTTACTCAAAGGTCGAAGAGATGAGGATGATTTTTAATTTTAGAAGCATTAGAATGTATCTATAGTGTGTGTGTGTGTGTGTGTGTGTGTGTGTGTGTGTGTGTGTGTGTGTGTGTGTTTGCGTGCGCACCCAGAGCAGGGATTTTATTTAGCTCAGTAATTAGTGAGAGAACTGGGGAAGCTACTAGAAAGAACTTATTGAAATGAGGTGTCTAAGGCTGAAAACTTGTGTGGAATAAAGTAATATTCCAGCAGGCGGTGGTGGGGCACACCTTTAATCCCAGCACTCAGGAGGCGGAGGGGCAGGTGTATCTCAGAGTTCGAGGCCAGCCTGGTCTAAAGAGCGGGTTCCAGGAGAGGCGGGGCTACACAGGGACACCCTGTCTTGAAAATCAGAAAAATGAATAAATAAATAAGTGTTCAAGTGAATTTACCAACTGTAACAAGCTGGATTTTTACACAAGAACAGGTAGGTAGAGAACGCAGTCGAGTCCTCAGTCAGGCAGCACTCAGTTGCACGCTTATCGCTGTAGTGAGCAGAGCGTGGTCATTCTCCCCCACCCGCATCCCGGCCCAGTGGGGCAGCTCAGTGTGAGCACAGGGGTGTCTAATGTGGAAGAGAGTCAGAGAGGGCTGTGACTGTGAAAGGCTTCAGAACAGGTAGGGCGGTGCTGGTTTTGAAGATGGAGAAACAGGTCTAAGAAGCAAGGGACAAAGTGGACAACAGTGACCACCAGAAAGGGGCAGGAAGTCAATTCTCTCCCCCTGGAGTACCCAGGAAGAGGCGGAGCTCTGCAGAAATCATGGCCTCAGGCCAGCAAGTGCTGTATAGGATTCGGACCTCCAACGTTGCATAGGTAATAGATACGTTGTTGGAAGCCACCGAGTTGGTGGCACATTTTTATAGCAGAAATGGAAGGCTAGCACAATAGAGAAGATTTAGTGACCTGCAGCAGCAGAAGAGGGCCCAGACGCGGAGGCGCATGCAGTCCCCAGAGCCTTAGCATCCCGCTGCCTTGTTTTAGTTTGGTTTTTTTCAAGACGGGGTTTCTCTGTGTAGCCCTGGCTGTTCTGGAACTCCCTCTGCAGACCAGGCTGGCCTTGAACTGAGAGATCCGCCTGCCTCTGCCTCCTGAGTGCTGGGATTAAAGGCGTGCGCCACCACCGCCGGCTGGTAGACGTCATTTATTAAGACCCCACTCCAAGCTGCCCCTGCAGACCCTGTGTAGCCTTCCTTTCTCCGGCTGCTAACAGGAAGGGGAGTGGGTTCCAGTGAGGTGAGTTACTCAGCGCTTAGCACGGATGCTCTGCCCAACACAGGATCAGTAATCACTGCTAGGAGTAAGAAAGAGAAGGAGCGAATTGATGGCTCGATGGTTCAGTAGCCACTACACACCCTGGAAAACCAGGGAGAGCCAAGTCATCAATAAGTCTGGAATCAATTCTTGCTCCCTCAGCCAGTTTCTAGGCAAATGGAGCAACGGCCTGTTGTGAAACAACTGTTTCAGTTGGTGAGGTGCGTTATCTCACTTTCGACTAGAGTAAGCTGGGTGACCCTTAGGAATTGACTCTGAGCCTGTGAAACTTAAAATGGGCAGACACTGAAAAATGAACAATAAAGAAGCATAAGTTAAAGTACAGAGAACGTATAGGCTCTGCCTCTTCTGGCACCAGCACCTCTTTTCCATGGGGACACCCTTGAGTTTTGCATGAGAATAACTCTACTCATTCCTCTTTGGTGGGCGAATGACCCAAACTTTGTTGACTATATTTTAGGACAAATGGCTGGTGTGAGGACCAAACATTGCCAAAAGGACATGGCTGGAGTCAAGCGGCCTCCACAGGCACGGGCCAATCCCAGTTAGCGTCACGTAGCTGCAGATGGATTCCTCTAGAAGCCTTTAAAGGAGCCTGTGAGCTCCTCCTTGGGGGTTGAGGCCATTTTGTATGAATGGTTGACAGCTACATGCAGACTGTTTGTGAAGAATAAACGCTCTTTATTTTTATGTACTATTTGAGTCTGGGGTCTTCCTTCAATGGTTTATGGACCCTTACAGCTGGCTTAGGAATTTTGTAGGAATATGTTGGATACCGTGAGAATGAAGCCTGGATGGTCATATAAAAGCACCGGGCAAGGGCACTTTGTGTGAGCCGGTGGAACACGGGCTAAACACCTGGGAGAAACCAGCTTGACAATGAAATCAATTTAGGGGAAAGCCGAGAGGAGAATGGGTTTCTTTGATGTTATTTGAACTCTTGAATCTAGCTGTGACTCAGGAAGGTCTCATCTGTCTCTGTTTTGTCTCACAGTTGCTCTGTTATGGAGCCTTTGATTTCTCATGTGTTGGTTTAGGCTTAATTTCTGTTACTGAAATCTTTGTTGCAGTAATTTTCCTCCTTACCCAAGGGGGGGGGGGCGCGACTCATTCCAAGATTCTCAGTAGGGGTGCAGGACTACAATTATTAGTAGTACTTTATTATGGAAGTTTCGGTTTCTTTGTAAACTCAGTTATGTTCTGTAAATATGTTTTTGCTTTAATCCCAAGTGTGGGATTTTACTTTGGGCTTTAGTTTGTCCACACCTGATAATTGCCTCCTGAGGGGGCGTGGTCTTTGCCAGCTGGTAACTTCCTGCCTCGCAGGGCATGGAAAGGGGCATGGCCTAGGGACTCTAAGGAAGATAAATATGAGAGCCAGGAGAGAGAAAGTGTGGCAAGTGGTGTTTTGGAGAGACCAGAGATGGACTGTGTGCTGGCTGGGAGATACACAAGAGAAATATTTCCACACAGCAGTTCAGAGCAGACTGCTGCTTTTACTGTTTACGGCGATTAGCATTGCCCCAAAAGAACCCGCTGACTCTAAACAGCCGGGAAAAATAAAGGGGTCTACACCCTCTCTCCCCTTCTTTCTCTTACCCAGGGTGAAGAGGTTGGTGGAAGGGAGGTACAGCACTCAATACACAAAATAAAATAGAGTTTTAAAACTAGCATCAACAGTACTTAATCCTACATAGGTTGTATTTCCTAACTTGTACATGCATACCTGTAATTGACTTTAATTTATAAAGCAGGCATAGCAAAATATTGAGAAAAATATCACAGTGATATACTTCATATGTTATATGTATGTATTCTCTCAAAATATCCTACTGTACCAATCTCTCATGTTGCATAGGATGATACAAAGCTAAGCCAGATGTGGTGGCCCACGCCTTTAATCCCAGCACTTGGGAAGCAAAGGTAGCTAGATGTTTTTGAGAGTTCCTGGTTAGCCAGGGCTACAGGGCTTGGGGAGAGAGGTTTGGGTTTTTTGCTTTGGTTTTTGTTTTTGGTGTGTGTGTGTGTGTGTGTGTGTGTGTGTGTGTGTGTGTGCTGACAATATGACAAGAGGACACTCTGCTTTGTTTGTTGTTGTTGTTGTTGTTTTTTATTTGCTTGTTCGTTTGGTTTTGTTTTTTGTGTTTTGGAAACAGGGGGTTTCTCTGTGTAGCCTTGGCTGTCCTGGACTCCCTTTGTAGACCAGGCTCTCCTAGAACTCACAGTGGTCGACCTACCTCTGCCTCCCTGTGTGCTGGGATTAAAAGCATATGCCACCACACCTGATTTCTGATTTATTTTAAAGTGAGGTGACATAAAGTTTGACTGTGACACTCAAAACAGCATACAATTTTTAATAATTTTACATTTTCCCCCTGTAGATTTTCTTTTCCTTTTTAAAAACAAAATCTCACATACCCAGGCTAATCTCCAACTCATTATGTAGCTGAAGGATGGCCTTATTAAATGCCTAATGCTCCTGCCCCATCTCTTGAGAACAAGGATTACAGATGTGCACTGCCACACCCAGATTCTTCTGGAGATTGTGCAAGAACAGCAAATTTTACCACATCAGTCGATTTAAGAATAATCTTCATCATCTGGGAAAAGGGGGATATGGGCTGGCAGGGTACAGCCTGCACAGGCTAAGGGTGTACATGACAGAGGCATTTTGGGGTGTGTGTGTATCAGGAGTTGGTGACCTCCTGCCATATGAATCCTGTATAATGTGACGTTTAACATCACATTTAAGGTTTTAATTACTATGCTTAAGATATTTGCAAGTTGTCCTCTGACCTCCATACATATACCATGGCATGCCTGCCCTAAGCCATGCCTGCCTAATCCATGCCTGCCCTAATCCATGAATAAAGTAATTTTTGAAGTTGGAGAGTGGTGAGGGAAAGAGTGGGAAAGAGACAGGGAAAGAGACACACAGAGAGACAGAGAGACAGAGAGAGAGAGAGACAGACAGACAGAGACAGACAGAGAGAGACAGACAGACAGAGAGACAGAGAGACAGACAGACAGAGAGAGACAGAGAGAGAGACAGAGAGAGAGACAGACAGACAGAGAGACAGACAGACAGACAGAGACAGAGAGAGAGATGGGGAAAAGATGAAAACACTGTTTTAGCGGAATCTCTGTTTCGGTGTCTTAGCAGAGCATCTCCAGCTGTGGATTTAGCGTATTTTCTACTGTCCCTAAGTGGCCTGCGACTATAGTGCAATAACATCAGCTGTTACAGTTTTGTTCAAAGCTTGAGAAAGGACTTAGAAATAGACACAATTTCCCTTTGGTTTCTATATATTCTAGAGACACAAGAACATAAATAGAGGCCGGGCGTGGCGGTGGCGCACCGGTAACCCCAGCCCTCAAGGAGGCAGACGCAGGAGGCCAGCCTGGTCTACAGAGTGAGTCCAGGACAGCCAAGGCTACACAGAGATACTGTCTGAAAAAGAGGGCTGGGGGTGGGGGTGGGGGAAATCAAGCTATTACTAAGAGTGGGGAGGCTGAAGGCATAACTTGAGTATAAATCAAATATATTGTTATACAGAAGAAGCAGAGGGAAACCAAATCAGCTACTAAGATTAATAAGATAATGGATTCAGTCAGCAACACTAAGTCCTAGAATGAAACCTATTTAGCTGATAAAATGATTTAGAATTTCCCGGCATTCAGAACTGTGAGGAAAAAGAAGTCATGTTGTCTAAAGTACAGTATTTGTTTTGACAGCCTGAGTGAACCAAAATACGTGTGTGTGTACGTGTATGTGTGTGTTTGTATAAAATATGCGACGAATGATACACAAGCAGTGCAGAGAAGGTAACATGTTAGCTGAGCTGGGAGGACGGGTGATCTCTGCTGGAGACCGTGGAGACCTGAATGTAAATGGTGGCCTTAGAAGAAAAGCTTACAACAGCTCAACAGGGCGCCCTTTGCCTCCTCACGGCAGCTGCCTGGCACAGGGGCCACGAGGAATCATCACGCGATAATCAGACTTCTGAGAGAGTAGGAGCAGAGCGACACACGGTTGCAAGGTCAGGGTGTGACCTGCTCTCTAGATCTTTAGTTAGCCCTCTCTCCACAGCCTTTCCCGGGCTTTATTTTCGATCTTTTGCTCTTCGATCTAACTTTTCTCTATGCCTCTTCCCTAGGTCTCATCTGATGTCCACCCTTCCCCTGCAGACCTTTATCCGGCCAGTCACAAAACCGTGGAAGCCACATTCAAGTCTTCTTTCCTTTTCTTCCACACCATCCCCACAACGCAGGATTTCATCTCCCTAGTTGTGTGCAATGGGTCTCCACCATTACCTTTCTAAACCTGATGATGTCACAGCTCTGCTTAAAGCTGTACTGTGGCTCTCTAGACTGCAGATACTTTGTTGTTTTAATTTTTTTTTTAATTAAAATATAATTTCATCATTTCTCCGCTTCCCTTTCCTTCCAAGTCAAACTCAGTCGGCTCACAGCGAACTGTCTTCTGACTGCTGTTACTTTATATGCTCTGTTCCCTTTTTCGGAACCTCCATCCCCTTTCATACAACTTCTCCCTTTCCTTCAAGATTCAGGGTCAGAGCTGCCTTTTCCAGGAAACCCTGACTAACTCAGCTGACGGCCATATTTTATTCAAGATTTTGCCGTGGTTTCCATTTACTCCACTGTCTCTCAGGAGGTGAGTGTTATGTTCCGCTTACTCTCCACGGCAGGCGTAATGTCTGTACGTCACGTAGCCTACATCATTAGTGCTTGAAATAAGAAACGAAGACAGTGGGTTTAGTGACTCCGTGTCTGGAGATATCACAGATATTTCTGTAGCTTCTGTATACGTAAGTAGACAGACTTTTGATGTTTGGGAGCCAGCAAGGAGAATTGCCTAGATAAAACGAAAATTGCTTCTCTGGTTTCACTTCTTACACGCCTTGGCCGGAACGGACCAGGGGTGGGGGGGGGAACCAAAACAAGAAGGAAAACTGCATTTCCCGTCATGCCTCTGGACAGACCCTCTCAACGTCCCCGCCTCACTCACACGGAAATGAAAGTACCACTTCCGGTTTTGCGTCCAGGGGAGCCGGAGGCGTTAATCGGCCCATTATAGCACCTTACTCGGGAACTCCGCCTTTCCCTGGGTCTTTCTGGAAAGGCAGTTTTGATCTGGACCGAGCGGGACAGGTATTACCCGGCCGCCTTGGCGGGGCGGGGGGATTTGTGTGGCCGTGTGCTGCACGGGGCCGGGAGAGCCCGTTCCTCTGGGGGTTTGGAGTTCCGCGGGAAGCAGGTCGGAGGGTCGTCGTCTTGCTCTGACGTTTTGCTTCTTCTTTTCTCTGCTGTCGCAGCGTCCCGGGCTCCTGCGTGTCTCCCCCGCGATGGCGGATACGACCCCGAACGGCCCCCAAGGGGCAGGTGCTGTGGTAAGTGAGCGGCCTGGGCTCCCGGCTCCATCAGCAAGAGTTGGCAAGGAGCAGGAAGTGTTTGCGAGGGCTGGAGCGTTATGGACGCCTGCCTGCCTGCCTGCCTGCCTCCCTGCCGGGGGTTAGAGTGCGGTGCGGGTGGAGAGGAGCTCCACGTTTGTTTCCGAAGCGGCCGCGGTCAGTCCTGGAGCAGGTGGCCGTCCCCTGCGTGCTGGGGATATCGGGCCTCCCCGCCCCTTCCCACTCCTCGGTCTCCAGCTGTCTTCAGCCCCAAGGTTGAAGATGCCATCGGAGGCAGAGGCTTCCACCCACGCGCCTCGTGGTGCTCGTAGTACTGCCCTTTGTACCCACTTTAAGCCTTTTAAGAAACTTCGCAAAGGAGAGAGCGGTGTTTTCTCAGTCGCTTACTAGGAGGAATACTACTCTTCTGTAAACTTTTAACGTGTTGGCGCCCGCCTTTAATCACAGCACTCGGGAGGCTGAAGCAGACGGGTCGCTGTGAGTTCGAGGCCAGCTGGTCTTGCAAAGCGCGTCCCTCCAGGACAGCCAGGGCTACACAGGGAAACCCTGTCTCGGGGGTGGGGGTGGGAGATGTTGTTCTACAACTCTGAGTCATTTTTGTTCTTTAGGCCTTTAGCTGAAATTTTCTTTCTTTCTTTCTTTTTTTTATTTTTAAAAACATTTTACAATAACTCTGTGCACACACTTACTCTGCTGGCCCTTCTGGAATTCTCTCTCATCCACAGTACTAAAAAGTATCATCCTCCACTACACTTGGGGAATTTAACATTGATATGTTAATAACCTAATGTGTAGTTCATGTTCAGATTCCCTTAGCTGTCCGTTGTCACTTCCCCTCCTTGGGAAGTCAGTGGAACGCCTCTGTTCTCTCTCTTTGGGCCCTGAAGACACGGCTAGCTTCAAAAGCCCAGGCCTGTTTTGCTGTCCCATCCCAAAACCGCAGTCACATGACCGATTGAGCCCTTCTCAAGACACCTTTTCTTTAACATGAACCGTTTCCTCATGATCCTCTCTTTGGGGGAATTCAGGTGTGATATCAACTGATTTACCACTGTAAAAATACGTTCCCCCTTTGTAATGAAGAAAGTTGTTTGGCCTAATACTCCAAAACTGTGTGAATAATTTGTCCTCAAGTGTTCAAACCAAAGATCCAATAAAATCCTTGGCGGGGAGGGTGTCTGGAACCGTGTATATCAGGCAGCTCATCCTTGACAACTTAAATGGACGTACACCTTTAAGCGACCCAGATGAGGGGCTGCATAGGTGGGCTCAGTGTTAGGGAGAAGTGAGTGCTGCTTTTGCCGAGGACCCTAGTTCAGCTCCCAGCCGCCGCTTTGGGGGGGCGGGGCTTACAGTCACCTCTATCTCCATGGCGATCCTCTGCTCTGTAGTCAACACTGTATTCAAAAAAAGATGTCTGAAATGGATAATTCAATTTGACTTACTGAATAATAAAAGCCCTACACAAATATTTATTTTATTAGGGGGTGTCATGTGTGGAGGTCAGAAAACAACCCATGAGAGCCAGGTCTCTGATTCCATGGTGGTCTCAGGGTTCAGAGCTCAGTCAGCCTTGACAGCTATTCCTGCTGGATTGCCTTGGCATCCAGGAAGTGGGTTTTAAAAAGAATGCTTTAACAAACTGAGCACAGTAACCGAGATTACCCTGCATTTGACTATTGCTAGAATCAATTAAATGCAGGGACGCACAGTGTAATAGCTGCATCTAGGTAGATAAGCTGGCAGCGTCTTTTATGTCGAATTTGCTAGCATGTAACTAAAAGGCATGTAATTTCCCTTTTTCATGAATGTGTTTTGATACATGAATGTGTCTGGGGGTTTCTTGGGGGGCGGTATTTTTGGTTTTTCAAGACCGGGTTTCTCTTTGTAGCCTTGGTTGTCCTGGCCTCACTCTGTAGACTAGTTTGGCCTCAAGCTCACAGAGATCCACCTGCCTCCGCCTCCCTGAATCCTGGCATTACAGACGTGCGCCACCATGCTGGCTTCGTTAATGTCTTAAAATCACTTATTGCAAGCACCAACTATAAACAAAATTCCATCACTTTTAATGAGGATATGTATTATAAGACTTCTATTTATGTACCCACTTTATATATACCCACATATGTTTACATCTTGGTATTAACATTTTTTAGCTTTAAAGTTAAAAATATGTAAGTCTCTTTAGAAATTAGCATGAGGCGCATGTTAGTGATAAGGCAGATTCAAGTTCTCGCTTTCAAGATAAGTTTGATCTGGGGCCACTGAAATCAGGGTAAAACTTGTCTGGAGCCTGCAGGGCAGTCAGAGTGTAACACAAGCTGAGAAGCAATCCCATTTCATACTTGACAGGCTTGTTCTGATGCCTCGGGGAGCTAGGCTCTTCTGCACGCACGTAGACACGTGGTCTACAGACTAGTGAGGCCAGCAGTATCCACTGCAGGGATGTTACTGTCCTCTTAATGGATTATTTAACCCAAGCCTAATATTTGATGCCTTACTGAGTTCTGAGGCCTATTTGGGTGTGAGATTTTTTTCCCTAAGAATAGACATTACAGTTGTCTTGAGAGCTGTTAGCTCTTACTTAACCTTTTAAGATAGATGGAGCCATTATTATAAATGTTGAAATAGCACAGAAAATTTTACTCTATAGTTTCTGAAAGTGTTTCTTATGCCTTCCATGGTGTATATGTGAAGACACAGGTAAGTACCATGAACTTCCACTTACAATCTGAAAACAAATGTTACAAGGTGTTGGTAAAATAGTATCCATACGAGCAAAAGTGCATAATTTATCCCTAACATAATTTTCAGGCTTAGTTTTCCATATTATCTTTTTTTTTTTTTTTTTTTTTAATCCAGCAATTCATGATGACCAATAAACTGGACACAGCAATGTGGCTCTCTCGTTTGTTCACAGTTTATTGCTCCGCTTTGTTTGTCCTGCCTCTTCTGGGGTATGTATTATATTTCTAATGCCGAGAATTCAGTCAGCATTTGCGAAATGCTTGTTAGCTTTAATAATTAAGACTAATTAACACAGCCCCATTTAAAATTAAGACTAATCTTTAATACCAATTTGGATGTCTTACTTCTTGTTGTCTGTGTGACTGCTCATTGTAGATCTGAGGAGTTCATGGTCTCCGCATTTCTCCTTAAACTGACAGAAGAGAGATGGAGTATGCTCAGCTGGGTGTGCTGATGCCTCCCAGAGCGCGGAGTACATTCGTGTGCTTTGTTTTCCATTGACAATTGAATGGTTCAGGGGTTGTGCAATGATGACGCAATTCACGGAGGAGGAAGAGGCGGTAGCTGTTGGTGTCTCGTGATAGCTTTTCCTCTGGTAATTTGCAGGTTGCATGAAGCAGCAAGCTTTTACCAGCGTGCTTTGCTGGCAAACGCTCTCACCAGTGCTCTGAGGCTGCACCAAAGACTGCCACACTTCCAGCTGAGCAGAGCGTTCCTGGCTCAGGCGTTGTTAGAGGACAGCTGCCACTACCTGCTGTATTCGCTCATTTTCGTCAACTCCTACCCTGTTACAAGTATCCTTTTTCTGTCTTTTGACAATGGAGTGCCCAGCTAAGCATGTGGCAGGTGTCTTTTCTGTCAGAAGGACACAGTAATGATATTTCATACAGCTCGTTGGTTTTGCTCTTATTTGTCATTTGTATGAAGATATATCAGTATAAACATTTCTGTCCCCAGAATTTGAAGACTCTATAGAGCTGTTTTGCGAATTTAAATATCATCTCTCGATGTTCTTGCCTCTTGTCAGCTTAGCGGATATTTAATAATTAACAGTTAAAGCACAGGTTAATATGTGAATTCAATATTTAACTTTGTATCTCATTGACTTTATATCTTGGTAGAAATATGTAAATTTTATTTACATGTATGAGTGTTTCCTCTGCATATATGTATGTGTATTGCATGTGTGCTTGGTGCCTGGGGGACCAGAAGAGGAAGTTAAAGCCTCTACAATTGAAGTGTCAGGCAGTTAGGAGCTACGGTGTGGGTGATGGAAAATTAACTCCGGTCCTTTGCAACAGCAGCCAGTATTCTTAACACCACTCCCCCAAGCTGTCTCTCCAGCCCTACCAATGTGTTACTTTAAAAAAAAAAAAACAGAACGCTTTGCTCCCCCAGTTTCCAGTGAGCTAGGAACAAAAGAAAATTAATCCTGAAATGACTCAGTCAAATAAAGTGAAAGTAATCTGCTATACGTAAAATTGAAAGTAAGGCTATGTGCCGAGTGCGGTGGTGAGTGCCTGTAACCCTACGCCGGAAAGCACAGGCAGTTGAAATCCAGCGTAATTTACATAGCTAGTTTTAGGCCAGCCAGGGTTTTACAATGAGACCTTGTCTCAAAACAACAACAACAAAACAAAACAAAATCAAGCTGGCAAGGTGGCTCAGTGGATTAATTCTTGGGAGTCGGGGAAGTGGTGGCAGGAACATAAACTAGTAAACGGTAAGCAATGCTGATCTAATGCACGAAGCCACCGGAGTCATGGTAGTATGCCAGGGTGGCCCAGAGCAGCACCACAGGTGTGCTCGGGCCTTGGGTCTTGAGGTAGCGTGTTGTCTGTGCTGTCGGTGCCTGGCACTTAGGAATAAAATGGTAGCCTTCTCACCCCTTATCTTTTCTAAATAATTTAAAAGTGGCATTGAACCAGGCGTGTAATCTCATGCCTGTAATCCCAGTGCTTGGAGAGTGAGCGTAGAACGTGAAGGTGAGCCTGGGCTTCCATGAGAGCCTGTCTCAAAACCAAAAGTTAGGGAAAAATGACATCAAAAGCTAAGATGAATCTCATAAAGATTTGTAAGCTGTAGACAGTTAGAGATAAAACCCTCATTACAGACCTCCTTGATCTCTGTGTGTGTGTTAGACAGTATGAGACTTGGCCTGAGAGCGTGAGGTTTGTGAAGGAGCCAGGCTGCAGCCCAATATCTTGACTCGCACTTGAAGGTTCTATTTTGGAATTGCCTCTATTACTGAAGTAGACTTCAAGGCTGGGCGTGTCGGAGTTTAAGCTGAATTATTTAAGCTTAAGTTTCACAGAGGCCTTAAACATGAGAAGTTTAGTTTTCAAGTATTAAAGAAGTCTGATTCATTGAAAGGTTCTAAACTGCAGCCAGACGTGGTGGTGTAAGTCTGCAGTCCCAGCCCCAGGAGGCTGAGGCAAGGAGGAAGGAGAGAGTGAGGCCGATGTAGGCTGCAGGGGCAGGCACACTGTGCACTGTCTATGAGGCTGGCGTAGGCTGCAGGGGCAGGCACTGTGCACTGTCTGTGAGGCTGGCGTAGGCTGCAGGGGCAGGCACGCCGTGCACTGTCTATGAGGCCGACGTAGGCTGCAGGGGCAGGCACGCCGTGCGCTGTCTAGATTCTCCTCATGTTTGGGCATCGGTGTCCACTGGTTGGAATGGGGTTTTGGGTGCTAATTGATATCAGCAACCTGGCAAAAATTGGAATGGATCCATTTCCATTTTTTCTTTTGAAAAATTGAATGAAAATTGTGTATTTACCCACAGTTTAAGGCCAAACTGATGGGCTTAATATAAAAATTCCTTGTTTATATTTGTAATTAAATTGATAGAGCATGTGGATTTTATACAAACTGAAGTGTACAGTCTTTTTTATAAATTCACATTTTAAAAAAAAGTATAGTTTTTCAAAGTAATGGGAGTTAAGCTTTGTCAGCAGTGTAAGCCGCCCACTGAACTCATTGTCAAGGGCTGCTTCAGCTCTGCCTTGCACGCACTGCACAGCTGTGCACGGTGCACGGTGACCTCAGGCTTTCCTTAACTGCTTTCTCCAGTGAGTATTTTCCCAGTCTTGTTATTTTCTTTGCTTCATGCTGCCACGTACACTAAAAAAGTCCTTGATGTAAGTAAAACTGTCATTTCTTTGGTTTGTGAATTGTAGTTGGTTGGCGTGACTTTGAGTTTCAGAAATTTTTCACCCAAATTTCCTGTATTCCACACAAGCTTGTTATGGTTTTTTAGTGATTTGAAATTTTTGAATTTGAAGTTTATATTGTTGAAATGTCATAAAAAAGTGTATTTTGTGGAGAAAGGATTGTTCTTAAAATTGCTTTCCAGTTCCTTGAAGTTTATGTTTCTTCATTTAGAAAGCGTGTTGAGTTTGATGCGTTGGCAGAGATGTTGCCTGCTGACACTGTCATTCTCACCTCTGCGCAGTAGACCCTTACTCAGGGCCCCATGGTAACTAAGAGAGGCCCCTGAGCGCCCCCTGAGCGCCCCCGAGCGGGAACATGAGGCAGATATGCTGCATGTACACTTAAATTCGAATGAAAATTCCAAATTGGGGTCTTTGGTTTGTTTGTATCTGGGTTGTGTTATTTTATTTTTTGATACAGTCTCTTTATAGCGCCCTGGCTGGCCTGAATCTCTCTATGTAAGCCAGGCTGCCCTTGAACTCACAGAGACTCGACTGCCTCTGCCTCCTGAGCGCTGGGATTAAAGGTGTCTGCACCGCCATGCCTGGCCCAAGTTTGCCGTTTTTGTTAGCATTTAATCTATTTCTTTATTTCTGTAGCCACATGAGCCCTTAGGGTTCTGTAATCTGTAGTGTTCGTTGTCTGAGGGGTCACAGGTATCTTAACTATTGCTAGATAGTCAGATTTTTGTTATTACTGAAGAAAAATAACCACTGGCTTTTTTTGTGGGGAGGATGGAATTTATCTTTTCTTATGGGAAATAAGGTAAGAATGAAAAATTTTAATAATGTGTTTTGGGTTCTCTTCAGAAACAGAATAAAGCAGGACAGTACACTGAGTAAGTCCTTAGTTTGTGCTCATAAAGTCTCTTTGAAATAATTTGGCCTTTGGTTATTACCTGTTAAGTTTGCTACCAATCCAATGGCAGTCAGCCCTTGGTGTGTCAGTCCTTCACTGTAGCCACTTTAGCCAAAAACTATCATGTCTGTCCTGGACATGGCTTTCTTGGCATTCCCTAAACAGTACAGCGAGACAGCCGCATGCCTTCTTACATCCTAGTGACACCCTAGAGTGTAAGCAGTGGAGAGAAGGGTTGAGGTATAGACGATGAGTGAGCTGTAATGTAATATGGTGCCTTGGCTTGTTTGTTTGCTTGTTTGTCTGTTTTGTATTTCGAGACAGGTTTCCCTATGTAGCCTTGGCTGTCCTGGACTCACTTTGTAGACCAGGCTGGCCTCAAACTCAGTGATCCACCTGCCTCTGCCTCCCGAGTGCTGGGATTAAAGGCGTGCACCACCACCCGGCTTATGGTGCCATTTTAAAGTCGTCCTGAGCGTCCACCCACACACTTTGGTATTAAGGTGACTGAGCGAGCTGTAACAGATGCCATATTGTTTCTAATGCTTGTTCTCTTTTCTTTCAGGCAAAGGGATCAAATAGTTTACCTCTGTTGAGATCAGTCTTGGATAAATTAAGTACTAACCAACAAAATATTCTGAAATTTATTGCTTGTAATGAAATATTCTTGATGCCTGCTACAGTTTTTATGCTTTTTAGGTAAGAATTCAAATATGCTTGCTTTGAGAGATTGATGAGATAAGTGCACATAAAGATTCCATCCTCTTGAATCAGAGCAGGCGTCAGCATGTGTCCTCAGCTAGAGGAGCATCCCCGTTGCTCTCGTAGAAGCACTAGGCCATGGGAGGACAGCGGTTTGTCGGTTGTCCACCACCACCCCTCACTCACGCGCCTCTCGGTGAAACCCCTCTTCCCAACAGGCCGCCCATAGATGCTTAGATGTCTTTGGCTATTAATTAAATGTATTCGTTGTAATGCATGTGGTCATTCTCCCCACCCAATCCTTACTCCTTCCTATAAGTCCCTTTCCTGTATTTTTGTTTTGTTACCCATCTGTGTGAGCCAGGCTGTGGAGCTGTCCTGTGGAGCCAGCTGGGCTGACCAGTGAGTGTACAACTGAAGACGCTGACTCCTCTTTCCCCAGGGACAGGGAATTTGTCTTATACACCTTGTGAAACATCATTCAAACCCTTGCAAATTAATTTTAATCTTTGAAGGTCAATTTTTAAAATACTAAGAAGGGGTTTTGTGTTTTGTGTAAGTTTGGGTTACTGTTGCCATCATGAAGCACCACTACCAAAGAAAGCAAGTTGGGAGGAGGAAGGGGATTATTTGGCTTAATGATTCCACGACACAGTTCATCAGCATCATAAGTCAGAGCAGGAACCTAGAAGCAGGCTGCAGAGGCTGGAGGGTGCTGCTTACTGGCCAGTTCCTGAGGGCTCAGCTTGCTCTCTTACAGAGCCCACCTGCTCAGGGATGGCTCCACCCACAGTGGGTGGGGCCTCCTCCATCAATCACTAAGAAAATGCTGACCATACAGGCTTGCCTACAGCCAGATCTTGTGGAGGAGGCATTTTCTCAGCTGAAGTTCTCTTCTCTCAGAAGATGACAGTGTGTCAAATTGACATAAAACTAGCCAGCACAGTCTTGAAGTGTAATTCACTTTATTCTTGCCATTACTGAGGTGATATTTTTTTTCAACTAAAAGGAAATGTTTTAAAAGTATAGTCTTAAAGTAACAATTGCTTGCAATTGTTAACATTTTATTTGTAATCTGGAAATAATAGGTAAATAAAGAAAGTTTTCCCTTTTTTTTTTTTTTTTTTTTTTTTTTTTTTTTTTTTTTTGGTTTTTCGAGACAGGGTTTCTCTATGTAGCCTTGGCTGTCCTGGACTCACACTGTACACCAGGCTGTCCTCGAACTCACAGAGATCCTCCTGCCTCTGCCTCTGCCTCCCGAGTGCTGGGATTAAAGGTGTGTGCCACCACGCCTGGCCCTTTCTTTCCAGAGCTAGAACATCACAGCAGTATTGGTCTCTTCATTGATAATTTTGCATTTAATTTTAACCATCTGCATCTAGCTAGATGCCTGCGTTTTTAATTTTAGTTTTGTAAGGAGTAGGGTATACAGATAACTAATAGGATCATCTAGGGTAATCTAACTCATTGGTGTCTGCGGGCTGCTGTGTCAGCTGCAAAGTTCATGATCAGAGCAAAGAAAAAACCCTATACAATATTTTAAATAAGGTTACTATTTTATGTTGGGCTGGAGTTTTAGCTGTGTGGTGTCGCAAATGGCATCTCAGGCTCCATACACTTCTCTGCTGAAATAGCGTTTTATGATGTTCTAGTCATGCTCTTCCAGAGTAAGCAGTGTAATATGCATGTGTGTGCAGTCCACTTAGAAAGCACCTGTGTGCATGTGCAGTCCACTTAGAAAGCACCTGTGTGTGTGTGCAATCCACTTAGAAAACACCTATGTGTGTGTGTGTGCAGTCCACTTAGAAAACACACCTGTGTGCATGTGCAGTCCATTTAGAAAACACGTGTGTGTGTGCAGTCCACTTAGAAAACACACCTGTGTGTGTGTGCAGTCCATTTAGAAAACACCTGTGTGTGTGTGTGCAGTCCACTTAGAAAACACACCTGTGTGTGTGTGCAGTCCATTTAGAAAACACCTGTGTGTGTGTGTGCAGTCCACTTAGAAAACACACCTGTGTACGTGTGCAGTCCACTTAGAAAACACCTGTGTGTGTGCAGTCCACTTAGAAAACACACCTGTGTGTGTGTGCAGTCCATTTAGAAAACACCTGTGTGTGTGTGCAGTCCACTTAGAAAACACACCTGTGTGCGTGTGCAGTCCATTTAGAAAACACCTGTGTGTGTGTGTGCAGTCCACTTAGAAAACACACCTGTGTGTGTGTGCAGTCCACTTAGAAAACACCTGTGTGCATGTGCAGCCCACTTAGAAAACACCTGTGTGTGTGTGCAGTCCATTTAGAAAACACCTGTGTGTGTGTGTGCAGTCCACTTAGAAAACACCTGTGTGTGTGTACAGTCCACTTAGCAAACACCTGTGTGCGTGTGTAGTCCACTTAGAAAACACCTATGTGTGTGTGTGCAGTCCACTTAGAAAATAGACCTGTGTGCGTGTGCAGTCCACTTAGAAAACACACCTGTGTGTATGCAGTCCATTTAGAAAATAGACCTGTGTGTGTGTGCAGTCCATTTAGAAAACACACTTGTGTGCATGTACAGTCCATTTAGAAAATACAGGTATGTAGAAAGCATACTTTGGTGGAGTAGCTTTGTTTGTTGCATGAATCATTTGCAGCTTGTTTTTCCAGTCGGTATATTTTGTTTTCTATATGTGTTGGCATTTAGAGTTAGTGTGTGTTTGTGTTTTTTTTTTTTTTTTTTAAGATTTATTTTTTTATTATTATGTATACAGTGCTCTGTCTACATGCACCCTTGCAGGCCAGAAGAGGGCATCAGATCACATTATGGATGGTTGTGAGCCACCATGTGGTTGCTGGGAATTGAACTCAGGACCTTGGGAGGAGCAGTCAGTGATCTTAACCTCTGAGCCGTCTCTCCAGCCCTGTGTTTGTTTCTTGTAATGGTTGCACGTTGTTCTTTTAAATTAGTGTGTTCTGATGATGGATGGTTGTTTGCATTTTTAGTTCTCCAAATACTGATGCAATAAACATCTTTCTTAGCTTGCATTTACTTGTGTGCCAACAGTGGTCTCTTCAACATAGATATCAGAACTAATTTTCTACCATTAAGCTAAATGCACTTTGTATTTGGTAGACTGAGTAAGCATGTGCTTGTCGACACAGGCCTGCACTCCCAGCACTGGGAGGGCTGAGGCGGGAGGTCTTCAGCTGAAGGCCAGCTTAGGGAGGGCTAAGGCGGGAGGTCTCCAGCTAAAGACCAGCTTAGGGAGGGCTGAGGCGGGAGGTCTCCAGCTTAGGCTGCACAATCAAGATTCTTGTCTTGAGAAAAAGGTCAATATTCTTGGTTTTCATGATTTTCCACATTTGTGCAAGTCATTGTTACTAACTATAAAACTTTATATTTCTAGTGTTTGTTGACTGGCTGATGAAGTTTTTATATGCCTGACACTTGGCTTGATTTTTCTCTTTTTCTTTCCTGTACTAAGGATTGAACCCAGGGCCTGATCCACTTAGTAAGCCGTTGGCTGTTGAGCTGTGATGTCCTCAGTCCAGCTTTACTTTTTCCCCTTATTCTGAAACAAGGTCTCACTCACCCTGAGTCACCCTGAGCAGCTGCCCTCAAGCCCGCACCAACAGGCTGCATTCTATAGTAATCTCTCTTTATACCTTGTACAGATTCTTCTAGAAATTCATCTTTTATTTTTCTAAGTTATACTTCTCGGGGTGAACTGTAGGGTTGCCATGTGCTAGCTACTCAAGTTACGGGCTCTCAATGGTACAAGGCTCTGCAGTGATGCACACAAGTACTTTTCCTTTGCTGGCCTGAGACAGGCGCTCTGTGTAATTGAGGCTGTGCCAGAGCTCACTGTATAGGCCGGGCGGGGCTGCATGTGCGGAGGCCCTGGCCCTGCCGCCCGAGTGCTGGGCCTACAGCCTGTGCCGCTACGCCTGGCTACCAAAGCAATCTTAATGGGTGTCTGGGCCTGGACTTTAGTGGGTAAGATTTGTTTGTTTGTTTGTTTGTTTTTAGTTTTTTTGAGACAGGGTTTCTCCCTTGAACTCACAGAGGTCCACCTGCCTCTGCCTCCCGAGTGCTGGGATTACAGGCGTGTGCCACTGTGCCCAGCTGGTTGGTAAGAATTTTAACATGTTTCTGAGCCTTAAATTTTTTTCATTTAAAAGGAAATGCTAATAAATAAATAAATAAATGAGTGGAAATGCTAACTAGCATATGTAAGCTTCTATGTTTAATCTCTAGCACTGAAAAAAAATAGTGATTGAGGAGATAAACAGCTAAAATGTATAGGATTTGATGCAGCTGCATTTATAAATTATTCAGCTCCAAAGCTTACACCCTAAAATACAGCACACTAACATGAAAACTTATTTTAGAATTATAGTGGGTTTTAACTTTATTGATACTTAACTCAATGGAGCTCATTAAGACATTTATTTAACACTATGGATGAAGTTGTCAGCATCTTAAATTTCAAGAGCAGAGTTTACCAGAAATATTTTTAGGTTAATTTTTTTCACTAGAGTTTAGTCCTTTAATCAACTAGTATGTGTGTGGGGTGTGTGTGTGTGATAATTGGGCAGAATGTATGTAACATTAAGTAATAGGCTTGTAATCATGTAAATTATTTTCACAATGAAATTATGATACAAATTAGAAGAAAAGGTTAGAAATACTGACTTAAGTGCTCATATCACTGTATATACCTTTATATTCTGCTCTTTTTAAAAAAATATTTTGTTGTTGCTTTGCTTTTTTTTTTTTTTTTTTTTTCTGATACACAGTCTCACTATGTAGCTGTGGCTGTCTTGGAACTCACCATGTAGACCAGGCTGGCACAAAGCTCGCAGAGATCCACCTGCCTCTGCCTCCTGAGGGCTGGGATTAAAAGTGTGAGTCACTAAACCTGGCTTTAAGAGGTTTTTTAAAATTACATTTATCTGTTTCTGTGTAAGTGTGTGGCACATGTGTAGAGGTCATAGGACAGCTTTCAGGAGTCAGCCTCTCCTTCCCCACACAGGTTCCAGAGTCTTCTCAGGTTATGGTGCTTGGCAGCAGCGCCTGCCTTGCTGAGCATCTCTCCGCTCACAGTCAGCTTTCTTCAAAGCTGCTCTCTGGGTTTTCCTTCCTTGCCCCCCTTCTTGGTTTCTCAGGACAGAGTCCCATGTAGGCAAGCTGGCCTCAGATTCACTGTATAGCTAAAAATAACCATCTGCCTCCATCTTTCAAGTCCTAGTATTACAGGTGTGCTCCACCATGTCTGACTGTCAGCTACTAAATACAGTATAATTTACTAACCCTGCTGCTTCCTGAACCTGCCATCTTCCCTCCCTCCCAACCTGCTAGCCAGCGCCTTGTGTGTGCTGAGCTGCGCCCACAGCTCCATTCTTGTGTTTGTTTTAGTTATTTCAGTGTCTTAATCCAGGTAGTTTTAAAAGAAAGAATTCCAGGTTTGAAGTTTCATAGAAGACACACATACATGCCTCTTGAACATTAGAATTATGAGTTGATCTTTTTAAAATCAAGAACACTAATTACTATAGGGTATGCCAGTCTATTAGTTAGTTGGTATAGTTTTGAGTTTTTATTTGCTCATATAAAATAAACTTCTCTTCATGTGAAAATTTGTTGTTGTTTTGTTTGGATTTGGTTTTTTTCTTTTTTCTTTTTTTAAGATATAAAACTTGGCCTGGAGGAGCCAGGCATGGTGGCACATGCCTTTAATCCCAGCACTTGGGAGGCAGAGGCAAATTGATGGCTGTGAGTTTGAGGCCAGCTTGATCTACAAAGGGAGTTCAGAATAGCCAGGGATATACAGAGAAACCTTGTCTTGGAGGAAAAAAATGTAAAATTTCATTTCAGGTGGGCATATGTGGTATGAGACCACATGTAGCCTCTGCTCTCTGAGGCTCGGGAGTTGTAAGCCAGCCTAAGTTATGTATTAGACCCTGTTTTGAAAAACAAAACATTGAGCCTGCAGGACGGTTGGGCAGGTAATGGCACTTACAGAAAGAGAAATCGCACTTTACAAAGTTGCCCTCTGATCTTCACACACAAATGCCCACATCATTCCACAGTGTCCTATGTGTGCCCGCACAAGCACACACACACTCAAATAATTTAAAGAGTGCCCCCAAGCCCCTTGGTTTTATTAATTCTTGGCTAATTATAAGATAATATCTAATACTTTCTGAGTTTTAATATTTAAATTTTTAAGTAATATATGGATATATTGATAAAAACTTAAGTCACAGCATTTTGCTCTTTTTCTAGTCATCTATATTCTTCTGTTTCCTTTCGAAGAATAATGTGTTGGGCTGGGCGTGGTGGTGCACGCCTTTAATCCCAGCACTTGGGAGGCAGAGGCAGGTGGATCGCTGTGAGTTCAAGGCCAGCCTGGTCTACAAATCGAGTCCAGGACAGCCAAGGCTACACAGAGAAACCCTGTGTCGAGAAATAAAAAAAGAAAAAGAAAAAAGAATAATTTGTGCCCAGATAAAGGAATTTTTGCTGACCATTTGATGACACATATTTTCTTTTAAATTACCTGTAATTTTTAAAATATATGTATGGTTTATTAACATATTTATTTATCACTCTTGATTTTATCTATTTCAGTGGCCAAGGAAGTTTGCTCCAGCCTTTTATATACTACAGATTCCTTACTCTTCGATATTCCTCCAGAAGAAACCCGTATTGTCGGTAAGCTGGTGACTGTCTTACGTCTGTCTTGTTTAGTAGTCTTTATAACTCTCAGAAATTTCTTAACTAACAGTTTAGAATGTAGCAGCAAGAAGTATCTTTGCAATTTCAGTTTAGGCTTTTTAAAACTAGCTGGGGTTGGTGAAAACATAGTTTTGCAGCTAATCCTTGACTTACAAGTTTCCATCCTGATAAGTTCATCCTAAAGTCAAAATGCATTTCCTCCACCTCCCCCAGGAGACAGGTTAGCCACACAGTGCTCCTTTGAATGCCCTTGTTACTGGAGCTGCTCTGACTGCTGTGACACAGCACCACAGTAGAGATTTGTGCAGCAGAGTGCTAGGTTTAACAGATATTGAAATCTTAAGTAGGCTGCTGCTGCTGCTGCTGCTGCTGCTGCTGCTGGCGGCTGTTGTAGCAGTACAAGGGGATACTGCAGGTTAAACTATTCGAGAGTGGGGGCCTCAGATTTATTCTCAGAAATTGAAGCTACTGTTACCTTGATTTTTTTTTTTTTTTTTTTTTTTTGAGACAGGGTCTCTCTGTGTAGCCTTGAGTGTACTGGACTCACTTTGTAGACCAGGCTGGCCTCGAACTCACAGAGAATTGCCTGCCTCTGCCTCTGCCTCCCAAGTGCTGGGATTAAAGGTGTGCGCCACCATGCCTGGCCCATTTTGATTATCTTTTAAGGTGCAACTAATGCTTAGGGAATATGGGAGATATAAATACCATTTGTAAGGACTTACTATGTACACTAGTTTCTCCTTATGTGCACTGCAGCTTCCTGCACTTTGTTACACAAGGTCTAAAGAGCTCCTAGCCAGGCAAATGCGCACATCTGTAACATCTGTGCTCTGGAGTCTAAGGCATTCTGCACCCAGGAGGCTCCTGCGTTAGACATAAGGTGAACAGTGTGAGTGGTGAGGATTATCTTTGACATCCACCAGATTGACTTCTGGGACAGTATACCTCATTCTGTATGCGACAGGATGTACATATGCAGGTCTAGTATATCGTGAAGGGTACTTTGTGGGCAGTATAGGCAAGGAAGGCCACTTAGCCACGTAAAGCAACACAGCACTGTCAGAAGTTGGAGCAGGAAATGGAGCAAGATCTTAGGTGCAGACTAGATTGTGTGAGCTCTTGGGTAGGTTTGAATCTGAAAAGAGCTCGTTTGATCAGTAGCCAGGTTGTAAGTCACATTCAGTGAACATGTCCAGGGTTATCTCCATTAACTTCACCACAGCACTGAAACTCCTAGTGTCCAGAAAAATTCTGAGAGAGAACATTTATTTAAAGAAACAGTGTGTGGTTGTCCATGTTATGTAATTTTTTGGGTCTTTTATAGAAGAAATTGAAGTTGTCTGTAAAAATGTGAAGACTGAGCCAGGCAGTGATGGCGCACGCCTTTAATCCCAGCACTCGGGAGGCAGAGGCAGGTGGATCTCTGTGAGTTGGAGGCCAGCCTGGTCTACAAAGTGAGTCCAGGACAGCCAAGGCTACACAGAGAGACCCTGTCTTGGAAAATAAAAGTGAAAACTGACTAGTAAAGAAAATAAAGTAAATAATTCTTTTTAGATCTAACCATACTTTAAAAAAAAATACTTTTCATTACCTCTCTGCTCAAAAAGACACTCATATGAGTTTTGTGGCTGTTGTCTGATGAGATGGGAGCCCTCATGCTACCCTGGCTGGTTTTGATTTGTTTTTTGTTTTTTGTTTTTTGTTTTTTTAAGACAGGGTTTCTCTGTGTAGCCTTGCCTGTCCTGGACTCGCTTTGTAGACCAGGCTGGCCTTGAACTCAGAGCGATCCGCCTGCCTCTGCTTCCCGAGTGCTGGGATTAAAGGCGTGCGCCACCACGCCCGGCTCCTGGCTAGTTTTGCAGCCCTAGGCTTCCCCGCCTCCTGCCCGAGCAGCGGAGGGCTAGGACTGCTAGGCGTGCGTGGCTCACCATCGGCATCTCCCTGCAGTACAGTCCAGGTTCATCTTCGACCTAATGGTTTGCGATTGGCTGCTTTGTTTCGAGACTGTCTCACTGCATAGCTCTGGCTGGCCTCCAGCTCAGAGACCCGCCTGCCTCTGCCTCCCAAGTGCTGGGATTAAAGGCCTGCACCACCACACCCAGCTACGTCTTTAAATTCTATTTAGTCAACTTTTTCTTCAGCATTGCTCAGCGTTGTTTGTATTCATTGCCTTTTTGTTGTGTTTCTGAAGGGAATGATTTTGTCTTTCAGGAACTTGTTCAATGAGCTGAGGATTGTTGTTGAGCACATTATAATGAAACCGTCCTGCCCACTGTTTGTGAGAAGACTGTGTCTGCAGAGCATTGCCTTCATTAGCAGACTGGCACCAACAGTTGCGTAGTTTAACATCTAGTTAAGCTGTGTGTAGAAGATAGCTCATAATTCGGATAGTGGTCTCAAATTACAGGTCTAACACTGACCTCAGTAATTTACATGATTTACATAAATGTATCTCAGTGCAAAGATAATAATTTTCCTGGCATGTTAAGTCAAGCCTTTAACACTTTCTGAGATTTTACTGTACATTATTATTTGTGGTTACGTAAGTTTGTATTGGTGATAAATGTTGCTAAATTGTTTTAGATGCTGCTGTGCCTACATCATGAAATACATTTATTTCTTTTAAAAAGAAATTTGTTTAACTCTGACTATTAAGTTGTATCTGGGATAAGTTCATTGTGGCAATAGATGAATTCAGTATATTTTGAGGCAGTATTTTTCCATTCCATAACTTTGGTTGAGATTGTAACAGACACACATCCCCTGCAGTTTCTTGTCACACTCTGCTGATCTCTGCTGCCTTATTAGGACAGGCGTGTTTAGCCTGTATCATCACAAGGGTGACTCTATGCGTTTTATGACCCGATAAGCTTCCGTTTCCATTAGCACATCTGTGGCTTTGAATAGTGTTTGAAAGCGGCTTGGCTGTAAACCTCTTTTGGATTAGATACTGGGGTCATACAACCATTTACTCTAGAAGGTAGTAGTGACACAGCAACTTATAAATGTGGACAGATAGATGATCAGTGCTGCTATCGTTTGTAGGTTCTTGACTCTAGTTTTCTTGGTTTCTTAGGCTTGAAATTTCCTAGCCATTTGCAGCAGCAGTTCAGATGCCTTTGAAAGGATGTGCTGAAGACTGAGCATGTGATCACACGTGTGTGTCCTGAGATAATGAAGACTGTTCTGTAGATTACATGCTTGTCCAGCAAATAGGACTCAAAAGGTTGAATGGAAAGGGTTATGGGTAAGGTAATTAATGGGGAGTGGGCCTGGGCGCAGCTGAGCAGAGTGATGGGTGTTGTAGCCTGCCGTGGGTACAGTGCTATGATGCATCTGTGATTGGGGCTGTGTAATCTGTTCAGTCTTTTAATTGAGTTGTCATCAATTCCTTTGTAAAAGTCATTCAATCTTTATTACTGTTGCATGATTGGAAATACTTAAAACTGCATAATTTTAGTGTAGAGAAATGTAATGTGGCTTTTTTTTGTACTTAGTTTTTTCTTCTATCTGCATGTAATTTGGACTTGTCAACTGCACTCATTAGTAACTTATCACATCAGTTTTCTTTTTGTTTAACTTGCTAATCTATAGAAAGGTGATAGTCTTAGGGTAGATTTTCAGGAAATACTACTTGATAGTTTAGCTATAACCAGCTACTTTTATATTTTTGTAATATTTATCCACCAAGTTGGAGAAGCAACCTCATAATATCCAGTTGATTTTTATGTGTGTCTAGCCTCCTTATCACTATGTATGGAATCTGATGGTTTTAAAAATACAACTTTGTAGAGCAATAAAGTGACTATAATGTTATGTAAACATAACTGATTTCTCATGATGTCTTAAAATACTGTCTTGAATTACATCAAGCTCTGGCAGCTAAAGGCATATTTACTTTGAAATGTTTTTTTCTCCTACAATTTTTTTGGGGGGAATATTTTAGATTTATACGTGGTTCAAAAATAGTGCTGAGAGTTCCTGTGTGCCTCTTACTTACCTGTTTTTATATTAGCATTTTCTTTTGGTAGAACATTGATGCAAAGTAAGATAGTAACTTTGGATTGCCTAAAGTACAAAATTTATTTGGATTTCAGCAGTTTTTACATTTGTGCTATAGTGTGTGCTACATTTGTACCTGGATTGCGTTTTATGTTTCAAGGTGTGTAAGTGACTTTTGTTCTTTATAATATCTTATAGTTTGAACAACAGTAGATGTTAGTTTGCATGAAGTTGTAGTTAGAAATATCACATTCTGTGTGAATAGGCACCATCAGCTGATCCTGAGTCTGGTATTAGTGCTTCCACCACATACAGCCACTGAAGTATAGGAAATGTAACAGTGCATGGACCGTGCGCGTCAGGGGAAACGCAGCACTTACAGCATTAGTCAATTATTACCCAGAATATCTTGTCCTTCAGGAACTGCAGTGGTGCTGTTGGTTTTGTTTATAGAAACCTGTTGGACAGATGGAAGCTTTATACAAACCTTGTTGACTCCAGCAAGCATTCTGCATTCCTTTTGTATACTTCATCTTTTGCTGGATTGCTGTATTTTAATATTAAGCCAAGAGCAATTTCTTAAGTACAATTTTTATTTAAATTTCCTTGAAATAACATTTCAGTAAGGTAGATGCTTTTGGGAGAAAAACAAGAAAGAAAGCTAATTTTAAAAACTAAATTTAGATACGTGTGTGTGTGTGTTTGTGTGTGTGTGTGTGTTTGTGTGTGTGTGTGTATCCCTTACAGAGAATGTCAAGGCAAGCTAGTAACAAACCAATAGATTCTGTTAAGAAAGAATTGCAAGGTTCTCAGTACATCTAAAGATCTAGGCAAAAAATCTGATTTAGTTTGCAAGTTTATTGAATATCCTGGAAAAGAAAGTGAAAGACAAATAAAGCTGAGGTTGAGCTCCCTAAAGCATTTCAGATGGGAAAGGCCAGGCTCACTGTTGTATTGGAATTTGTAGTGCTTAACCCACCCAAGGAGAAAACGGCTGTGGACAGTCATGTTTGCAGTCAGTAGGTGTCACTCTTCCTGTGGGTAGTCCCCACTGTCACATGCTGTGTTAGAAGGTTAAATGCTCTGCTACTGAAAGTGGTTAGCTGCCAGAACACTAAGTATCTTAATTCTGTGATCCCATTAACTCAATATTGACAAATATTTGGTAGGTATTTACTGTGAATGCTGGGGGCTGGGACTGGAGCATGAATGAGTACCGTTTTATAATAATCAAGGAAAAGAAGGTCACTGTTAATATGAGCCAGTGAAACAGGACAAAACTGTGAGTAGCCAGCATGTTATTGTCTCAGCTTATAATTTTCAGCCTAAGTCATGTGAGTACATAAATTGTAAGATTATTCTCTCCCTTTTTTAAATGTATTGAGAAATAATACTTAATTTATCTTTTCTTATATAGAGAGATGGCATTTTATTTTATTTTTTTCCTGATGATTATGTAGGTACACTTGATAGAATCAGCTTAACTACAATTGAGATTTCCCTGTAACATGAAGACACCTGACAGTTTAGAGACTATTCTCAGGAGTGCTCCCTGGGTTTGAAAATCAGTTGTAGTTTATAAAGACAAGTTTCTCTTCTCACCACTGGAATTCCTAGGATCAGGGGAATTCAACACTGACAGTGTTGCCGTAGGCACCACATACCCTTGGGAAGTCTGGAATTGTTTCTCAGCAGCTCTTCAGTGCACACAGGACCTTACAGTTTGACTGCAAAGCCATTCTTGGAGCTAGTGTCAAGGACATCTCTCAGTGGCGCTGCTGGGGATCTGGAAGGTCTCCTGCAGCTAGTGAACCAGTGAGACTTCTGTGGTTTGAGTTGGCCTTCAGTGGCTTATTGAGGATGGACACATTCTTGGTGAAGGATTCTCTGTGCTCTCTCTCTCCCTCTTCGTGCTGTACATGCCATGTAACTGGCCCGGGACAAGACAAAATGCAGTATTCTTTGTATCTGAAGTGGATTCTTTTCTTAGAAAACCATAGGAAAGAGATGACTGACAGCTGTGTTTGCCAGAGTCTTCTAGCAATTGGCTATTGTCAGGGAATGAAGGGCCCAAGAACCATTTCTCTTTCTCCCTTTTCCCCTTCCTTCTTTCCTTCCTCCCTCCCTTCTTTCCTTCCTCCATCCCTTCCTTTTCTTCCTCCCTCCCTCCCTCCCTCCCTTCCTTCCTTTTCTCTTCCCTCCCCCCACCCTTGAGACAGGGCTTCTCTGTGTAGACTAGGTTGTCCTTGAACTCAGGGATACTCCTGGTTCTACCTCCCATCTTCTAGCTTTCCAAAGCTACATTTTAAAAGTACAATCAGCCGTGGTGGCGCACGCCTTTAATCCCAGCACTCGGGAGGCAGAGGCAGGTGGATCTCTGTGAGTTCGAGGCCAGCCTGGTCTACAAAGTGAGTCCGGGACAGCCAAGGCTTCACAGAGAAACCCTGTCTTGAAAAAAACAAAAAACAAAAACAACAAAACAAAACAAAAAATATATGATCAGCATTTTGAAACTAATCTTGTTCATTAACTCCAAGCATTTACTGTTCTTTTTGTAACTTCAAGAACAATTCCTTTTGACATTAGTTTTTGTCTACATGTATCTGTAACTTAAGACTAAAAGAGCAAATCAAAATTTTGGCCAAGTAACATTTCTGATGTGTATATTGGAACAAGGGCACAAGGATTGCAGAGGTTAGAGTCCTAAGAGCTGCTTGATTTATAAATGCATCGCTTCCGGTGCTTGATAAAATGGGATATATTGAACTAAAAAATTTGTATAAATAATATGTCAGCATTTCTTACTAGTCTTGAATCCATTTTTAATATATTGTAAAGGTTGGGGAGTTACATATACTCTTAAAGCCAATATTATTCAGGCTATAAATTTATAAAATAAATTGAAAAATTTATCATTCTCCTGCATTCAAGACTAAAGCACATAATGCTAATGTAGGGCTCAGAGGGGAAGTTTAGTTCTCCTGCGTATTTGAGGAAATGCGAACTCCTTTCAAGAAAATGTAATAAACCTAACGACCATAGCCTGCTGACACCAAGGAAAAAGGGCCTCACTCGCTCTTTCTTTTATTCAGCGATTTACTGGTCCCTGCTGATTTTCAAATTGGATCACTGTAGTAAATTATCCATGCTGGTACCTGTGAAAGTAAGCCCTAGGATCCATATTTGTTTTGTGTTCTGCTTAAATCAGCAAGAATGATAAATTTGATGGTGTGAAATTAGAAGTATCAAGGGTTTTCTTTGTTGACTGAGCAAAGTCATGTCTCCACCTGTAATTTGTGGCCCCTTTTTCACTGTGTGTGCTTCCTATGTCTAATATTTATTTCAATGCAAATTAAATGGTTCTTCCTTCATCTATAATGTTATATCTAACATTTTATTGATGTAAAGTCAAATTGTACAATAAAAGTCTCCTTGGATTTAAGCAGGTTTAGAACTGTGTTGCACAAGCACGTTTACATTCAGAGCTCAGCTTCCCTTGGTGCCTACTCGCCTGTTGTTAGAAGAGGAGTCTGGTCGCTTCTGCTGCCCTCATCCCTTATAAACAGTAGAGATCCTGTGTTGTTGAAGGCTGATGGGAAATGGGAAAACTGCATTATAAGGTGGGGCTTAGTGAGGGGTGATATTGAGTATCTCAGTGGCTTGGTTCTATACGTTTTTGTGTTATGAAGTGGATAGCATGTGGATGAAGCATTATGTAACCTTAAAATGACTCACAATCTACAGTGCACCTAAAGTCATCAGTCAACACCAGATCACAGGAGTACATTTCCCTTCTGGGTATCTTTCTAGAAGTGGTGGTTATTTTCTGTGTTGGTTGAACAGCAGGTACTTACTAAGTAGAATACTCTATAAGCCAGTTTTATAAATCCTGTCCACTTTAATAATGCAATCTAAAAGACATTATAAAGATCAGTTTTATATAAAGGTAATTCTGATAGGTGGAAAATAAGTGTATTAATAGTTAACCTGTATACCAGTATATGGGGTTGGGGATTTAGCTCATGGTGCAATCTCAGGACCCTGAGTTTGATCCTCTGCTCTGGAAGGGCAGGAAGGGGTGGGCCAGGACAAAATTACAGAAAAGATCAAAGGCAGCTGGAGTTATGCTTGGTAATCCAGAAAATAAGAGTGTCTGGGGGCTCTGTCGAGAGCTCAGTGGTAACAACTTTCCTTCTCTATCATGCATGAGTGAGACCCTGGATTTGATCTCCAGCAGTACATAAAAGTTAAGAAAAATTGATTTTTCTAAAGATTTTTTTACTGTATTCTTTTATGTGTGTGTATGTTTTGCTTATGTGTATGTACATGGACCACATTGGTGCCGGTGCCGGTGGAGGTCAGAGGAAGGCGTCAGGTCTCCTGGAACAGGAGTTCCAGGTGGTTGTAAGTTGCCATTTGGGTGCTGGGAACTGAAACACTGTCCTCTGGAAGAGGAGCCAGCACTCTTGACCACCAAGGTAGCCCTCCAGACCCTTCCTAACGATGTGTTGTAGGTTATTTGAGACATACTCATTGCTGGCTCATAATATAGGTTTTCTTTCTAGTAACAAGAAGAAATACAGTTTTGTTTTCTGAGCATTTTAAGTTTGTTTAAACAAAGGTGAACTCTTCAGAGTTTCTTACAACATAACTCTGAACTTTTTTTTTTTTTTTTAAGCAGACTCTCTCTACATAGCCCTAGCTGTCCTGGAACTCTATGTAGACCAGGCTGGCTATTCAGACTCATAGAGATTTGCCTGCCCAGTGCTGGGATTAAAGACGTGTGCAACCACACCAAGCTCCATCATTCTGAACTTTGGGAAGGCAAGAGCAACTCATTCCTTGGTTGAATAGACTCCTGAGGTCCTAGAGAGCAGGAGATCTGTCAGTAAGAATCCTATTAAAGCTCTCCTCAGGGCTGAGCAGTTGGTTCCGCATGAGAGCACTTGCATGGGACCACCATTGAAATCTGAAGAGTCCATGTGACTCTGGGTACAGGGGCGCATTTGCTGGTAACGCTGGCATCATGAGGGGTGGGAGTAAGGAAACACCTCGGAGCTCGCCAGCCACCAGCTTGCATCATGCTCACCGGGCCACTCTGTCTTGAGGAAAAGTGGGAAAAGGAGAGTAGGGCCCTGACATCTACATCTGGCCTCCATGTGTGCAGAACTCAGAGCTCCACTCTGGCCTGTTCTCCCATTGGCTTCCTCTCTCCTGGATTAAGTAATTTCACATTATATTACTTTCCAGTTAAATTCCATTATGTATCTTTTAAAAAGCATCTTTTAAGAAAAATATAAAATATCTAAGGAATTCACATAGACATTTTAAGCTGGTTGACAGAAATAAGGCTCTGACTTTATTAACAGTGACATACTTGCTGTCTTTTATGTCAGCTTGACAAAACCTAGACTTAGCTAGGAAGAGGAAACTCAATTAAAATGCCTCTAGGCCACTTGTAAGGCAGTGTCTTGATTAATAATTAATGTGGAAGTGGCCCGGCTCACTGTGGGTAGTACACCCCTAGCTGCTGCTTCTGTCTGGCAGGTTCCTGCCTTGAGTGTCCTCAGCAGTGGAGTGTGGCCTGAGAGTTGAAAGCTGAGAAAATAAACCTTTTCTTTCTAAAGTTGATTTTGGTAATATTTTATTGCTGCAATAGAAACCCTAATTAAGACTGAAATTGGTACTAGGAGTGTGGTATTGCTTTAACAGGCCTGGCCATATTCTCTTTATGAGGATTGTTGGAGGAACTTTGCAGCTTTGGGCTGGAAAGGCCATTGAATGCTCAGAGTTCATGAGCTATTGTGAGAATGTAGATTGTGCAGACAGTAGAGCCCTGACGTGAAGTTTCAGAGGGAAGTTTTGATAATCCCTTCATGTCTTTATTGGAGCATTCAATATTTTGAATTGGGAATCTGTGGTTCTGATCAGCTGGGGCTGTAGAAGAGACTGATTAACAAGAAACCTGAACCACTAATGGCAAGTGTTTGCTTAGATCAACACACAGACGGGCCTGCAGGGACAAGGCTATACCATGTCCTGACATGAACTTGGCAGTATGTAAGTCTACCAGACGGTATTGAAGACATGAATGGCTCATGGAGAGCAATGGAGACTTGGCATCGTAAGAGCCATTGGTGAGGGTGCAGCCTCAGTTGCAGTAGTGCCCCAGGATTGTAAGGGTCGTACAAGTTAAGCCGTGGCACCTATGGTATGATCAGAGTCCCTGAAGAGAGCCGAGAAAAGACTGTTGGTGAAGGTGCAGCCGAGTTGCAGCAAGAAGCTCTAGCAGTTTGAAGATGCCAGTACTGTGGGACAGCCACCAAGGACAGCAGTAAGCAGGAGCTGTGCTGTGGAGCAGGACAGCAGGAGCTGTGCTGTGGAGCAGGCTTGCGCCCCGGAGACAAGCAGTGGCTGCTGAGGATTGCACAGGGTAGACCTGATCAATGCCTGTGGAGCCCAGAGGATCACAAGCCCCAGATGTGGAACGCTGAGCTATTAGCTGTTGGACTTTGGCTTTGCTTTTATTTGAATGTAACTGTGCCCTTGATTTTCCTTCTTTTTTTTTTTTTTTTGGTTTTTCTAGACAGGGTTTCTCTGTGTAGCCTTGGCCATCCTGGACTCACTTTGTAGACCAGGCTGGCCTCGAACTCACAGCGATCCGCCTGCCTCTGCCTCCCGAGTGCTGGGATTAAAGGCGTGTGCCACGACGCCAGGCGATTTTCCCTCTTGAAGTAAGGAAGTATGTAACTCATTCTTGATTTTATAGGCACTTAAAGAGACCGAGCTTTTTTATTTTTTAATTTTTATTTTATTTTATTTATTTATTTATTTATTTATTTTTGGTATTTTGAGACAGGGTTTCTCTGTGTAACCTTGGCCATCCTGGACTCACTTTGTAGACCAGGCTGGCCTCGAACTCACAGCGATCCGCCTGCCTCTGCCTCCCGAGTGCTTGGATTAAAGGCGTGCGCCACCACGCCCGGCTGAGACCAAGCTTTTTTAAAGACTGGGATTTTTTAATTCATGTTTTATATTGTGATACTAATGTGAACATGACAACTTGGAAACAAATAAGCAAAGATTATAGTTGAATGGTGATGTGCTTGTGTCAGGTTGACACGGGTCAATCATGCTGGCTGGTGTGTGTGTGTGTGTGTGTACACGCAAACCTAGAGGAAAGTCAATTAAAAAATGAAAAGCCTTCATCAGATTGACTGAAGGTGGGCCTGTGGAACACCTCCTTGATTAATATTGATGTTGGAGGGCCCAGCCCACTGTGGGTGGAACCACCCTGGACAGGTATCCTGCGTTAACACTGAAAGCAGGCTCAGCAAGCCATGAGGAGAGAGGCAGTACGCAGCACCTGCCCTTAGTTCCCTGAGAGATGGCGTGTGACGTGAGAGTTGTAAACTTAAATAAGCCCTTTCCCTCCCAAGTTGCTTTTGGTCATGGTGTTTTATCAAAGCAACGGAAACCTTAACTAAGACAGACAGATGAGCATTATGAAGGGAAAGAGGAATGCTGCTGTGTCTTCATTAAAGAAGGGCTGGGCTTTCCCTCTACTGCCCTCAGAGCAAGTCGGCCTTCTCGGGGAAGTGACTAGAATGGGAGATTTGCTTTTTTTTTAATTTAATTTTTTCCTACAGTAGTTTCATGTAATTAAAGCTTGGACTGCAGATTCTGCCTCTACTGCACAAGTATTAAGACATAATATTTATATATATTTATCATATACACAGTGTTTTGCTTGCATATACACAAGAAGATGGCGTCAGATCTCATTGTAGATGGTTGTGAGCCACCATGTGGTTGCTGGGAATTGAACCCAGGACCTTTGAAAGAGCAGCCAGTGCTCTTAACCTCTGAGCCATCTCTCCAGCCCTACAGTTCCTTTTTAAGGGAGGTAGTATACTATTTTTCCTTGAAAATGTGATGGGTTTAGAAAAGTGTTATTTTGTGTATGACGTGTCCATGCAAATGGGCACACGCTTGTGCTGTGGTGTGCCTGTGGAGGTTAAATGACTACTTGGAATTGGTTCTCTCTCCACCGTGTGGGGGATCAGACTTTGTCAGGATTAGCAGGTGGTGCCTTGATCCACCGCTCAGCCATCTTCCTGGACCAAGTATGGTACTCTTATTTCCATTTTCACCAGAAACAATAGGAGGAAGTCCTGTACATGAAGAGAATGCTGACATCCAAACAAGGAGTAACTTGGATATAAAATAGGGCTGGAGACATGGCTCAGAGGTTAAGAGCACGGTATGCTCTTCCAGAGGACCTGAGTTCAATTCCCCCTTCTGGCATGCAGGTGTACATGCAGGCAGAGCACTGTATATATAATAAAGCTTTAAAAAAAAGATTTAAAAACCATCGTCTTGCCAGGCTTGGTGATGCATGTTTGTAATCATCATTTGAGAGACAGGGGCAGGAGGCTCACTGCAAGTTTGAAGTCAGCTTCCTGTATTGAGTGAGACCTTGTGTCAAAGACAGCAAAACAAAAAAATTAGGTTAACAAACTAGCAAGTCAAGGCACAGAGCTACACAATCTTTTAATACTTTTGTTGCTATTGAATGGTGATTTGGGGTCCTAACAGTAATTAGCTAGCCGGGTTGCTTACTAGCAGTAGGTGGAAAGGGAGTTGAGTTAGAGAGATGGCTGTGGGTGAGCCCGCTTGTTAGAGATGCAGGAAGACCTGACTCCTGGCATCCACTTAAAAAGGCTACTAGCCCTGCTCTCAGAAAGTGGAGCCTGCTGGGCTGCTGAAGCCACGATGGTAGCTGAAAGATACTATGAACCAACGCAGGTTCCGTGAGAAAGCAGTCAGAGGAGGCTGCGCCTTCACTCATGGCCAGGCACGTGCACAGAGCTGGGGAAACAGCAGAAGCGCACACGCTCAACGCAAAGGGATGCAAATCTTACGGCTCAGCACAAATAAGGCACTGGGGTTGATTTCCAAGCACCGAGACCTCCAACCCCCAAATGTGAAAATGCTGCCACTTACATGGTAGACCTAGTTGAGCAGCCCAAAGTTAAAACATCAGGAAGCTATGCACGCACGACCAGGAATCCTGTCAGAAACTTGGTGTGGTAGCTCCGGTCAGTAATCCCAACACTTGAGAGATGGAGGCAGAAGGATCTGGAGGTCAAGATAAGCCGTAGCTACACAGCAAGTTTGTGCCTGTGCTGGGCTATGTGAAACCCTGTCTCAAAAATAAAAATGTCCATCAGAAATCATAATTCCAGTATTTGAACATTCTCATTGTTTCCCTGGACCTAGTTTCCTCATTTGTAAAATGTGGCTAGTGGGAAAAAATGAAGATTGCTTGATGTGGTACATGTGAGAAGTGCTTGCATATAGTATTTTTTCCAAAGGGACATATTTATGCTATGCCTTTGGCTAACCTTGAGAGGCTGAGGCTCCTGGGATTGGTAAGGAACTGTCCTGAGGAGACTGGATGAAGCAGTGTTGCTTAAGTTTGGTGACCCCTGTGTTTTCAGACAATAACGGAAGACAACACTCAGGGCTGGGCATGTGGCCCAGTGGCAGAGCTTGGGTTGAACATTTGCAAGGCTCTGGGTTTAATCTCCAACAAAAAATAAAACTAAACTTTGGACCTGCTCAAAAATTTCCCCATTCAAATACAAAGACTTCTGTCAACAGGAGGGTGTTTTAGTCTTCCAATTCCAGAGATTGATGCAGGAAGTAGAGACTGCAAGAATGGCTACTTAGCAAAACTTCACACCTGTCTAACTAGAAGAGCTCTTTGCAGGAATAACATCTTTTAAATCAAATTATTTTTAAGAAATCACTCTTTCAAATTATCCCTAGTGAACACATAAATAGGATACAGAAGTAGTCTATGGGATGCTCCAAGCACAGCGTACCTGTGACATGCAGAGAGTATATCTGAGTCGCATTTTTTTCTGCCTATCTTAGGAAGACATAAAATTTCAAAACTTGCAAACACACTATTGTGATATAATGATAAAAGTGTCATAGGAACCCATATCCAACACTAACAGTCTTATATAGATTGCAACCTTAGGGAACACATTTAATTGCTTGAAACATCTGTTTCTCTTGGAAACATCTTAAAGAAAAAGTAAAGAGGACCCAAATATTAAACTGTGTGTTATGGATATGGTTTTATTGTCAGTTCTGATTTCTATGATGTCGAATCTCTGAAGGTAAGTGTAGAAAGATGGTTTTAAAACACAAGGGTACCTAAGGTAATGGAGAAAAATTACTCAGTGAAGTGAGAAAGGCTTAATTGCAGTAGATACATTTCCTAGGCTCCGTTTGAAGCCTGCTCTCTGTTGATGTTAAGCTAGTTGGAGGGCAGGGGAGATGGTTCACCAGTTTAGGAGTACTTGCTGTGCAAACAGTAGACCTGAGTTCAAATCCCCAGAACTCAATGGCATGTGCACCTGTAACCCTAGCACTGTGGGAGGTGGGAAAATAAGTAGCATCAGGAACAGTGGGAGACCCTGTCTCAAGGGGACAGTATGGAGAGTGATGGAGCAGAGCAGGTGGGCATGCATGCATGCACATTACTACTGCCACCCCGTCACTACCACACACATACACAGAAAGCCAGGTGGGGCACACACAGGCTATCTTTATGCTTTATCTGAAGATGACTTAGAAGAAAACTAGCTGGCATTTGAAGGAAGGAGTACCTCAAGATGACCGAGACTTAGGGGCAGTGTGTGTGTTGAGTAGAAATGCAATACTGGCTCTGTAGGTAAGGTTAGGGGTTCGGCTAGCCACACTAATCGGTAGTATGTGCTTCACATTACTGTGTATAAAAAAAATAATTTTGGGGTCCATCCCAGCACCATAAATACAATAATAATAGCAAGTTGATTTTTAACTCAATTTAATCCAGTATAATCAGAACATCTCACTCAACAAATAATAGACAAGCTAATTGGTATATTTCATTTTTCTCCCATCTTGAGTCTTTCAAACCTGATGATGTGTATGATACTCTTAATGTCACGTTCTATATGGTAGGGCTCTTTGGAGAGTCTCTGCTGACTGCCATATCACATGTTGCTCCCCAGACCCCAGGGCCTCATGGCTCTGAATGGAACTTAAGGTAGCTGGACAGGCTGGGTGGCTTCAGCAAGTTCATACTTTCCTTCTTCTGGAGCCCTGGGAAATCCAAGAGCAAAGTTTCTTTCTGAGGTTTTTTTTTTTTTTTTTTTTTTCCGAGACAGGGTTTCTCTGTGTAGCCTTGGCTGTCCTGGACTCACTTTGTAGACCAGGCTGGCCTCGAACTCACAGCGATCGCCTGCCTCTGCCTCCCGAGTGCTGGGATTAAAGGTGTGCGCCACCACGCCCGGCTCTGAGGGTTTTTTTTTTTAAACAAATTTCAGGCAGCTTTGACTGCTTGCCCCTCTTGTAAGGCCACCAGGCCTTTGTGCCTAGGACATCATCACCTTTTAACACAAGTTGTCTTTGTAAACTCTAGTCTACCTAGTTGGGCATAGTTGGCAATAAAAATTTGTGTGTGAAACGTGTGGTGTGCGTGTGGAGGCCGAGGACAGCCTTTAGATGTGGGACCTTGCCTTGCACCTGTTGAAAACAAGGTGTCATGGGTTATAGGTCTGTAAGTTTCCAAGGACTCCTGCCTCTACTTCCTGTCTTAACACAGGGATGCTGGAATTATAGGTGTGTTCTACCACAACCAGCGTTTTAAGTGGGTTTGGGGAATCTGAACTCAGGTCTTCACACACTGATGTGGCAAGCACTTTACCCACCGAGCCACCCCGTCCCCCTGATATTAAACAGTTTCTGCATAGCAGTGATAATATAACTTGTTGTATACATCAGGTAGTGTGAACTGTAACTGTCAACACAGAAGGTTTTTATAGCACCAGTAATGCCACACCTCAAACATGTCATCAGAAGCAAAAAGTCGTTAGGATGTCTCAAAAGTACCTGGTCCCCAAATAGCCAGGTATACTTTCAGATAGCCCCAGAATCAGACTGTGTTCTCCCCAGCCTATTACCACATGAACAGAAGATGCATTCATTCTCTTACCTAGACTGTAACCGTAGCTTCCCTTCACTTCCTGCTTCTGCTTTTGCCTGTCCCTTCCTGCAGTTTGTTTTTGATGCAGCAACCATCGGTCTGCTGAGCCTTCTCCTTAGCACACAGTCTTAAGCTCAGTGGCTGCCACTCTTGGATCCTTTGCAGCGGCCTACAAGGCCCCCTCAGATTTCCATCTGTTGCTGGGTCTGTGGCACTGGCCTTAGTCTTCTAGGCTCAAGAACTCCTCTGTCTCCACCTTTCTCCTACCCTCTGAGTGAGTGAGGGGTGAAGGGCTGCAGGGCTTCTGTGTATCTAAGACTGTTCAATTTTCATTTGATCTGGTAAGTAATAGCCCAGCCCTGACCTGAAGTTCAACCTTCATTGTGGACTCGGTATTTCTTGGCTAGGGGTAGAGGTAAGTTAACTACTGAAAAAAACAAAAACAAAATGTAATTTCATGGGAAAAGAATAAAGGTGTAAATGCATTCTCAGAAAAAGCAAGGGTGCAAAAGTTGCTAAAGCAACGTGTGGTCCATGCTGCGGTTAAGTTAATAATTCTTTTTTGTACTCTGACCACTGACTGCATTCACTTGTCAAAGACAGGAACTTGGGCTTAGTAATAATTCTTTGATACTGTATATTTTGTAACTTTAAAAAAGAACAGTTAGCTCCTAATTTTAAACTTTCCTTTTGTTTGGTTCTGTTTCTTCACCTCTTACCTGTGCCTCAGTTCTCTGGGAAGTCCTTTGGCTTCTTAAAGTTTCCTTCAGTTGTGCAGAAGACGGTGCCATGCTTCGGTGCACTTGTTCCTTCTTGTAATGAGGTCAAACTCGTGGTCGGGCTTGTTTACAGTTTCTCAGGCTCAGCCTGGGCCTCAGCTTCCAAAGGCAAAGCCAGACCAGCTCTGGCCTCCTCTCTGCGGTATCTGCTGCTTCTTCACCAGAAAACAGGGCAGGGCAGGCTTTCTCCTCTTCTCAATTTCTCCATAGCTACTGATGCCCAAAAGTAGACAAGGCACGGCTAAGATTAATACTAACATTGGCATGATTTCAACTACTTACAAAACAGAACAAAACAAAACAACAGGTTAAAGACTGGTGTTCGGCAAGAATTTCGAAAAAGTTTCCTAAAGACAAGAGAAAGAATGTCTGTGGTGTTAGGAAAAAGTAAAACACTGCGGAACGTGTTTACGCTGTTGAAATACTCCCAGCAGTCAGAAAGCTGAGGTCAGGAGATCCTGCCAGTTCAAAGCCAGCCCCGATGAACAAAAGAAAGAGGGGAAAGGAGAGAAGCGTGGGGAGCGAGATGGATCCGAAGACATTTATTTATATTAAGAAGAAAGAGAAGCTGACCAGAAAATGACAAAGCGCACTGAAGATTCACTGTCTAGAGTAGAAGTTGGAGAGATTTCCTAGAAATTTCATCTTTATCTTTCTCAATGAAAGATTCGACATTAAAAGAAAATTAAAAGTGTGTAGTTTTTAACTTCCATTCCTTTATTCACAACATATGTCCTATGCCCCGTGCTGTCACATACTGTGAACACACAGGGTAGACAACAGGCTCAGTCTAAACAAGTTCACAGGGCATGAGCTGAGACAAGAGTCTAACTTGCTTCCCTGAAACTCGGGAGGCACAAGCGGGAAGCCTCCTGTTTTCTACGCCTGTCCTCTCTCTACTCAGCTCCTTTAGTTGTCAGCCCCTCGGCATTAAACATTTCATTACAAGTGTTTAATCTGAGTCCTTATTCAACACCTCAAATTTAGTTTAAAACCCTCTCTACCATCTGGTCAGACCTGATCAGTGTGCTGTGTCTTTACAAATGCTATATTGAGACCTTTTCTGTGAGACAACACCTGTGACCAAATCCTCTACAGGCACAGAAGTAATGTTGGAGTCAAAATGTCTAGGAAGAACCTGTTCTTGGCTCTGGAGATGGCTCAGCAGGCCTTGGTTGCGGTCTGATGGTCTCTTTATATAGCCATGTGTAAGTCTTTAAAAAATGTTCTGGTGGTTAAGGTCCTTCCCTGCAAGTCCTAAAGAGAGAGAGAGAACACAATCCCAGCAGATCTATGTGTACTCAGCATGAAATGTGTACTCCTGGAAAGCCCCACGGTAGAACCAGTCCCTTTATTTTGTAATGAATCATCTTAAGTCAATTTTTCAAATAGCTAGCTAGGGTTGTCGAATGACTAGAACCATCACTGTCCCAGAACTAGACAGGATGAAAGCAGGAAGAGCCAGCTGGATTTTAAAATGTCTGATGCATGCAGGAAATTGGATGGGAAAACCTTGCAGGGATTACGGTGTACAAGACTCATGAGCCGACTCCTCATCATTTTCCACTTCTGCTTTTGTCTGTCTGAGGTAATAGCTGTCCACATTCAAGCATCTGCTTATAAAGCCTCAACTTAGACAACCTAAAATCGTAATCACACATAAAATGTCATGAAGATAATTCCACGGGAAATGCTCACTTTCGACTTATATTACAGAAGATATAAACTACAATGTCAAAGTCTTCTGAAATACTTTACATTTTCTTCCAAAGAACAGTGATTTAGAAAGTGAAAGGTGGCTGAGGCAGGACTGTGTGAACTCAAGGGTTCACAGTGACTCCAGGTGCACAGTGAGTGCCAAGCTAGCTTGGGGTACAGTGTAGACCCTTTCTCAAAACAAAACCCCTAATCCAAACAACAAAAACCTTATGCTGATTCTCATTATTTAGCTTTTATAAGCATATAGTACATAAAGGATTTTAATATGACATTTTAAAAAAAGACAGATGTATTATGTAGTCAGTGCTCTGCCTGCATGTACACCTGCAGGCCAGAAGAGGGCACCAGATCACATCATAGATGGTTGTGGTTGCTGGGAATTGAACTCAGAACCTCTGGAAGAGCAGTCAGTGCTCTTAACTGCTGAGCCGTCTCTCCAGCCCCTTAATATGACATTTTATATAGTGCATTACAATCATATTCACACACCCATTACTCTTTTTGTCCTCTGCTTTTATGTGCATGTGTCTGTGTGTGTGACAACTGCTGTGTTTCATTAGGGTTGTTTTAGGTGTACGGGTGAAGTTTGGCTTTCAAATGTCTCTCCCTCCCCCATCAACCGTTGTGTATGAATTCTCAGGGAAGGGCAGGTCCCAGGAGCCCCTCTCTTTCCATGACAGGGTGTTGACGGACTCAGTCTTGTCTTGTTCGTGTAATCTCACACCAAGTGTGAGTCCAAGAGGGCAACAACACTGTTATACTGGAAGTCACTGTTTCCCACTGCTTCCCTCCACTTCCTCTGGCTTTTACCTTCAACCCACCCCTTCTTCCAGAATGTTCCCTGGGCCCTGGAAGGAGCGATACACATGTTCCAATTTATGGCTAGGCATTCAGTAGTCATTTGCTCTCAGTTCTTAAATCAGTCAAGGGTTTCTGCAGTCATCACTGACGTTTGGGAGGAAAGCTGCTCCGTCAAAGCTGACGGCAGCACTAGTGTATGTACTTAATTTAGAAGGGAATTTAACCAGAATATCCTAAAAACTTACCAAAACAGCTGCTTTCCAAAATAGCTCTTCACAGAGCCTATGACCTTGATAGCCACGGGCTTTTGGCCTGTTTAGCCTTACCAGAGGTGGATTCCCTCCTGTGAGGGATTCCTTCAAATCTGCTCAGGGTGGTTGGCTTCCCCCTTTACTGATTTGCCACTATTACAATGTAATTAAAATTATTAATGCGCTAACTTCCCATTTAAAATTTTATTTTGTAGTACTGGTAGTATTTGTATTAAGCGATTTAGACTAACCCCTAAAACAAATGGACATACAGCCCGTTCTATTTATTTGCTCAGGCAGATATTGTCTTAGGCCCCGGAACATAGAAGTATAAACTGCAAAGGATACAGTATCCATATACTTATTCTCTATTCGAGGTACAATAATTTCAGTCGTGGTGTTCTGAAGAAAAGTATACGGGGCAACGATTTAGAGTATACTATCCGTGTTAATTATAGCGAGGGCGGTCAAAGAAGGCTTAAGCTAAGACCCGACTGAACCTGACGTGAGAATAGTTAAAACAGGCGAATGCTGCTCAGGTTTCTTTCTCTCTGGGACCAGGCTGTTTCAAGTTTGCTCCATCTTCGCGTACATATGTAGCACCACGGCCTCTACTTTTACATACACCTCTAATTTTGTTAAACCACGGTCGGGGAGAAGCTGAGGTTGAAGGATCAGCAAGGCGACTGCAGTGTTGGACGACGCGGTGACCGGGGACAGAGGCTTGAACCCTGCCTTCTCCTCCCACTGCCCACGCCGCGGAGTCGGGTACCACTCACCGCGCTGTTCCTCCTTCAAACGCCGCGACGCGGACATCTAGACGCCCACCACAGGGGGATGAGCACGATTTAGAAACCCCGCCCTGCGTCCCCTCCGCTGGCCACGCCCCGACCAACAACTCGGCGTATTGCGTCACTTCCGCCGACGCGCCACGCCACCGCGACTTCCGGGTCGCCGAGGCCGCCGGCCGCGGCGCACAGTGCCGTGTTCGCCGGGGTCCGGTCTATGGAGTCAGTTGGCGCGGCCGGCGGCTCGGAGGCAGGAGGCGGTGTCCGAGTGGGGGCCTCTGCCCCGCCAGGATGTTTCCGGGCTTGGCCGCCGCCGTCGCGGCGCACAGGTGCAGCCGGGCGGCGCTGTGCAGGCTCGGTGGCGGCCGCAGCCAGGGTGAGTGTCCGACCCGCGGAGGCCGCTCCTGCCCGCGGCGGTTGGCCGGCTTGCCCTTCTCCATCCCAGAACCCGCGGGTCACGCAGGGTCCCCACAGGTGTCCGCGTCCCCCACCCGCGGGGGCCAACAGGTGTGGGGACACCCTGACCGCCTCGCGGTGACCACCCAGGGTGACCCAAACAAGGCCGTGGGGAACGGCGGAGTCCACCCGTGTGGAGGGTCGCTTGAGCCGGCTGCAGCAGTTCCACCGGCCGCTTCGGCTGAGTGGGATACTCCTGCGTTGTTCTTTATCTTAACGTGTTAACTCGGGTTTGTTTGTTTGTTTTTTAATCTTCCTAAGTCAAACTGGACGTCACATAAAGTGAGGGCTTCTCAACGGATGTCAAATAAGCCTAGTTTGGGGGCCGGGAAACCAAAGAACTTTGCAGTTTCAGTGAACGGGGTGAAAAAATAGTTTTCCTGAAACTGTATATAAACCGTGGGAGTGGAGAGGGTGTGTGTGTGAGTGACGCTAGTGATTGAGAGTTTTCATTTTCAACATTCCTTTCTCAGTCAAATTAAAGTTGTTGGAAAACATCTAAAGTAGCATTAAACCCATAAGTTGTGTTCCTGTTAACTACCTCCCTTGTTGCCATAGCTTGACGCGACACAGCTTGACCTAGAGGACGCGCAGACCCCGGGAGAGGACTGGACCAAATCCGCTGCTAACTAAACCCCCCAGTTTTCTTAGGAGTTGCGAAGAGTGTTTACAGAAATGTTTCTCAAACATGCAGGTTTCAAAAACTCGAAGTGGAAGTCGAAAGCTGCAGCCATTCAGGCTTTTGAATGATAAAAGCTGCCGCAGACTCCTGTGCTGTGCAGATAAGCTAGAACATGCTCACATCTTGCTTGTAATAAATATAAAAGCTGGCTCCTAAGATTGCCAATTAATTTACTGCAACAACACTGTTTAAGGGGTTTTTGGTTGGTTGGTTTTGGTTTTGGTTTTTCGAGACAGGGTGTATCCTTGGTTGGTCTGGACTCTGTGGACCAGGCTGGCCTCACAGAGATCCACCTGCCTCCGCCTCCCGTCGGCTGCGACCACGCCTGGCCTGGTTTTTGTTTTTTTGTTAATGACAGAAAACTAGCTATGGAGTTTTTCCATATTGGCAATATGCCTAACCATTTTATGAACAGAATGAATTGTCTGTTTATATACTTTATTCTAAAACCCCAAAGTAAACGTTGGCATATCGCACCGACATTCTCGTAGTGGCTGCTGAATGCTGTTGAAGCTGCCTTTCCAGGGTTGGTGAAGTGAGTTTAAATAGTGTAATTTGTAATTATTTTTTGTTTGTTTGTTTGTTTTTCGAGACAGGGTTTCTCTGTGTAGCCTTGGCTGTCCTAGACTCACCTTGTAGACCAGGCTGGCCTCGAACTCACAAAGATCTGCCTGCCTCTGCCTCCCTAGTGCTGGGATTAAAGGCGTGCGCCACCACCACCAGGCATAATTCTTATTCTGTGTACCTGTCGCTGGATCAAGAATGCTCTGTTGTTTGTCTTAGCTGCGTAGCTCAGATAATAATTCTCCATCGCTCTATCAGGGTGACTGCAGCGTTCTTTAGGGCGGCTATTACTGCGCATTTGAATGATTTTATACTTAAAAACCTTTCTATACTTAAAAAGTTACCTTGTAGAAGTGTTGTTACAGTATTTGAAAGCACCCAAAACTATGGCTAAACTTAAAAATCATTTGGAGGAAGAGTGCATTTAAGTTGCATGCATGCTACAGGAAAAGCTATTGGAAGCTCAGGGGTTTTTTGTTTGTTTTGTTTCTGTTTCTGTCTTGGAGGAGGGGGAGCAGGGATACATACCAGATGATTTTCTTTGAGAAGAAATAAAGTTTAGTTTCTGCTTCTAGGATGTTTACCTGTTTAGTTAAGGCTCCTAAAAGATAAACAGAGGAGGCAGTGGTGGTGGTATATGCCTTTAGTCCCAGGGGAGGCAGGAGAATCTCATAAGTTTGAAGCCAGCCTGCTCTGCAGAGTGAGTTCCAGGACAGCCAGGGCTACAGAGAGAAACCCTGTCTTAAGAAAAAAACATTCTGACATAGTTTTAAAAAAAAAAAAAAAAAAAAAAAAAAAAATATATATATATATATATATATATATATATATATATATATATATATATATATATATATATAAAACTGTTTCCCGTTTTGTGTTGTCGCTAGAATGCAGTGTGTATCTCACACAGACCATCACAGTTTGGATTACCCACACTCAACATGACTATTGAGTAGTATACATAGCTATGCAAGGATGGGCCACAGAGATGACTGAAGGGTTATGAATAATAGCATATAGAAGTACAGAAACGTTCTGCAAACATTGAAAAGTATAGTTACGTATGTTTTAAAGATTATTTATTATATATACAGTGCTCTGCCTGCAGGCCAGAAGAGGGCACCAGATCACATTGTAGATGGCTGTGAGCCACCATGTGGTTGCTGGGAATTGAACTCAGGACCTCTGGAAGAACAGTCAGTGTTCTTAACCTCTGAGCCGTCTCTCCAGCCATAGTTATGTATGTGTAAAGGATTTTACTGCTTACTGCCTATCTTGCGTTGACTAAGTTTTCTCTTTTTTTTTTTTTTTTTTTTTTTTGGTCTAAAGATTTCATTTATTTGTGTGTGTATGTGTATGTATAAGTATATGCACACGTGTGTGCACAGTAGCTGGGATTATTGGCATATGCAGTACCAGGCTGATGAGCCATATTTTCAGTCTCTTAAGATTTTCCTTCTGAAGGTACAGTGCTCTATGGGAGATGCGGGAACTTTCTTTCCTGTCTTGATCGGCAGCACAACTGAGCACTGTTTTAGGAGGTAGTTATTCTCTGTGTAAAAGGGAGTTAAGGAGATTGTGCCCTGTGACTAACAATTGTGCTTAAAATGATGTATGGTAAATAAATACATACTGAAATGTCCATCTCGGTTCATTACTGTACTAAGTTGGAAGCTTATTTGTAGTTAGTATTTATATTAGGGTAGATGCTTTTATTGATTTCACCCCGCACTCCGACTTTTTGAGACAGGGTCTCACACTGTCCCATCAAGGCTGGATGAGGCACCCCAGGAGGAGGAAGAGGGTCCCACAGTAGACAGAGGAGTCAGGGACAGCCCCACACCGCGGTTAGGACTCCCACAGTGAACACCAAGCCACTCAGCCATACAGGGGCAAGTCAGACCCCTACGGCTCCCTGATCTCCGTGAGTCCCAGTCAGGTGATTCTGTGGCGCAGCCAGTGTTGTTAATCATGGAGCCATCCCTCCAGCCATGCAATTATTTAGTTTTTGATATGTCAGTGCTTTAGAATTTGGAGGGAAGAAACTACTGAGATAGTCTTTTAGGTAAGGAGACTGACCTACAGTCAGCAGCCTACAACCTTGACTCAGCCCTGAAATGAACCAGAAATGAACCCAAACCACAAGATGTCCTTCTGTTTGCTTTTATTGCAGATGAAGCATACAGAATAGACTAAGTTGCTAGTTGGCAGGAAGAGAATGGCTGCGCTCTGTTAATCTTAATGAAAGCCATATTTTCTCTGAAAGCCAGGCTAAGTCTATTAGTAGATGACAAACTAGATTGGAGCGAGAGGGCACGCAGTGGACAGTAGCAGTGGCTGTAGGAGTCACAGAAGCAGTAACAGCGAAATAAAAACAGACTTGTGACCAGGCCCTAGTTGCTGTGACTAAACTGGTAACTTACCAGTACAACTTAGGTGAAAACAGCCCTTAGGTGTGTAGCAATGAGAGAACCCTATTCTGGCTGGTAGCAGTGAGTGCCAAACAAAAGACTAATGTTCCATTTGTAGCTAATTTTAGATATCACCTTGAGGAAAGGGTGTTCAGATTAGGAAATATGTTTTACTGTATTTCTGCCAGCTAGAATTAATGCATTCAGCAGTTCATCCCGCAAATGATTGATTATATTTTCTATTGCTGTTAGGTATTTATTGGTTTTATTGAGTCAGATGTGGACCTGCGTAGTTCTTAGCCTATAAGCAGTTTTCAGTTGTATATTAATGCTAAAGGTATACTGAAAGCTGTTAATATCTGACATACCATTGGAGTGAAAAATTACAGATGTTTCCAGAAAGCTAGCTAACAGTATAGTATTAGAAGGAATTGAAGAGCCCTCTACTGGCCAGAAATAAGGCTGTTTGAGCATCACTCAAGACTGAAATGGGTTGAAATACACAGCAAATCTTAATGAAATCTGTAATTGCAGTGATACATGCAAACTAAAACCGTGTTGCCTCTGCAGTATACCAGGCACTGCACTTACTGTTTGAGAGCTGGTGCGTAAAAGGGAAGACTTCAGCCCCGAGGCTGACTTAAACTGACTACTTAGTGACCACAGAGTGGGGTTTTCTCTGCATAAAGGTATTCTGACTGAGTGAAGAAGTAATAAAATTAGCATGCTACAATTTTAAAACTACCTAATGAATAAATCTATCTAGCATTGAATAACAGACATTGCCATAAATAAAGGAAAATTATAATTACTGGATTTTTTAAAAACTGTGCTGGTGACCAAATCCAAGACCCAGAGCTCTGACACTGAGGTGCAACCGTTGCCCAGAATAAGTAGCCCTCAAAGAGAACACTTCCAAGGTGTTCTCCTCATCAGCTGAGTTCAGAAAAAGCCTTTACACGTACTGCCTTATGGGACACATAGGATAGGTTAAACACTACTGTGGTAAAATCCCTCAGTCAATATAGTTCAGACTGGAAAACTACCAGGGCAGAAATTCAGACAAGCAGCTTAGTTTATTCAGTATTTAAAGAATGTAAATTGAAAAAAATAAAGGTATTGTATAGTTTTCTAAATGGCTAAAAAGAGACCTCAGGCACCTTGTTTTGAGCTTATTGAGGTCTGTTCACATAGAAATAAAAATATTGTGTTTATGACATCTGGTAAAAGATTTTTTCTTTCTTAGAAACGTATGTCTTATTCTTACCATGTGGCAGTGTCTGGTGTGCATGTAGGTCCAAGAGCTTGTGTACCGTGGCATGCTCCTGGAGGTTGGAAGGCAGCATGGAGTTGCTTCTTACTGCTTCTTACCTCAGTTTCTCCCTCGGTTTGCTGTTCAGATTTAGGGATGAGAGGAATGCTAAAACTTGAGGTTACAGACATTTGGCCCTAAATATGCTTAGGTGATTTGTTATTTTAACATTTGGGTTTTTGTTTTGTTTTTTAGGAAAACACAAATAACTATAGGCAGTTTGGTTTTATCAGTGTGCTGAAAGTTTTCTTTAGATTTTCAGTCAGCAGGAAAGGCAAACTAGGCCCCAGAGTACAGGGCTTTAGCTCCTCCCTGTGAGCCCTTCATGTTGTTGTTGTTGTTGTTATCACTGCTGTTGTTATTTGTAGGAGACAGGGCTTCACTATGCAGCCTTGGCTGGCCTGGGATTGGGTATTTAGGCAGGCTGTCTTCCAGCTCACACAGACCACCTGCCTCTGCCTCCCCACGTACTGGGATCAGGCTGTGCACTGCTGCTCTCATGTGCCTTAATTTCCCTCTGCATTTCCTTAGTCTTCCTGTTCTGCCTCAAGGATGCCAGTGGCCACAATGAAGAAAACAGGTTTGGTACATCACATGTTTCCATGTGCAGGAATCCTCTACTGTTATTTTCCTCACTTGGCTTTTAGAAACAGATGCACATAAGCAAAACCACGTTGGCTCCTGAGCAATTTGCTAAATGGACTAAAGAATACATTGCCATCAAGAAGTTTCCCCAAATGAATGAGCAGCCTGTGGTTTGGCCTGAGCGTGTTCCTGTGCCCTCGTGCTTTCAGTCAGCCACACGGCTCACAGCCACCCCTGAGCCACTAGAAAAGGCTTCTCCTTATGTCCCAAGCCCTCTTCATGCATATGGCAAGCATCCGTTAGTGTTTCGGAAGTACAGTTTTCCTCAGTTAGACACTGTCCTCCCCCACCACCACCCATGGTGCTGAGGATGAACAGAAAGGCCCCCTCACTGCACTGTGTCCCCGACCAAGTGTCAGCTCTTCAGCGGCCACTCAGTGCCACCTGTTCACTCTCTAATGACATGGTTGAGTTCACATAAAGCCTCCGAAAGTATAAGTTTTATCTAAATAGTTCTGGAGTTCTTTGAAAAGCTGGACTTCTGGGTACACACCGTGATACATAAAAGGTCAAGAGAGTAGACATCCAGTTTTCTGTCACTTTGGTGTAATAGAGCCTTTTTTCCTTCTGCGTCAGTCCAGTAAAGGCACTGTCAACCAAGATGCAACGTCTGAAGTAATTTGTGTCTCTTATTTTCTCAACTAAAAGTTCCATATGCTGAGGCATTCACCAAATGCTGACTAATTATCTGATTAAAAACTAGAGACAACAGAGTGACCACTAATAGGATTCATTTATTGATCGTCATATGAAAGGACTAAATCTCCAGCTCAGGAGAAGACATGGGGTAATTTTTAGTAGGAACCCTCCTGACCCTCCCACACCCAGAGCCAGCTGTTTTAAAAATATATAATGCCAGCTTTTTCTTATTTTCCTTTCTTCTTCTTTTTTTCTTTTTTTCTTTTTTCTTCTTTTAAAATGCAACCTGCATACAAAATAAGGGTATCTGTTATGTACTGTGTACTACCTTTTGGAATAATTGAGTACCAAGTGTTTTGTTTAGTTTCATATATATATATATTTTAAGTTTCCAAATCAGCATAAATTAGGGAAAAGCTGAAACATTTGATTCCTATATTACTAAGGAAATTCAAACATGTAATTTGTTAAATGTCTGAAATTAGAGTGACTTTTTTTTCTCTTAGGATGGAAGAATGTAATGACATTTGGAAGCTTTACGTATGTGGTCCCCAGCTGTCACCCTCATATTTCCACTCTAAGTTGGGTCAAGTTGTACTCTACGGACATCCAGAAAGGAGGGCGGGGCGCACAGACTCCAAGAGCTGAAAAAGTCCCACTTAAAGAAGCAGGTGTGTGGAAATGTGCTGAAAGCTTTTAAAATTCTCCTGTACGTTGGAAATTGTTTCTCCTTTAATAATAGAAGTTGCTTGTAAAACTGTCTGGGCTGATGTATATTTCAGGAGTTTATAGCAAACAAGAATGTTTCAAACAGGTGGAAGGTGAGGCCCAATACCTGAGGCTGTCCTGGCCTCCACACACTTGAGCACACACACATCTGCACTCGTATACAAACAAGTGCGTGCACATGTGCACACATATAGACCAGTTTATTTGCATAATGTTTGTAGCTGTCGCAAACTTTGATCTCTATGATTATGGCATGAAGTTTGTTGCCTGTGGTTTTGTTTTTGTTTTAAGATTTATTTATTTATTATTTACACAGTATTCTGCCTATATGTACACCTGAATGCTAGAAGACACCAGATTGCATTACAGATGGTTGTAAGCCACTGTATGGTTGCTAGGAACTGAACTCACCACCTTTGAAAGAACAGACAGTGCTCTTGACCTCTGAGCCATCTCTCCAGCCCCTGTTGCCTGAGCTTTGATTTACCATTTGAACAGTTTTCCTAAGTGGCCTCCATGTGTTTTAAAATATGTGTAGCTTTGATATCTTAGGACAGGAGATATATATCCTACTTTAAAAATCTTTTTAAAGCTGGGCGGGGGGGGGGGGGGGGGGGCGGCTATGCCTGTAATCCTCGCACCAGGAGGCAGAGGCAGGTGGATCTCTGTGAGCTGGAGCCCAGCCTGGTCTACAGAGTGAGTCCAGAACAGCCAAGGCTACACGGAGAAACCCTGTCTCCAAAAACATAAATAAGTAAGTAAAAAATAGTATCTACAATTTCCGTGTTTATATGGAAATTATATCTTCTATTGGTACTTCAAAGGCTAACAATAGTTAGTGTGAGTTCCTTTGGGAAATACAAAGCCCGTAGAAAGCCTTAACTCTGACAACTTGTTCCCAGCTGATGCGCTAGTTTAGCTAGTACTCTATATCCATCCAACTCTTTCAGTGCTGGGAAACACAGAGTGTTGATCTGTTGCTTTTTTCTTGTCTATTACTTTTTTGTTTGTTTGTTTGGGTTTTTTGGTATTTTGTTTTGTTTTGTTTTGTTTTGTTTTTGAGACAGGGTTTCTCTGTGTAGCCTTGGCTGTCTTAGACTCAGTTTATAGACCAGGCTGGCCTCGAACTCACATTAATACCCCTGCCTCTGCCTCCCATTTTTTGTTTTTGTTTTTTTATTTTTTTGACATGGTTTCTCAGTTTTAACCTTGGCTGTCCTGGATTGGCTTTGTAGACCAGGCTAGCCTCCAACTCACAGAGATCTACCTGCCTCTGCCTCCTGAGTGCTGGCATTAAAGACATGTGCCACCATGTCCAGTGTTACACCTAGCCTCTTTAAAGATATATATAGTATTATTATTATTATTATTACTATTACTATTAGTGTGTGTGTGTGTGTGTGTGTGTGTACACGTATGCACATCTGTAGCTCAGAGGACAACTTTGTGAAGTTGTGTTCTTCTTGAAGAAGTTGGTGCTCCTTCTACCTTTGTGTGGGTTTGGAGGATCAAATCTGCATCATCAGGTTTGTGTGAAAAGCACCTTTATTCACTGAGCCATCTTACTAGCACAAAAGCAACAACTGTTGCTGCTGCCTTCTTCCTCCTCTTCCTCCTCCTCCTCTTCTAGCTCCATCTTCATCTCCATCATCTCCATCTCCATCATCTCCATCACCTCCATCTCCATCATCTCCATCTCCATCATCTCCATCTCCTCCATCTCCATCATCTCCATTGCAGTGGATACATCTGGAATTAACTGAAACCCAAAATGGCTGGGCATACCTGTAAGGGATTTCTTTTTCTTTTTCTTCTTTTTAATTAAATCATTTGAAGTGGAAGGACCCACTTCTATTCCAGATCTTTGAGGTGGGAAGATTCACCTTTAATCTGGGCCACACCTTCTGCTGGCAGCATATATATAGGACATGGAAGAAGGAAGCTTGCTCTTTGCCTGTGTCCAAGCGCATTCCTGCACTGGCGTTAGAGCCTAGTTCTTCAGGATCCCAGCATAGACTGAAGAGCTGCTGAGACTTCTAGACCAACAACTGGACTCTTGGACCTTCCATTGGTAGACAGACAGCCGTTGTTGGACTAGCTGGACCACAGCCTGTAAGCCATTCTAATAAATCTTCTGACTTCCATACATAAATCATAGCACACACATGTGTGCACTCACACCTGTGCACATATAAACATGAAATTAATTGATTGATTAATTCTTTAGAATTGGATTTACTTGTTGAAGGAATAAAATGTGTAATGAGTCTCTAAGTTCCGGAATTCAACATGTGCTTATTATAAAGACACAATAAAGGCGGAAACAGCTGATGGTATAATATAATTAAGGGCAAAATATATTACATAATGGTTTTCTTAGATAAATATAAACTCAGGTAAAGATATTGAATGTTGGTTCCACTATAAGAATCTTTAAAGTTGACATACATGAGCTGGGCATGGTGGCACCTGCCTTTAATCCCAGCACTCTCGAGGCAGAGGCAGGTGGATCTCTGTGAGTTTGAGGCCAGCTTGGTCTACAAAGTGAGTACAGGACAGCCAGGTGTGTTACACAGAGAGACCTTCTATCTCAGAAAACAGAACAAAACAACAACAACAAAATGACATCCATGGAGTTGGTTTCCTTTTTCTCTGCTAAGTGTAATAAAAATTTTAGTTTAATTGTCTCATAGTAGAAACACATTGTTTATTGATAGTTTTATTTTGAGCTCTTTTTAAAGATTTGCCTAGTCCAAATTAGACCTTGTTAGCTATCAGATAGATACCAAGTAATTGCTTGATTGAAAGATAATTTATATACCTAAGAGTTTGAGATTGACTTTTGAATAATTCAGATCACATGGTGAAGTCAGGAGCAGCTCATTAAGGCGCAGGCTTGCTAAGACGTCCTTACATTTTTAAGGAGCATTCAGATGGTTTGAATTTTAGTAAAATTAGTTTTAATTTTACTAATGGCAGCAGATGTGTGGCAAACAGCCAGAATTTGAGCTTAAAACAAATGTCTAAAGATATTCATGGTTAGAATATCTGATTATTTGTGTAAATTATGGAGATTCTATACCAGCAATGTAGTGTGAGTTTATTAAGATGGTCGTGGTTTGTAAAGTAAGTATCCATGCACGTGTTTGAGCCATTACTAACCTCCTTGCTTGTGCTTCATAGCATTATATATATAGTAACATCTAGACAGCTGAGAATGAGCATGTTTACAAGTTCCATCTGAGAGCAACGTACTTTATGTGCTTTGGTTCAGTGATGACTGTGGGGGTAAAGTGGTGTTTCTGAAGCTTTTGACAGTAGATTTCAGTGTAGAAATCTGTACACTGTAGCCTGTACACTGTACATTTTGCTGTAGCCTGAGACAAGCTTGGACAATACTGAATCAGGTGCTGTCTCAAGAAAAACAAAACAAAACAGCAGGACGCTCTAGCTTGCATGTCATAGGCATTTAAGAGAGAGAAGACAGAAGAACAGTAAGTACTTTACAGAGCTAATGGAGAGCTGAGGAAACCGATCAGGGGCCGTGTGCTTCCCATCAAGTGTGAGCATGGGGTGTAGATCCCCAGAACCCATCTGTGACCCCAGCATGCCCACATGGGACGGAGAGATAGGAGACTCCCAGAAGCTCACGGGCCGGCTTGCCTGGCACACGCAGCAGCTAACAATAAGCAGGAAGAAGGAAGGATTAGCACCATAGGTTGTCCTCCACATGTCTATCACAGTAAGATGTGCACAGACACCGCACATAGGCATCCCACACATACATGAAGAAGTGGGGAGGGAGGGAGAGACAGAGACAGAGAGAATATGAATGAGAATGGTCTTTAGAATTTGAGAAAAACAAGATTCCTCAATTACAAGTATACTTTAAACCAGTTGGGAATGTGGGCACATGTGTTAATCCCAGCACTTGGGAGACAAAGACAGAATCTCTGAGTTCAAGGACAGCCTGGTCTACATAGTGAGTTCCAGGATGGCCAGAGCTACATAGTGAGACTGTCTGGGGAAAAAAAAGAAAAAGAAACAAACCCAAAAAATTCAATACATGTGGGCCATTGAGCAGGTTAGGAAAAAAGAATCCACCAAGATATCTAGAGAAACCAGAGTGGAAAGACACAAACAAGTCAATCTAAAAGCTACTAAACAGAAGCCAGAATGCCATGAGTTCAGTTGTTGCTCATTGGAAATAAACAGTTTATATCCACAGTATCCAGAAGACCAAGGGAACACTGCTTGGGAACTGAATGTTCTTCTGGAATTTCATGCTGATTTAAAGGTGGAAATAACTACATTTTTACACATAAAGGTTGATACTACAAACTCTCGTCCATCCAAAGTTAAAGAACACTGTTAGCCAGGTGCTGTGGGGCACGCGCCTTTAATCCCAGCGCTTGGGAGGCAGAGGCAGGTGGATCTCTGAGTTTGAGGTTAGCCTGGTGTACAATGTGAGTCCAGGAGAGCCACGGTTATGCAGAGAAACCCTGTCTTGAAGAAAACAAAACAAGAAAACAAACAAAGAACACTGTTAACTAAGCATTTCTCTATATTGCAAAATAAACTCAGGGAAATCAGGATATGATAGAAAAGGCAATGTAGAACAAGAAGTAGATAAATGATGTTGATAAAATTAAGTTTGTAATAGGAATAACAAATATTCCAGTATTTACTATTAAAACTTAATCCAGAGTGGTAAGACTTTTTTTTTTTTTTTTTTTTTTTTTGTTCTAGAGGAGAGTGGAGATACTGACTTTGCAGATGGCTGGAAGATTTACAGGAAATATTCTGTGTACATTATAATTTAAAGTATAGAAATATAATTTTTTCAAAAAAGAAATACAATTTTATAAATTGGAGAATGGGATGGGAAAAACATATGAAAAATTAACTGAGCCTAACAGATGGCAGGAAATGTGAAAGAAAAATTAAAAACAATAATGAGCATCAAAGAACCTCCTTATGGAGATGGTTCAAATGTGGCAAACCAGCCACTGGGCAAAATGTCCTCATTTCTACCACAGACAGAATTATGCCTAAAATAGGCAAGCTTGTATGCAGGCAGAGTCGACAGTCAATAGTTCCTCAATAGTTCCTGCCTCACAATTACTTTTGTCAGATATATTGGGCCAGAAGGCTGAAGAAGATGCTCCAACATTAGAGAGTTTTGGGTGACTGTTTAGGTAGCAAACTGTCTCTGTCCTCTTCTCATTTGGAAAGCTACTAACCTGCACTCCCAGCATATTCAAATAATCAAGTTTATTCCTTCTCTGATGGAGTTGAAGACCAGATAGTTAGTTTTACAATGAAGCTTAGTTGTTTAGGGGTTAAGATGCTTTTAGGTCTAGACAGATGTTTTAAGTTGATAATGACAAGACACGGTGGAGATTGATTTACATTCAGAATTTTAGACACACCAAGATGGGAAAGACGTTTTCTTTAGGCTGTCAAATACAAATAGCCAAAACAGTAAGAATGTAACATTTGTATAATTCCTGATTGCTTCATGGTTCTTCTTGCTATAGGTAATTTATTGTATATATGTGGAATAATATAAATGTATATGTAAAAAATATAAAAAAAATTAAAAGGAAAGAAAAAAGGACAGTAACCTGGGAACAAACAAAAAATGGTCCAAGTGAACCACAATCAATGGTCATGTTGCGTGCTGTAATGGTGTTCATTTAAATGCTGGATGCTGTGATGTATTTAAACTATCGCATTTGCGAGGAGGTGGAAACACAGGACTTCCTTTGTGTTTGGTCCTCTGTGTCTCATCTGCTCCAGGGCTCTTGTGATTCTCCTCCTAACTGCATCAGCCATTTCCCCTTCCTTGATTCTGTTCTCTCTCGGCTACTGCTGGGCCCCAGGTGGTACTCTGTCTCTGCTCGCCGCGTCCACGGCCCCATCCTTGTTCTTCCGCAGAAAATGCTTGTCAAGAGCTTCCCTTGACTTCCGTGTTGCTCCTTCTCAGGATCACTGGGAGCCTCTTCTGTTCTCTGCAGTGGGAAGCACACATGCCTGCTCGTGAGTCAGACAGCGTTGTAAACATGCAGGCAGTATGGGAAGTTAACAGCACGCCACACTAGTAACTGTCAGCTTTTGATCCTGACTGCCAAGATATCACCTGGGCAGGTTCAGGACCCTTTGCCTGTTTCCCATTTTTCCCCTGTTTCCCTTAGATTTATAGCCATAAGTTATAAATAAAGAAAATGTTTTAAGAGTGAATGAGGTTTTTCTTACAAAATAATTTTACACAAACATTGAAAAATTTTTGAGTTAGAAAATGAAAATACAATCCTGGAATTTACCAGTCCACCTAAGAACTATTTCTCCTTCTCTGATTTGCATTTGCTGTGCAACTCCATGCCACTATCCTGAAGTTTTCTGCTTCAGTACCTTGGGTTTTGTTGTTGTTGTTGTTTTTAAAAAAGAGGTGAGGGGGTAGGGTACTGGAGAGACATTGGTAGTGGACAGCACTTGCTGCTGCAGCAGAGGACTCAGGTTCAGTGCAGGACCAGTGTCAGGTGGCTGCAGCCTCCACTCCAGCTCCAGGGATCTGACGCCCTCTCTGGCTCCCACAGGACTGACTGCGTGTGCGTGTACGTGAACTCGGGCATGCACACATACACGTTATTGATAAATCTTTTAAAGGGGAGGTAAAAGGAGTAAGCGTACTAAATCAGTTAGTTTTGTCTGATTTTGAACTTTGTTGCAATAACTTCATGTGTATTTTTGGGGTTTGTTTTTTATTAAGGTTTATTGCTAGATTTATCCAGACTGCTGGTGTATTTGTCTGGTTTGGTCGATAATTTCAAAGAGATAATTATAGCACAAGTTGTTGATGCCTGTCGTGTGAGTTAAAGAAGTTGGCACAATGGTAGTGTTTGACACTCAGTGGGCGCTTAAGGATAGAGAGTGATGATGAGGTCTGTCACCCACTGCGTTTAAAATGGTGAATGAATGCAGCAGTTTGTTCTTTTGCTGGCAGGCATTTTGTTATTTGCAGTTTTAAAAAACAGAACGGAGTGCTACTGTGAATACCATGTGCCTCTCCTCAGTTGCCCTTGTGCTAGGATTTTTTGACTCTTTGACCTGGAAGACTTACTGGGTCATAGTTCCCACAGGCCTTTGTGTCTTCCCACCGACAGCCATATCCGCTCTCTGCGCCTTCTCTACAACCAGCTGTTGAGCCTTCTCATTTTCCTTGGCGTGATGTGGTAAAATGGAATTCCTTTACTTCATTGAATACACTTAATGAAATAATCATCTTTTCACACATCCAGTGGTAATGCATATTTGTTTCTCTATGCAAGTTTAGTCTAATGCTCATTTTATTGAACTTTTTCTAATTGATTTGGATGACATTTTAAAATATTCTTGGCTCTACTTATTGCAAATAATTTCTCCCAACTTGAGACTAGTCTTAAAAGATTTATTGGGGTGGGGGTGTGCGCGTGCGTGCAGGTGACTGTGGGGTCCAGAAGAGGGTGTCAGATCCTCTGGTGTTGAGCTACAAGTTGTTTGAGCCTCCATGTTCTGGGCAACAGACTCTAGAGATCAGCAAGTCCTCTTGACTGCTGAGCCATCTCTTCGACCCCCACATCACCCTCCTTTTTAAAGGATCTTTTGTTGAATAGGTTTTCTGAATTTTAACTTACTGAATTTTTTTCCCTTATGTTGTTTATGTCCTGCTTACACATTTTTTTGCTGGGCATGATGGTGTGCTGCTGCAGTTTCATCATTCAAGAGACTGAGGCAGGAACACTGTGCATTTGAACCCATTCTTGATAATCCTGCTTCATAAAAAGAAAGGAAATCTTTATTGTGACAGTAGCCTCAGGTCTACAGTGGGACATTTGAATGCATTGATATTTGAATTTGTATTTGTAAGCATTTCTTTGCACATCATGGGAGGTAGATTCCAGGTTTTTTGTTTGCTTTGTTTTTGTTTTTATTTTTTTATTTTTTTTAATCTTTTACCTTTATTTGTGGCTTTTGGGAGTGTGAATGTAAGTACATTTGTCTAATACCACATAATAGATTTTTTTCACTCTGTGTTGTCTCTAAAACAGTGGAAGAATTCTTTGTGCCTTTGTTTTTCTATTTTAAATTCACCAGCACTTTGTCCATTAGATGTAATGTCTCATGCTTTTGTTTTACTCTTTAAAACAAGTCTTTTTGTCAGTTTTCTGAAAGGCTTTGGCACGTGTGTGGATGCTGAGTTTTACTGAATGTCTTGTCTTTAGTTGTTGAAATGACGCCATGCCTTTTCTCCTGTAGTATATTGATGAAGTTTGACACTCTTATGTTTTATAGAATTAAAATAGGTTGTGGTAATATACTTACTGTTATACATTGCTTCATTAAATTAATAAGTTACAGTTGTATTTGAAAGCAACTCTTTAATGTAAACTTGTTTTGATAAAACTTTACAGCAGAAAATATAGGCGCAGAACTCAAAGCTCCACTTAAGCAAGATCCTCTTCAAGTAAGAGGTAAATACATTTTATTTGGTGTTTTCGTATGTAGTATATATAAATACACAGAATTTATGTGGAGATCTTTAACATTATTCTAAGCATGTAGTTACAATTTGCTTTTATTCTTAATAGATTGCCCATACATTTTTATTCTATTTATGTGCTACTTTACGCTGAAGTTTATTTTGTATTTTGATGACAAGTATTTTAAAAGCTTAAAAAACCAGAATCATCTATTTGCTCTATTATTTTTAGAAAAGCAATGGTATTAAGGAGCAAGAGGCTAATGCCTTCAGCTATAGTGTGTTTAAACTCAGGTGGAGCCAGCTGGTTCTGTCTGATTTTCTCCAAAGCAGCTAATCCATGGAGTCGGTAGCTCTGTGGGCTTTGGAGTGCTGTGGCATCAGACAAGACGGGGCTCAGCTTTGGCTCCCATATTTACTAGCTGTCTGGCCTAACGCAGCTGACTTATTTACCCCTCTGACATTTAGCTCACTTCCATATAAGATGGTGAAAGTAAGACTTGCTCATCAGGGTGGCCTTGAACATTGCTTACACAAACACATAAGTAATCCAGGGTCGTCAACGCTGGACTGTGTGTGCGATTTGCCTGTGAAGACAGCCTGTCAGAGGCTGGAGCAGGACCCCAGGGTGTAGAGCGAAGCCGTCTTTCTCTCAACAAACAAACAAACAAACAAACAGTGCTGAATAGCAGTGACTACTCTGTAATATTTATTGAAACTTCATTTGCACATAGACCCTAAGCAACTTAAGTGATTTCAGTGCTTTAGACAGAACAGCACTACTGATACAAGGCATCTATTAGATGACAGACTGCCGTTTTAGCGTCAATTAGAGATGGGCCAGGGAGACGAACACTAGATTTGTGACCTAGCCTGGTTTCTGTACTGAGAGAGATGTTTCTTTTTCTTTGCCACCATCTTATGCATTAGGAAAACAACAACAAATGTCTGTGGAATTGAAGAAGTGCTCGTCTCCCAGAGGGCTTTCAGTGTGCATGCTCACATGTTTCCTTATGTTTCTGGTTTAGTGAAAGCAGTCCTTAAGAAAAGAGAGTATGGACCAAAATACACTAAGAACAACTTCATCACTGGAGTAAGAGCAATAAATGAGTTCTGCCTTAAATCCAGGTACGGGGCTCCTCTCAGTGCAGCGCTCTGGGCAAATAGCGTGGCCTGTCACCGTTCCACTCATTTTCTAATTTGCGTGACAATAATTGTTCATTGCTGTCACAAAATTTCTTTACGACAACCAGTGATTAAACATACATAATGATCTGCTGGCGACTGTAATAGTGACTTGATGAACATATAAACCTTTCAGAATTTAAGAAAAAATAAGGTGATTACAACCGGGACTTGACATTTGTGACTTGTAAACATTTAGTTGTGTGAGGGGTTGGGGGATGCATCGTGGGGGTCAGAGGAAAACCTGTGGGAAGTGGCTGTCTCCTGCCCTGTGGGTCTGCCGGACACAACTCAAGCCATTAGGCTTGCCAGCTTCCTTTATCTTGCCAGCCCCTAAGTTAAATTCTTAAATAGAAGAATGATACTTGTGTGTATTCTGTTTTTTACACATCTTTAAAGTCCTGTGGTCATAGTATAAGCATCAGTGAGGGAGTTGCCACGCCCCCCCCCCCCCCCCCCAGTAGTGAGCAGGCCTGACCCTGCGAAGTTTCTGATGAGACCCTCACACTCAGGGCTCTATGTTGGAGAGTGGAATCTCTGTACTGTGGTGTTCTTCATCGGTGATCATCTTTTTTTACTGTCTCCAGACTATTTTTTGTATTAAAAATGCTATCTTTGAACTGATGTTTCGAAGTTGTATAGATCCCTTCTTCCAAGATAGGGGTCAGTATGCTTGTTTACTGTCCTTAACCTATAAGCTTAGAAGCAGTATCTAAATAACTTCAATGCCTTATGTTTCCAGCGACTTAGAACAACTTCGGAAAATCAGACGACGAAGTCCCCACAATGATACCGAGTCCTTTACCGTGTTCTTGAGATCAGATGTGGAAGCAAAGTAAGAACAGAACCCCTTCACAGGAGAGTGTGCTGGCTTTGGGCTACAGTAGCATTTTAAACAGACTTCCAATGGCGTGCTTCTCAGACAGCGCTGCTTTAATGCGGCTTGTTCTCCTGTACAAGTTATTTATAAACACGTCTGCTGATGGGTTGGTTTGAACTGCTTAGATTTGACTCAGAAGTTTGAAGTGCGTTTTCTTTCTGAAAAGACCTTATGCTTTATTATTATTATTGTTGTTGTTGTTGTTGTTGTTGTTGTTTTTCAAGACAAGGTCTCTCTGTGTAGCCTTGGCTGTCCTAGACTCACTTTGTAGACCAGGCTGGCCTCAAACTCACAGTGATCCACCTGACTCTGCCTCCCAAGTGCTGGGATTAAAGGCGTGTGCTACCACTGCCCAGCTACTTTATGCTTTTTAAAAATAAGCTTTATACATAGTTATAGTTCATTTATACTTAACGTATAATAAAGTAATTTAAGATGATCCTTGGTGGTGACTATGCATATGTTTGTACACACAGAGCTTTGGAAGTTTGGGGAAGCCTTGACGCTCTTGCCAGGGAGAAAAAAGTACGCAAAGAAGCAGAAATAGAATACAGAGAACGTAAGTACTTTTAGCGTAAGTCAGGGTTTGTTGGGAGCTAACATACAGATGAGCACATACCCTGAGAGCCGGTCGCACCAGGGCTTGCTGTTCCTGCTGCAGCTGCGGCAAACACCAGTGCTCAGCATGGGAGTCAGCTCAAAACATAGAATCAGTTTGCTTTATTTTTTGATAACTTTCTAGGATGGTAAGAGGACATGGGAAATACTTTGTAGTTCCTGTGGAACAATAAGAGTAGCACTGTGGATCCGATTTAAAGATTACTGCTATGAAAGTGGCAATGACTGCTTTCTTACAGGAAGTGCTGACTCAGCTGCCACATTCATTGATTCATTGATTCAGCAAATATTTATCAAAGTCCTAACACAAATAAATAACTGTCCGTTAACTACCGACACAAGATTCTCAGAGAAATGAGTGTAGTGATTTAGAGTTTAGATTTAGGCCAATGTAAAATATAATTTACATGATTTGAATTATACAAATATAGATGCAAAAGCATTGTGCATATTTATGATTCAAAAAGAATTCAGTTTGATTTCCCAATATCCCCAAAACAAAAAATGCAGAACTATAAAGAGTGATATGTTTTCTTTCTTTTTCTGTAATGCTTTTATTTTTCTTTCTAAAGATAACTGTTAGCAATGATTTGGTTATGCCTTTTCAGAATATTTCCAATACATTTTAAAGTTTATATGTATGCTTTTTTTGTTTTTTTGTTTGTTTGTTTTGTTTTGTTTTTTTCAAGACAGGGTTTCTCTCTATAGCCTTAACTGTCCTGGACTCTCTTTGTAGACCAGGCTGCCCTCGAACTCACAGAGATCCACCTGTCTTTGCCTCCCAAGTGCTGGGATTAAAGGCGTGCGCCACCACGCCCAGCTTATATGCACACTTTTTAAAAGATTCATTTCATTTACTTGTATGTATTTGTGTGTTTGTGAATGTGTGCAGACGTGTGCGGGTGCCCTCTGGGTCTTGAAGAGGGTGTCCAGGCCCTTGGGGTTGGAATTACAGGATGATGGGCTGGGGTCCACGCTCAGCTTCCCATGTTTGGGCAGCAAGCTCTTTCCAGCACCGCGTGCACACATTTAACTTGTCGTAAATAGGAGGGTGCCATGCGCGTGCTTGTGTGTGCTCATCTTGTTCTTCAGAGATACCAGTGTAGTCCTGTTTCTCCATCTCTGTGGAAAGAACCCTCCTGAGTGCATTCCTTTGGAGGAGGGGGATGTTCAGGGTCTCACATAACCCAGGCTAGCCTCAAATTTGCTATCCAGGCTAGCCAAGGATAACCTAGAACTTCTGATCCTCCTGCTTCCATTCCGTGAATGCTGGGTTACAGGTCTGTTCTACACTGGTACACATGGTTCTGGGAAGTGGACTCTGTATATGGTAAGCAAGCATGCTGCCTACTGAGCTACACCCTCAACCATTGAACTCAGTCTCAAGGAGGGAGCTGTATTGTTATAGTCTGATTAAAGAATATATATGCCCTAAACTCATTTTTTGATTCTTACAGGGCTGTTTAGAAACCAAAGAATACTAAGAGAATATGGTGATTTCCTGGGAAACACAAAGGTAAGGATATCTTTAATCATGTGTGTGTTATTTGACAAACCTAGTACATTGTGAAATGTCTATAGTCATAATCCAAGAAATTCCAGTAAGCCTTTGATCATAATCCAAGGTTTTTCTTGAGCACATTGTAATTAACTGAACTTCCATCTAATTCATTTCTGTTTGATTTTTTTTAAATTAAAATTGTAACATGAGTTTCTTAAGTTTTGTTTTGTTTTGTTTTCCTTCGAGACAGGGTTTCTCTGTGTGGCCTTAGCTGTTCTGGACTCTTTGTGGACCAGACTGTTGCTAAGATTCTTAAGCATATATAGATAAAGGAGACTGTTTGTTTAGGTTTTAGCAGGATTTTCTATCTCTTTCATATCTTTTATCTGTCATGAATATGCATCTACAAACACACACACACACACACACACATCTGGATAGACATCAAAATTTAATTGTTGTTGTCTTCACTCCTTCCACTCATAATTCTGACTCATCACTGAGACTGCCCGCTCTCTGCTTTCGCAGATGAAGGCATCCCTTGAAAGAGGAAATTACACAGGAAGTTTGATTGGTTTTTACTATTTGGCTTTATTATCATTATTTTATTTGTTAGACATTTATTATTTTTTATTTATTGTACCTAATTTTAAATTTTTATCTATTTTAATCTAATAAATATTTTACTATCTAAGCTTGTGTACATAGTCAGTGGACACTTTGTTTAACTTCATTAGTATACTCTTTCACTGTAAAATGGCTACTGTAGGCCTTCTCTCTTCCCAGACTTCCTGCGGCCTCACCTTTTGCTTCTCAGCTACCAGCACTGCTTCATACTTCATTGAAAAACAGTGGTTCCTGGTGTAAAGTGGGTTATCAACTTGATAATGTAGAATCATAATCATATGGCCATTCTGTTTTTAATTTCCATGTAGTATCAGTAAGTTGTAGTCAACATTTTCATTAAAAGAGGCTTTGTGCTAGATGATTCTGCTCAGTGCGTGGCAGTACATTTGAGCTGGGCTAGGTGTTCTATGAGGGGGTTAGATGGGTTTTCAGTCTACAGCATTTTAAATTTGTGATGGTTATAGAGACCTAACCCTATAAGTCAAAGACAATTTGTAATTTGATGAGAGTACCTCATTTTTCATCATCAAATATAGAGACTTTTAGCTACACATGCTCCTAAATACTATGCTTTCTACAAGAAAGAATTAATATTAGGAGAAATATAGAAAGTTTTTCATTTAGGACCTCACCTACTCTTGTCTCTTAAATTCAATCCAGTTGGATTTTCTTCCCATTGAAATGGCTCTTACCAAAGTCACAAACAACACCCAAGGTGGAAAGTCATGTGTGTCCAGAATAGGTTTTCCATTCAACTAGGCTGGGAAGGATCTTTGATCAAGAAGTTAATGGTAGATATGTGTGATGGTTCATGGCCATAATTCCAGTGTTCATGAGCCAGAGTAAGGAGGATCTCCTCATGTTCAAGGCTAGCCTGGTCTATACAGTGACTTCAGGCCAGCCGCGGCTACATAGTAGGGTCATATCTCAGTCAATCTCCCCCCCCCCCTTTGTTTCTCTTTCTCCCCCTCCCCTCTCGCTCTCAAAAGGAAAAAAGAAGGTAATGCCATAGCTGGGTGTTATAGCTATTGCTTGACATACCAATACCAGCACTTGGAAGGCTGAGACAGGAAGATTGCAACAAATCAGAGCTAGCAAGGGCTGGAGTGGTTGATGCAGATCTGGGCAAAGGCTGTTTGTGCAAATTGTCTTTTCTCTGGTAGCACTTGAGACCTTACTCCCTTTCACACAGTCTAGAACAGAGCACAATGGTTGGATCTTAACTCGAGCTGCCCCTCGCTCCATTCGTTTCGATTCTGGTTTCTCTCAGAGCCTTCTCTGAGTGCGGCACTCAGGAATGGGCTGAAGGCTGCAGTCTTCCCATGTCTTGGGAGCTAGGGTTTCTCCTGCACTACAAGCTGCCTGTCACTGCCGTACAGTGCGGAACAGTGTGGGCCAATGACATGTGCCTCTTGAATGTGTTCGTATGGGCAGTCTTGCTTGCTGGAATTGCATGCCTTCTTTGTCTTTTTTACGTTAGATGTACACTTTTCCTGTTACACTCTTTGTCTCACGGGAACTGTAACAGCAAGAAATAAAATCACAGCGCCCTGAGTTTACCAAAAACATCCTCTCCTCAGAGCAGTAGCTCACCCTCTCATACTCTGATTTTGCAGTGTCCTTTCAATTCCTTTCCCCTTTGACTTGTTGTACTTTCTTAGTGCCTTTCCTTCGGGTCCTGACTCTGTGAGTTTCTTAAGATAGCCCTTCCACCTTGGAACTGCCTTTGTCCTGCTGAGCAGGGCGAGCTGCAGCCTCAGCATTGGAACTGAGCCAATGGTGCGCTGCGTGCTTTATACAGTTTTCCTTGGGAATCCTCTCTGATATCAGTTTTAATTTTTAAAGACTTAATACTTATTTACTCAGTGTGCATGTGCCGTGGTGCTCCTGGGGAGGTCAGGGGACAATTTGCAGGAGTCTTTTCTTTCCTTTATCCATCTGCTGGAACTCAGGTCATCGGACTTGGTGGCAGTTCTTGTAACAATGTTAAATTTTGAAAATTAAAAAATAAAATAAGCATTTGAGGTTTTAGGAAAGTACCAAAATGTGTTTTCATGTATCTACATACTTTATTATTTTATTGTGCATATGGTGTGTCAGTGGGAGGGCTGGTATGTGCAAGGACACAGGCGTCCTTAGGGGACAGAAGATGTGTCAGATCACCTGGAGCTGGCGCTGTATAGGTTATTGTACTCCACCCAAGACGAGTGCTGGGACCAAACCACGGCTCTCAGCATGAAGACTGCACTCTCTTTAGCGACTGAGCCATCTCTAGGCCCTGACTGACTACATCGCTTCTAAAGAGAAAGTTTGCATGAAAGCAATTTAAAAGTCAGCTCCTTTGTTTAGAGGGTTTGAGACGGTAAATCTTGTGCTGTGTTGGAGCCGCCGCCCACTGTGCTTCTCTGAGAGACTTGGGAAGTCTTTGCTCTTGTCTTACAGCCACGCTCCAGGACGGTGTCCGTGTTCCTTAAGGGGCCAGGGAAGGTGGTGATGGTGGCCATCTGCATGTGAGTTATGGAAGACAAGGCTTTTAACCCAGAGATGTGTACCTCTTAATATGTGTGTCCGTGAATGTATACATGTATTACTCGGTGGCTAGCTGCATATTGCTGACATGTAGCTTTTATTATTTTAGGAGGAAGTTGAACCAGTGTCATGGCCAGTGAAGTAACAGGGGAAGGGTCTGTGTCCATGTGGACATTTGAACTTGGAGTTTGTGTAAAATTTAAGTGGGTAGAAGTTTCTCCCTGAAAATACTAATTGGAGTTTGTTAGAGTCAATTTTTTGAAGTTCCATTGGCCATTGCACAGCTACTAAGTGCTTGTGTTTTTCTCCTACTTTAATTTTGGAGGAAACTTCATGTTTTTATAGCTAACCCCTTTTTTCCTCTGCTTCTTGATTCCTATTTTGTTTACCTTTTTGTATAAAAACATTAATTTTGTAATTCAGTAGTTTTTATTTCTTAATTGTGCATGTCAGAAATTATGATAAGATTTGGAAATATATAATGTGTGATCCTTGGAGGGCTGGAGAGCATTAGCCTAGAGGAGAGCATTTCCAATAGGGACTAAAGATGACTATCCGCATTAGAATACTTAGAACTGCTGTCAAGAATGGTGTCCCGGTCCCTGCTTGGACAATGGGTAAATGTTACTCTGATAGGAGCACCAGAAACGGGTAGGGCAGGAGGAGAGAAAATGATGTTTGGTTTTTAGTTCCAGGTGTCTGTAAGGGTGTCCTTGAGGAGATGGTCAGGATTAGTTCTTTCTGCCTGCAGAGCAGAGATAGTAATTATAGCCTTCCTTGGGAGGAGTGTGTGTAATATATAAACTAATTGGCATAGTACTTAGTGCATAATATGAACTCAGTAGGTATTATTGTTAATATATAGTGGTCTCAAGCTCACCGGGGAGATATAGGCTAGAGATTTATTAGTCTACAGATGATCATTAAAACCGTGGCAGTAGTACAGATCACTTAGGGGGTGATATGTATAGTATTAGGAAGGCAAAGCCTTCAACAGACAGCATTGCCTCTTCCTTGTGTACTTAGTGGTATCATAATCCACACTTCTGTATTTATACCTGAACTGTAGGAAGTTCTTTGTTATTTACTTCCAATAGACTCTAGTATAAAGTCATTTAACATTTGATGGAAACATTTAACTTAAACATATGCTGAATTGTTTTCTTTCTCTCTAGTAATGGCTTGAACTGCTTCTTTAAATTCCTTGCCTGGATTTACACGGGCTCAGCAAGTATGTTCTCAGAAGCTATACACTCATTATCTGATACTTGTAACCAGGTGAGAGAAAGTGCTCCATTAACTTTAAACTAATTCTTACAAGCTTTAGGCAGAAAGCGATCTGTTCAAAAATACTCTGCAATTGGCTTTGGGAAAAATGCAGCTTTCTTAATTTGAGCATTTAAGAACAGCCGGGCATCGTGGCTCACACCTTTAATCCCAGCACTCAGGGAGGCAGAGGCAGGCAGATCGCTACCAGTTCGAGGCCAGCCTGGTTTACAAAGCGAATCCAGGACAGCCAGGGCTACGCAGAGAAAACAAAAACAAAAAAGAACAGTGGCTTTTGTATACGTGGGTTCTGCATCTGTGCTTCCATATCCTCACAGTCAACTGTGGACTAAAGATAAGAGAAAGAGACGGCATGGTAGCACACGCCCACACTCAGGAGGGAGAAGCAGGTGATCGCTGTGAGTTTGAATCCAGCCAGACCTATTTATATAGTGAATCCCAGGACAGCCAGAGCTACACAGAGAGGCCCTGCCTCAACACACGCACACGCACACACAGAGAGAGAGAGAGAGATCACGCTGTCTATACCGTACAGACTTTTGCCCTTATCATTATTCTTTCTTTTTCTTCCTTGTTTTTAAGGTGTATTTTATGTATATGAATGTTATGCCTGTCTGTACCATATGAATGCCTGATGGCACAAGAGGGCATCAGGTCCCCTCGGACTACAGTTTCTGAGCCTCCATCCGGGTGCTGGGAATCAAACCCAGGTCCTCAGGAACAGTAGCCAGTGCTCTTAATCGGTGAAGCGTCTCTCTAGTCCCACCCCGCCCCTGTTACTGTCCTTAGCAGTAGAGTTTAACATCAATGTATGTACTGTTCTTACTGTATGACACATGAGAAGCAATACAGACACGGTTTAAATACGAGAGGGTATTCGTAGGTTATTTGAGGTTATTTTATATAAGAAACTAAAGCATTGAAAATTTAAGTTTAAAAAAAACAAATTTCACTGGGCTTGGTAGTCTACACCTTTAATCCCAGCACTCAGGAAACAGAAGGAGGTGGATCTCTGAGTTTGAGGACAGCCTGGTCTACACAGTGTGTTCCTAGACAGCTAGAGCTACACCGTAAGACTGTCTCAAAAACGAAAGAAAGCAGAAAGAAAGTTGAGTCACCACAAGTGGTTCTGAAACTAATCTTTGAATGAATAATGGCCACAGGCTGGCTGTGGATGGGGAACCAGGGTATACACGGCCAGCCTGGACTACATGATAACCTAGCTCCAAAAAGAAGTGTGGTCACAGTATTACTAAGTAAGTTTTTATGCTTTAAGAACTTCCAACATGGGGCTGGAGAGATGGCTCGGCGGTTAAGAGCACTGGCTGCTCGTCCAGGGGTCCTCTGAGTTCAATTCCCAGCACCCACATGGTGGCTCACAGCCATCTATAATGAGATCTGGTGCCCTCTGCTGGTCTGCAGGTGTACATGCAGGGAGAGCACTGTATATTTAACAAATAAATAAATACTTTAAAAAAAAAAAAACTTCCAGCAGTGGGGTAGGAAGTATAGATGTATCATTTACTATGTGTTTGGTCACAATCTTTATAGAAGAGATTATTTTCATTTTTTAGATTTATGTGTATGAGTCTTTTGCTTCCATGTACATCTGTGTACCACGTGTATGTCTGGTGCCTGAGGTGGTTGTGAGCCTCATGTGGTGGTGGGAATCGAACCTGGGTCCTTTGCAAGAACAAGTGAGTGCTCTTAACTACTGAGCAAACACTCTAGCTTGTAGAAGAGATTTTTTTCCCTATGTGCATTGTTTTGCCTGCATGTATGTCTGAGGGAATCAGAATTCCCTGGAACTGCAGTTACAGACAGTTTGAAGGTGCCATGTGGGTGCTGGGAATTGAACCCAGGTCCTTTGGAAGAGCAGACAGTGCTCTTAACCTCTGAGCCATCTCTCCCAACATCCAGCCCCAGGAGAGAATTTTAAAATGGGTTTCTAAATATATAGTGAATGATAGCTATCTTGGAACTTTCTATGTAGACCAGGCTGGCTTCAAACTCTAGAGATCTGCCTATATAAGGACAAAGAATTACGAAACAAATTAACAGTTTTAGTATGAGTGCTTGAAACATGGGAGATAAGTCTTGAGCGTCTGTTCTCTGAAATGTTGTCCTGCTTAGGGTTATTACTGCTGTGATGAAGCTCCAGGACCAAAAACAAGCTAGGCAGGAAAGCGCTGGCTTGGCTTACAGGTCCATCGCTGAGGGGAGTCAGGGCGCTACCTGCTGCCTGCGGGTGGGCGCGCTCGCTCTCCCTGGCTGAGCCAGCCTTCCCTGTACAGCCCGAGGACCCCCAGGCTGGCATGGCTGCAGCAGCTGCACTCTCCCCATCACCGCTAATAAGAACGTGCTCTCCAGGCTCGAGCTCGAGGAGGCGTTTTCTCCACAGTGGTTCCATCTGCCCAGGTGCATGTAGCTTGTGTCAAGTCGAAATAAAAGTAGACAGTGCAAATATTATGTATGGGTTCTAAAGACTGTGGTAGCTTTTAGCTGTGGTAAACTGAGCAAAAAGATCAAGTTGCAGAATACTGTTTAGAACTTCTGCTTTGACTAAGAAGGACGCACAGAGCTTGAATTTAGTCTTTTGATGTATCAACAGTGAAAACCTAGACAAAAATATAACTGCCTCCAAACATTCCATCATAGCAGCACAAGATTGTACCTCTGGGATGGGGTTTGATCTCTCTTGTACGTTCTCTGGCTTTTTACTTAGAATTACCTTTGGAGTAGTGGGCCAGGATGAGAACTCTCAAAGCTCCAGGAATCTGAAGTGGTTGGAACCTAGAAAGCAGAGTCTACGTAGGGATCTTCTTGAGTCCTTGCTGAATGTTAAATCCTGCGTGCATGCTGTGGGCAGAAATACAAACAGGCAATAAGCCGAGCAATTCCTAGTGCTTCACAGGGCTACAGTGCTTCAGAGTCTGCCCTGTGCGGTAAGAGACTGTACTGGGACCCAGGGAGCCCAGTCTCATGCCTTAGCAGTAGAGGTAAAGTATCCCTAGTGTAAAAGGCTATTGTAGAACCCCTCTTAACAGACTTCCCCAGAAATGGAAATAATAAGGTTTAACTATAAATACTGTATTTGTTTGTCAGAACAAAGGTCCATGCTCTTTAGATAAGATAACAGACCCACACACACACACTTAGTGTGACATTCACTGTGTTTGGCTAATTTTCTCAGTTAGGAGCACAATACTACTAGATAGTACAAGGAGCAAGGAAATGGGGCTCAACTAGAAAGAAAATCAGTTGATAAAATAAACTCAATTGGCAGATAGTAAAAGAACTTAATAGGGCTTTTAGAGCTAAAAGAACAAAACAAAACAAAAACTATACCTGATAGACAATCTCACTGCGTAGCATTAACAGAAGAGTAAAGGCTAGGAAAGAGCCAGCCCTTCTTTATAACCACAGGAAGGGCCCATCCTAGAGCCAGAGGTAAAGAGGGCTGAGGAGGAGAAAGGAATCCTTAGTCACCTTTGCAGACAGTACCCAGAGAACTCACCCAGCTTTGAAGAAAATAGTACCCAGAGTGCATAGACTTTGAGAGGTAGAGACGTATATGTGGCTTTTCAACTCTGCGGACGTAACAGCTCTGATACCAAAACCTACAGTGTCATCACATGTGAAAAACATACGTGCCGATCAGTATCCTTCAGGGCCATACATAGGAATTCTTTAAAATATAAACGAATGAGATCAATATATAAAAATCGTAGTAGTATCACGTAAATATTTCTCTGAGAATGTAAGGTTGATTTAATAGTCAAAATGAATAGACACAAATCAGTACATTTCACCTGCCAGCAAATGATGTTTACATTTTTCCATTTATAATAGTGTCACAAAACATTAAGGATAAATCTAGCAAAAGGTGTACACAACTTTTACAATGAACACTGCAAACTTTGGGTGAGAATCTAAGATCTAAGGAAGGACTGGGCTGCAGCTCCTGGTGAGTGCTTGCTTAGATTGTGCAGAGCCCAAGGTGTGGTCCCCAGGCCCACAGAGGAGAGAGGTCGAGAGGGAGGTGACGCAGTGCAGATGACAGAGGAATTTGTAGATTGAGTGCAGTCCCAGTCACGGCGCCACAGAGCTGTAGCTTGTCTTGTTGTGACAGCCGTTGAAATGCTTGCTCAGACTGACTGGCTTTCATTCAAGACCTTGTCACTGAGTTAGTACCTGTAGGCGCTTTCCCATGTCAGCACAGGAAACTGCCATTTTAAACTGCTAGAGAATCATGTATTGTGCTTGGTCATTTGCACTGCGTTTCCCTACTGATGGATTGTTAGATTCCTTCGTGGTTATTGTCTTGGATTAGTTTGGTATTCTCTCCCTTTCTTCCTTCCTTCCTTCCTTCCTTTCTCTCTCTCTCTCTCTCTCTCTCTCTCTCTCTCTCTCTCTCTCTCTCTCTCTCTCTTTCTTTCTTTCGAGGTCAATCTCATCACCCAAGATAGGCTCAATCGTGATTCTCCTTCCTCACACCTCCTCAAGTGCTAGGAATTTAAGCCTGTGCCTCCATGTCCAGCTGTCTTTCAAGTTTTTCATCCTCATCAACAATGTTGTTTTGAGTGTCCTTGGGTTTGTCTTGGTGTGTAATCGGTTTCTTTGTTGTCCTCCCAAGCTGGCTTGCTGTGCTCTCTGCCATGGTACTGAGTGCTGCTGTTTGTTCTCCACAGGCTTTGCTAGCACTGGGCATCAGCAAGTCTGTTCAGACACCAGACCCTTCTCACCCGTAAGGACGCTGCCTCTCACTTGAATTTGCTATAATTTATCATTGAAATAAAAGCAATGAATTTCAGAAGTCTTAAATTTATATAGCATCAGATTGTTTGAGATTTGGTCATTTCCTTTGTAGCATCTAAAGTGTAATGGTCAAAGTAAATTGAAGGCATAGTTTGAAAATGAAGTTGAAATTATTTTTATACTTTATAATACAGCCTGCAGATCTCTGTATTTGATAATAACAAAGCACTTATCTTTGAGTCTATTGTATTTTATTTCAAGGAAGTATATTTTAGTCGAAACTTAATTGGCTACCTAATCATCTAAGGTTTTGATGTTAGCCTTTTTTTTTTTAAGAGTTATGTATTATTTGTACAGTATTCTGCTCCTATGTGTACCTGCATGCAAGAAGAGGGCACCAGATCTCATTATAGATGGTCGTGAGCCACCATGTGGTTGCTGGGAATTGAACTCAGGACCTTTGGGAGAGTAGGCAGTGCTCTTAACCTCTGAGCCATCTCTCCAGCCTGACGTTAACCTTTTAAAAATTCATATTTACTCTTTCTTTAATGCTTTTATTATGATTGAGAAATGTTTTGATAACATTTCAAAATTACATACTTGTGAGTTAAGGGCTGTTTGTTTCAGAATGTATCACCCTGAGTGTGTCGGTTTGTTGCTGTGGCTGTTTATTTTTGTGCTTCCGTTACAGCCACCCAAACCCTTGAGCTCCACACTCACTGTTACTGTAGCTTCATCAGTACAGCTTGACGAGCGTTAGGGCAGCAGAGTGCACCTTCATCCCTGGGAAGATGCCCGTTTCAGTGCCTACTTGAAACCACGACAGTAGTGTTTTAATAAGAATAATGCGTTAGAGTTATCTAGTATAGGGAACAAATGCTAATTAACTACACATCTACTGTGTTTTACTATGTCTTGGAAAAAATATTTTCCTTACTGATTTTCTATACCAAAAATTTAAACAAGAAGGTAAAATTTTTAAATTTCATATTTTGAAGATTGCTTCTTAAGTTATTTTCAACAGCCAATTCTAGTACTACTTAGTACAGTAATTAAATTTTGGACACTAGTTAAAGGAAATTTAGATATGAATAGCTACATGGGGCTAATGATTTAATGTAATAGCCTGTACAGATGTATATAATACATCTTTTCAGCAAGAACCTACAAGTGCAAGCTGGGCGTGGTGGCGCAGCCTTTAATCCCAGCACTCGGCAGTCAGAGGCAGGTGGATCACTGTGAGTTCGAGGCCAGCCTGGTCTACAAAGCGAGTCCAGGACAGCCAAGGCTACATACAGAGAAACCCTGTCTCAAAACAAGCAAGCAAACAAAAGAGGAAGGAAGCTGTAATCCTTCAAGGAAACTGAAGTGTTACCATGTTAAACATTTTAATGTAACTCTTAAAAGATTAATTTTCCTGGCATCTACAGAATGTAAATATAAAGTAATTCTAATAAATCAAAATAGACTATATGAAATAGAGATTAGAAAATACCTGAGTTAAGTGCTATTTATTATTATATATTTTCAAAAATCTTACCTTTTTCCCACTTTGTATATTTTTAAATTCAAATTTGAACTTTGCTCCTACAGTATTTAATATATAAAACTATACCATTTTAATAGTTTAAGAATTCTTTCATTGATGTATTAAAAACATTTTAAAAGTTAAGTCTTCATTTTTGAAAACGATATTATCTTTTTATCTTTCAGGTATGGCTTTTCAAATATGCGCTATATTTCTTCATTGATTAGTGGTGTTGGTATTTTCATGATGGGCGCAGGACTCTCTTGGTACCATGGAATCATGGGATTGCTTCATCCTCAGCCTATGGAATCCCTTCTATGGGTGATCCTCTTTATCCTTTCTCTCCCTTTGGAGTACTGTGACTTAGTGAAATACCTTTGTGAAATTGTATTGGAATGTAAAAGGATTATTAATATATTATAAATATAAAATTAGTGTGGTGGCAATTTATGTTTAGCCAGCTATTTACCCAAATAAGGACACAGGAAGACTTTGATTTATTTAATTAGCCTTGAGAACAATACAGAGCAATTATTACTCCAGCCTAACCCTCTGAACTAGTCTAGCTTTCTCCCAGCCAAAATTCCCATACTGCTTTCATTCTAGGCATGTGGCAAAAATGCCTTTTCGATGTTTCAGAAGACTCCAACTGTGGGCCCCATGGCTAACGCCTATGAATGGGACATTTTACTTTTAGTGGGGCTCTGTGTGTTTCCTTTCTTCTGACAGCCGCCATCAGCAGCCTTGCCTACGGATTGATGTTCACGTGTGCACCAGACAGTTGACCATGACCCTCAGACTCCTGGGGCAAGCCCACCGAGCAGTCTCACAGTAGAGATGTTCACGTGTGCACCAGACAGTTGACCATGACCCTCAGACTCCTGGGGCAAGCCCACCGAGCAGTCTCACGGTAGAGATGTTCACGTGTGCACCAGACAGTTGACCATAGTCCTCAGACTCCTGGGGCAAGCCCGCCGAGCAGTCTCACGGTAGAGATGTTCACGTGTGCACCAGACAGTTTACCATAGTCCTCAGACTCCTGGGGCAAGCCCGCCGAGCAGTCTCACGGTAGAGATGTTCACGTGTGCACCAGACAGTTTACCATAGTCCTCAGACTCCTGGGGCAAGCTCACCGAGCAGTCTCACGGTAGAGATGTTCGCCTTTGGCCATCCTCCTCTGCAACTTGTCTGCAGTCATGCTAGGCGCACCACCAGGGTGTGGAGGCTCCCACCTCCTTTCGAAAACCCCTGCAGGCTAAGTGCTTCATTCTGGTGGTAGAACATTCTGGAATGAGACTGAACCTAGAACTTTTTTTTTTTTTTATTTGGGTCATAGAATAATAGTATATAACTAGTCTTATTTTAACATCCTGTTATTCCATATGTATCTATGGTAACAAGCCAGGTGAACTAGGCATACTTTTATTTTGGTTTTTGTTGGTTAGTTATTAAGACAGTGTTTTGCTTCGACACCCAGACTGGGCTTGAACTCTTGAGTCCTCCTGCCTTATGCTTTTTCTGCATTCCCTGTGCTGCAGTTACAGTAGAACGCCACGGTGTCTAGTCCTTCGTTTTTGAGGATAGTTTCCTACTCTGTTTTTTGTTTTGTTTTGTTTTGCTTCCTGAGACAGGGTTTCTCTATGTAACAATTCTTGCTGTCCTGGACTCTCTTTTTAGAGCAGGCTGGCCTCAAACTTACAGAGATCCAGCCGGGCGGTGGTGGCACACGCCTTTAATCCCAGCACTCGGAGGCAGAGGTAGGTGGATCGCTGTGAGTTCGAGGCCAGCCTGGTCTACAAAGTGACTCCAGGACAGTCAGGGCTCCACAGAAGAGACCCTGTCTCAAAAAACAAAACAAAAAACTTAAAGAGATCCACCTGCCTCTGCCTCCCAAGTGCTGGGATTAAAGGCCTGCCCCACCACGCCCAGCTCCTACTTTGTTTTTAACCATAGTTCACTTAGTACAATTAAATGAACCAAACTTGCGTCCCCTGAACATGTTGAGCCACTTTGCAGGCTCAACGCCTTGTTGTCCTAGCTTCATCTGATTGGAACAGCGTCACTTGACTGAGGCAAAGTAGCTTCTGAAGTTAGGCAGTGATGAGGTAAATTTTAATTTATTTTTAATTTATATATTACTCACTTTGCAACCCCATCGTGCCCCTCTTCCTCTCCTCCTGGACCCTCCATCCCACCATCTGCCCCCTACCTCCCCTCCCCTTGTGATGAGGTAAATTTTTAATTGTGATTGAGTTTGAAAGTTCCTAGCATACCCTGTCCCTGAGTAACAGCATTCTACTAGTGTGAGGCACTTTGCTAAACACTGGGTCCAGTAGACTCTTACTAGGCGTTACTTCACAGTCCTCGATTTGGGGCACTTTTGTTTTTAATAGGAAAATTTTTCTTTTATGTCTTTTAAAACTTTTTGTTTAAAAAAAAAAAAATTGGGAGTGTGTTTGGAAACAAGCCTTCTCTATGTAGCCGTGGCTGTCCTGGAACTTGCTCTATAGACCAGGCTGGCCTCAGACTCTTGAGATCTGCCTGCCTCTGCCTCCTCGAGTGCTAGGATTAAAGGCCAGCACTATGGATAGTACTATATCTGGCCTGTGTCCATATGTTATCATCCTTTGGGTTGTTTCCCAACAAGATCCTTAGGGTCTAGCTTGACTTAGAGCTTATATTTTAATCTTATAAAATATTAGAAATTTTATATATGAGTATCTGTAATTCTTTAGTGAAATATTTGGTTCATTGTTTGTTTTAATACTTGTTTTCCAGGCATACTGTATTTTAGCAGGATCTTTGGTGTCTGAAGGAGGTATGTAGTGTTACCAAGTCTAGTGTACATTTAACGACACACTCATTAAGGTGCCAAGCTCTGTTAGTTCATCCTGTGAAGTTAGGAACCTCAGCTCTGTGTGCTTCTCAAGGTAGAAAGTCTGTGGAGGACTCTGTGGCTGTGCTGTGTGGGCGATGGTGCTGTAGAGTGCTCTGTGGCTATGCTGTAGTGGGTGAGGGCACGGGGAGTGGGCGATGGTGCTGAGGGGTCTATTGGCTGCTCAGTCGACAAAGGCTGTTGCTGTGGTAATGATAATTTTGAAGTAGGAGGTCCATTTTGTTCCAATGGCTAGAATCCTGATGGTTCATGGAGAGCCTGTCTTACTGCAGCTGTGGTGTTAAGTGCTGTGTTTATTTGTTTATCTTTTGAAATGCCTCTTTTTAAAGTTTGGACACATGAAGTTTTTTCTTTGCTGATAGGATGCTTTTCTTTCAGCAACACTTCTTGTTGCCATAAATGAACTCCGCAGGAGCGCTCAGGCCAAAGGAACATCATTTTATAAGTATGGTATGTAGTTTAGAACCAGGTATTTGTTTATTTATTTATTTTTATGTGCTTAAAGCATTTAGCGCTGTTGCTTTGTCACCAATAGCTGGTATAAAACAAGTCCCACTGTCTTGTCTGTGTGACTGTCATAAGACAAGTTAGCTCTTTAAAAAGAGAGTTTTTGAGCATAGGGATGCTTTATGTCTGAACTTGACTTGGCTGAGCTGTTATATTTCTGAATGTGCCTGTATAATTGGAAAGGTAATTTGACTGTACAAGTTATTATCAATACTTAAGATTAAAAAAATAGTTTTAAAACTATAGTCTCCCATCCATTCTTTTGTTAATTTAGCAGATTGATTTAAGTTGGTACTTGTTAGAATGATTTCTGATTGTCAGATTAAGATTTCAGAAGTTTTCTTTTCTTGTCTTTTGCCCCAATGATTAAGTCATGGAAAGTCGTGATCCAAGTACAAATGTTATCCTGCTGGAGGACACTGCAGCTGTTTTAGGGGTGGTGATAGCAGCTACGTGCATGGGCCTCACCTCTATAACAGGTAAGTAGTTCTTAAACGACACATGATTTTTCTTCTACTACTTAATTCTCTAAAATATGAGGAGTTGGTCAGATCATTGATTAATTTTAAGCCAGTGGATTATTATATAATCCATACTAATTTTTTATTTGCATATTTGTGTGAAACTGGCTATCATCATGTTTAGTGAAATAATCTGGTTCAGGCAAATACTGCCTGTTTTCTGTCATCTGTAGAATCTAGGGTGTGTGTGTGTGTGTGTGTGCGTGTGTGTGTGTGCGTGTGTGTGTGTTGTTGTTGTTGTTGAAAGTAGGAAGAGCACCATTAGCAGAGAGGAAGAGCTATTAAGGAAGCAAGAGGCAGGGAAAAGCAGGTAATAGAGCTCACATGACGTAAGGCAGCAGGAGAGCTGCTCAGAGCGAAGAGGAGACCAGCGGGCTGGGAGGCTGGGTAAGGGGTGGTGCACAGCATGTGTATGAACAACCTATCGCTTCGTAACCTAACTTTAGAGCTTAATGGTAAAACATTTGGGCCAGTGAACGTGTGCAGATGTTTCTGCGTTAGATTTTTATCTCCAGATGAGAAATAAAGAAGGCATTGGTAGATCCTTGTAAGCCTTGGTAGCAGTGTGCCAAAATTGTGGCCTTTCTGATCCACGTCACTTTACCTGTGACAGTGTGGCTGATGCTAACTGGGTAATGTCACAGGCCCTCAGGGGTCACGGCAAGGGTCGTGGTTATTGAAGTCTCTGCCGCCTTCACAGCCTGGATTCTTCAGGCTTTTCCCTGCTCGGTTTGGCAGCTGGTTAAGTCGTCTGAGGGCCGGAAGGCTAATTGGGACAGAAGACTCATTTTGTTTTCTAAAGTGAGAGCCATTTGGGTGTTGACTCAGTCTGTGAGGTCGGGCTCTTCTAGGGCTCACCTTCACTGACGTGTTCAGCAAGTATCAGCTGATGGCCTGGTTGACCTTTACCCTGCCCAATTCTCTCTTTCAAGATGGGGTTACACTATGTATCCCTGGTAAGCCTGGCTCTGTAGACCAGGCTGGCCTTGAACCCAGAAGAGATCTGTCTGCCTCTGCCTCCCAAGATGAAAGGCTACAGTGCTGCTTCTGTTTAAAGTTAAATAAGCGCCATTGAGTTAACTCAGCAGTTAAGGACACTCGGGGCCAAGGCTGATGACTTGACTTTGTTGTCTGGGACCTACATAGTGGAAGAGAAGGTCCCCCAGTAGTCCCCTGAGTGCCATACACATGCTGAGGTGTGCATGCATGGGCACACGTGCCAGCACTAACATGGTTTTGTTTTAAGGAAGGATTTTCCTTGAGACAGAGTCTTACTGTGTAGCCCTAGCTGGCCTGGAACTTCCCCAGCTTGCCTCAGCCTCACAGCGCTCTCCCACCTCTTCTCCTTGGTGCTAAGGGTAAAGGCACACACCACCATGCCCAGCTGCTCTTGTAGAGTAGTAAAACTATTAGCACTCATTAAAGAAGTGACTAAAGGAGCCAGGAGGGGGTTTCCAGTAGCCGGGTTGTTGGCTCTTAAGGCTCATGAAGTAATGGGAAATGCGGCGTGTCTGCTTGACTCCTGTAGGCAATCCACTGTACGACAGCCTGGGCTCCTTGGGGGTGGGCACCTTACTAGGTGTGGTCTCCGCCTTCCTCATCTACACGAACACAGAAGCACTCCTGGGGCGGTCCATACAGCCAGAGCAGGTGCAGCGGCTTACTGAACTCCTGGAGAGCGACCCGTCAGTAAGGTGAGCCGGGGCTGGTGCTGTGCTTTGGGTGGTTCCTACAGACACAGTGAACTGTTACTCAGGGGAAGAAACGTGTCTCTTGAAACCCCTTGTAAGATTCATACACACAAGTCTTCAACCTGTGTACCCCGTGGGTAAGTCATAGATGCTGTAATGAGATAAATGTAGTTGACTTGCCTTTTAAAGCTTCCAAAACCGTGGGCCAGAAATAAATCTTTCCTCCTCAAAATTGTTATCTTTGATATTTGGCTATAGTCATGAAAAACTAATAAATACAATTATTCTGTTCAAATTTTAAAATAGGAAGCTCTTGAGTCTGTTGTCCGGTTTGATTTCAGTCTGTTTCTGTTGCTGTGACAGGATAGCAGAGAGCAGGACTTTGTAAAGAGGCTTGTGTAGCCCCCCCCCCCCCAAAAGCGGAAGTTCACATTCCAGCAGGAGTCCATGCAGCTGGAACTCAGGGTGGAAGCAGGACGTGTATAGAGCAGAGTGGTGCAGGCAGGAGGCCCTGCTACCAAACAGTGGGTCCTGGAGCTGAAGTCCTAAGGACAAGAGCTCACTGTCCTCCAGAGGCGGCCCCAGGCTTCTCGTAGGCTCCACTCGGAGCAGTTACACAGCAGCACGACTGTACAGGAGGTGTTACAGCTGAAACCATGCAAGTGTTTACATGTCCTGTATGCTGTTAAGTCTGAAATTGCCACTTGGAGGCCACCACTCACACATGCAATCGACAGGACTGTTTTATTTCATGAAAGAAAGGATCCTGTGTGCAGGGGTCAGCCACTTTACAAAATGGCGACCCTGGGTGTCGGCTTGCAGTCCTTTTTATGGGTAAAGAGGGAGTTTCAGCAAGAGTTAGGTGATCTAAGACCTGACTGGTGGGCAACAAGGCAGCGACATGGGTCGGGTTTTGATCAGCCCGGACCCAGGAGGCCAGGCTTGGGGTAAGATTTCTCCACGCTTTTCTTGTTATCTCTTAGCTGCCCTTTTCTCTGACTGGCTGCCCTCGAATGAGGGATTTTTCCTGGAACTGATAGTGACTCCTCAGGTCAGGCCTAGGTCAAAATGGAGTAAAAAACTCTCCTTTCATATGCTTGAATTAGTAAAACATTAGTAATTATTTGACTTATACTCTAAAATCTCTACTTAAATTTACAAGGTAGTTACATTATAATTTTAAGTTAAATATTAAAATCAGTGCCAATCTTAGTTATTTCATGTGAAATAAGCCCTACTAATACTCTGTCTTTGTAATACTAACTTTATAGAGTGAGGTGGGAAGTTTTTTTTGTGGAGAGCATATGAAGATATTAACTTCTTTTTTAAATTTCATTTTATTTTTATACGTGTGTGTTGGGTGTACGCGTATACCAGTGTTTTCCATGAATGACTCATGCCCATGGAGGTAAGAAGGTATCAGTCCCCTGACACTGGAGTTACAGATGATTGTGAGTTGGCATGTGGGTGCTGGGAACTGAACCCAGATCCTCTGGAAGAGTAGCCGTCTCTCCAGCCCAACAGTAATTTCTTTTAAAAGTCTTTGATGACATTTATCAATGAAGCCATCTGGACATGGGCTTTTCTATATTAAATCGGTTTGGGGCTTTTTTTTTTTTTTTTTTTTTTTTTTTTTTTTTTTTTTTTTGGAGACAGGGTTTCTCTGTGTAGCCTTGGCTATCCTGAACTCACTTTGTAGACCAGGCTGGCCTGAAACTCAACAGTGATCCACCTGCCTCTGCCTCCCGAGTGCTGGGATTAAAAGCATGTGCCACCACGGCCCCGCTTTTTGTTTGTTTGGGGGTTTTGCTGTTGTTGTGGTTTTTTTATACATACCCTTAGGTGTTATCTTCTCTTACAGATTTTTCCCCATGTTCCAAACCTTGAGCCTTGCACCTGCTGGTCAAGTCTGTCAGATGGTGTTTCTTACTGGGCTGTGTTAGAAGTTTGTGTAGTTCTGAAAATCTTCCTATTACATATATAATATGTGGGGGGTTTGCACACAATTTCTTTGAAATGTTTTTCTTTAAGGTTGGCAGCAATGTCACATCCTTTGTTTCTGATTGTATTAGCTTAAATCTCCACCTTTACACACACACACACACACACACACACACACACACACAATAAAAGCAATAAAGACTTGTCAATTTTGTTTTCAAACAATTGCATTTTGGCTTAATTGGCCTTTTCTGTTCTCTCATCTCCCTCTTCATTAATTTCTTCTTGAATCATTATTGTTACCTTCCTTCCGGTTGCTTTGGGTTTAGTTTGCGCTATTTCCGGTGTCTTTAGGCAGGCTTAGGGTAAGTTTTTGAACTGGTTTGTTACCTTTTTAATGCAGACACTTCACAGATAGAAGCTGTCCCAGCCTCTGCTTTCTCTGCACCAGGCATTGTTCTCCTGCAGCATCTTGTCTCCTCTGAAAGCACTTTCTCATCTTGCTTGTTTAAAATTTTTTGTCCTTAATTAACATACAATGATTGTACGGACTATGGACCATAGAATAGCATCTCACTAAATATTTGTAGTATGTAATGGTCAGATCCAGTAGTAGAAACACTCATGGCCTTAAACGTTGAACTCTTCATTGGAAACATTTGAAATCCCAAAGTAGCATTTTTGAAATATATAAGTACTTATTGCCACTTCTGAGTGAATGCTGGAAGCCGCTGAGCAGTGGTGGCGCACGCCTTTAATCCCAGCACTCGGGAGGCAGAGGCAGATGGATCACTGTGAGTCCGAGGCCAGCCTGGTCTACGAAGCGAGTCCAGGATAGCCAAGGCTACACAGAGAAACTCTGTCTCAACCAAAAACAAACAAACAAACAAAAAAGTAAGAATGCTGGGAGCTAATTTCCCACCCCACCCCTTCCCCTAGTGGTTTATCGTAGCCTCTCTCCATCCATCCCCCTCAGCCTGTGGTAGTTCCTCTTCTTCCCCCACTGCCATGAAATTAGTATTTTTAGCTCCACACACAGGTGAGAACATGGAGTGTTTGTCTTTCCATGTCCAGCTTATTTTACTTAACATGATCTCCTCCAGTTCACTCATGATTTCAGTGAGGACTTTGTTCTTTTCACTGCATAATAATATACATTTGTTTATATATACTACTATTTCTGTATTCCTTTACTTAGAAATTTCTAGATTACTTTTCATTTCTTCATATTGTAATCATCATGAGAGTACAATTGTCCGTACAACATACAAATTTCCCTTTTGGGGTGTGTGCGCGCTGCTCGTGTGTACAGGCGTACGTACGTGCGTGCGTGCGTGTATGTTTAGAGGTATGTCAGTTTCTAAATATTTGCAACTTTCTTTCTGTTGCTAATCAATCAGTTTCCTGCCTTGCAGTAGTCAGAGCATACACTTCCTGTTGCCCTATCCTCTAAGCTGCTGAGGCTGCCACCTCGCCACGCACAGATCTGTCTGGGTTGGAACTCCATGTGCACCTGAGAGAGCTGCTGAGCAGGAGTGTTGTACAGATGTTCGTGCAGCTTGCTGGTTTATAGCCTTAAGGGCGTTCAGTCTTCTCTGCATCATTTCGCTTTCTTCTGGGAGGAGGCTTTTTGACGTCTTCAGCCGTTATTGACTTACTTGTTTCTACTTTATTTCTGTCCATTTTTTATTTTGGTGCAATTTTGCAGCATTCTAATTAAAATCTAGTAAAAGAGCTTTTTAAAAAAATGATTTTATGTGCATTGGTGTTCTGCCTCCATGTATGTTTGTGTGAGGGTTTCAGATCCTTTGGCGCTGGAGCCACAGGCAGTGGTTAGCTGCCACGTGGGTGCTGGGAATTGATCCAGGGTCCTCTGGAAGAGCAGCCAGTGCTCTTAACCTCTACGCCATGGCTCCAGCCCGTAAAAGAACTCTTAAGATAAAAGAGTAGTAAGTGTGGATTGTCTGCAGGAATGAAGATATGTGGGTTATATCCTCGGAAACCATCAGTGTTAGGAATCAAAGTTCATTAGGGTTTTTTTCTTTTTCTTTTTTTTTTTTTACTTTTTAAAAATTAATTTATTCATATTACATCTCAAGTGTTATCCCATCCCTTGTTTTCTCCCGTTCACCTCCCCCCCCCCACTTTCACCCTATTTCCCTCCCCTATGACTGTGACTGAGGGGGACATCCACCCCCTCTATATGATCATAAGGTATCAATTCTTTTCTTGGTAGCCTGCTATCCTTCCTCTGAGTGCCACCAGGCCTCCCCTTCAAGGTGACGTGGTCAAATATGGGGCACCAGAGTTCGTGTGAACGTCAGTCCCCACTCTCCACTCAACTGTGGAGAATGTCCTGTCCATTGGCTAGATCTGGGTAGGGGTTCGAAGTTTACTGTGCGTATTGTCCTTGGCTGGTGCCATAGTTTGAGCAGAACCCGTTGGCCCAGATCCGCCGATCATAATGTTCTTCTTGTAGGTTTCTAGGACCCTCTGGATCCTTCTATTTCCCCATTGTCCCATACTTCTCTCACCTAGAGTCCCAATAGGATGTCCTCACATCTATCCCACTTTCCTGGTAAGTGAAGACTTCATGGGACATGACCCTTGGGCTAGTGTCCAATTATAAATGAGTATATGCTATTTGAGTCTTTCTGCTTCTGACTTAACTCACTCATTATGATCCTTTCTAGTTCTGGGTTTGTTTGTTTGTTTGTTTGTTTGTTTGTTTGTTTGTTTTTCCTTAACAGTAAAATAATACCTCTTGCAGTATTACATCTGTCTCAAAGCTTAGTGGTGTAGGCGACATTTATTGTCTGACAGTAGCTGTGGTCAGGGATTCGGGCCCTGCTTGTGCAGCTCTCCGCTTTAGTCTTTCTCACAGACTGTAGTCAAGGTGCTGATTGACTTGTGCCTGGGAAAGGAGCCACTGGCTAAGACGTCTGATGTTGGCGGGATTAGATCCTTCGTCACATGAGCCTCTCCAACATGGCAGCGTACTTAGTCAAAGAGTGCAGGCTGATGGGGGTACCCAGGATTGAATGTGAACAATAAGAAAAGTAACAGGCAGCTGCCTGATGAGGGAAGTGATGTTTCATCTCCTGCCCACATCTATTCTCTTGGCTAGAAGTGGGCCACATTTGAGGAGAGGTGATCACACAGGATACAGGAGGCATTGATCAGCAAGACGGCTCACACGCTGCATTACAAGAGCATTCTCTCTGCAGTCAGTTACAGGGACGTAAGGTTCAGCTACCTGAGAATAGATTTAGCCACCACCTAAGTATTAAACAAAGAAAGACATGTCACAGCGCTTTGTGAGGACAGACAGCAATCAAATGAGTAAATGATAGGCTTTGTGTTTAGCTTGCATATCTCTAACTTTATAGCCACTGAGTCGTTTATTCTCTATCACCTCAGAGAGCTGATAACACCTCTTTCTGTGGATTAGAAGTCATGGACTCTCCGGGCAGTGGTGGCGCACGCCTCTAATCCCAGCACTCAGGAGGCAGAGGCAGGTGGATCTCTGTGAGTTCAGGTCCAGCCTGGTCTACAAAGTAAGTCCAGGACAGTCAAGGCTACACAGAGAGACCCTGTCTCAAAAAAACCAAAAAAAGAAGAAGGAGGAGGAGGAGAAGTAGCCATGGACTCAGTTGCTCAAGATCATTCAGAAATTAGGATTCAGTGTTCTGATAGCACAGAGTCTGTCTTACGGTGGCATTCTAAGACTACTCTGTTTTTGGACACAGGCTTTATTTCTTACATATTCTATAAAGAAAATAGATTGAACTGATGGCAGGTAGGCACCTTCTCCAGTTCCACAGGGAAGGTTTGCTCCTTCTGTTAGAGCTGGAGGAAAGCCCAGCAGTTGGTGCATCTTCCGCCTTCCTTTTGGGAGGCAGAGGGGCAGTGTGGGGCTGTGGTCTGCCTGAGCACTGGCTGAGCGACCTTGAGAAGAACGTCTCTAAGTGCAGATGCTTCCTGTGTTTTGTCCCGATTGGAGCCATTACAGTCTGTGCTGCGTTGAGCGTGTGCTAGGTTGCCTTTGCCCTCATCAGTCTGTACATTATTCACCCTTTCTAACAGTCGCTCCAGGACTGCGTGAAGACCCTGCCTGCTAGCCAGCACACAAGCCACTAGTGCACTTGTGGTGTGGCTTCCTTGCACTGCTGTGCACTGGACCTGTTTTGAACCTCATCATCACAGAAGAGAAAGGAAGGCAGGGGGGAAAGTGTGATTTACACACTCAAATATTGTTATCAACAAAAATTTTGGTTTTTTAAATGTTGGGAAATTGGTAACTGTATAGATTATGGGAAAGTTTATAAGATTAACTTGATAATAGTTTAGAGAAGCACTTTAGAATTAATAATTTTTAATATATAATCTTTATAATTCACTTATATAATTTATTACAAAAACAGTATTATGCTTATCGTTCTGTGTGACATTATGCACAGAAGCCAGGACATAGGGTTGGCCTTACACAGTGATGAGCTTGGCAGTAGGTGCTCTGCAGTGTTGCTGGGGAGGCTGGGACTCTCTGCCGTGAGCATATGGGTGCCGTTCACTCAGACTTACATGCGTTGTTATTCACTGCAGGGCAATTCATGATGTGAAAGCCACAGATCTGGGATTAGGAAAAGTCAGATTTAAGGCTGAGGTGGATTTTGATGGACGAGTTGTTACACGGTCATATTTGGAAAAGCAAGATTTTGACCACATGCTGCAAGTAAGTTTATGTATTTGTAATTTTCTTCTGTGGCCCCAGTTTAACGTCACTTTTTTCTTTACGGTCTTAGAGTTACTTGACCTATGAACTTTTTAGTTCCCAAGTCTGATAGACTTTGTGTTTACAGTGGGTCAGAGGAGACAGCTAAAAGTACAGACTGAGTCATTAAGTTGTTAGTACTTGTTACATGAATTAACTCTCAGCATCCCTGTATGGCAACAAAATAACACTTAGATTCTACCATACAAGCAACCTTAAACAGCAGACCAGCCAGCTTGTCTGAGATTTCAGAACCATATGTATGATGTCACATGAATGTCATCTTTGACTCCAGATCCATGCTTTCTTACTGAGAACACAACAGCACACTCACCCGCTTCTCTGTTTTATTTTCTGTGGGTTAAGTTACCAGAATCCAAAAATGGTAAGTAGAAAATTCTAGAAATAAGGACAAACTTTAAACTGCCTTCTGAACAGTTGTTAGTTGCCAGGACATGAATTATGCTTCCCCAACGCCTCCAGCCTGCATGTGCTGCCTGAGCTGAGCTGGGGTGGGGCGGGAGAGGCATGCTCACAAAACTTGCAGTGCAGGTACAGGATCTCAGTTGTGTCTTATTGTTGGATATGTGCTTGGTTAATTGATTCAACTTTATCCTTGGTATGTATTTTTGTATATAAAAAAAATAGGAGGATTAGAGAGATGGCTCAGAAGTTAAGAGCTCTGTCTGCTCTTCCAGAGGTTCTGAGTTCAATTCCCAGCAACTACATGGTGGCTCACAACCATCTATAAGGAAATCTGATGCCTTCCTCTGGCCTGCGGGCATACACACAAGCAAACACTGTATATGTAATAAATAAATCTTTTTTTTTTTTTTTTTTTTTTTTTTTTAATGAGGCTGGAGAGATGGCTTAGCAGTTAAGAGCACTGTCTGCTCTTTTAGAGGATCCAGGTTCAATTCCCAGCACCCACATGGCAGCTCACACTGTCTACCTTCAGTTCCAGGGGACCTGACACCCTCACACAGACACACCTACAAGCAAAACCCCAATACATATAAAATTAAATTAATTAAAAATAAAAGAGAGATTTAGGGTCTGCACTATGTGGTTTTAGTAACCTCTAGATTCTAGGACAAAAACCTCAAAAATAAAAAGGTAATGTGGTAATCTAAAGACATTTTATAGAAGCCAGCAGTAAACAGAATGAATGTTACTACTTGGTTTTGTCAGACCTTAACATTTGCTATGCAGGTTGAGTATCCTCATAGAAAATAGAAATGTTTCTGATTTCACTTAAAATATATATATTTGCATACATTGAGTGTTCTTAATCCAAAAGTCAAAAGGCCTGGTGCTTAGCCTTGCTGTTATCATTGTTTCTTAGCTGTAGACATGGTCTGGTGTGGCTGGACTCCTGAACCTTCCGTTCCTTCCCTGTGGTGCTGCGTTGCACAGGTGCCACCATGCCTGGCATGTGTGCTGGCGACTGAGCACAGGGCATCATGCAGACACCCCGCCACTGAGCTGCAATGTCGTTTTGAATGTCGTGTCAGTGCTCACAGGGTTGTAGACTTCAGAACATTTGGGTTTTCAGATTAGGGGTACCTAACATGTACTATGTTTAGGATCTTAAAAGAAATCATGACAAAGACGGTTTTATTTTTTGCTAAATCTCATTTTTGTCCCCAGAGTTACCTAATGTGCTGAATTTGATACCTGTCATTTCCATTCTGAGTTCTAGACTGCATGTTTTTAGCATAATATATTTTGAATGTTCCACAGTGTATGATATAAATGTATAATATATAAATGTAAATGGTTTTATATCGTGTGACTGTACGGCTGCATAACGGTATGTCTGAGATTCCTTGTTAGTCTATATGGTTTGGGATCATTTACTGTCACTGCTGTCACATTCTATGAATATGATATGATACAATTTGCATATCCTGTTTCTAGATGAAGATTTATATTGTTTCAGCGTTAAACTGTTAGAAACAATGCCAGGTGTCGTAGCTCCTGAAAGCCTGAGGCAGAAGGATCACGATTTTGGGGCATCCTGAGCTGCATAGTAAGATCCTATCTCAGAGAGAAAGAAAAAGAGCTGATGCCTGGTTGCGTTTCATACGTGTGACCTAGGTCACGTGTGGGAGTCTCCTCGGGGTAGACATGGATAGCTAAGCTGAAGTAGATGAAAACTGCCCAGTGTACACTCTTCTGCTTCCATAGATGGAGCTGAACTAACCTCCAAAGTATGCCCAGTTTTCTCTCACATTCAAGGTAGAAGTTTTTATTGCGTCTTTTTGTTTGTTTGTTTTTTGTTTTCTAAGACAGAGTTTCTCTGTGTAGCCTTGTCTGTTCTGAACTCGCTTTGTAGACCAGGCTGGCTTTGAACTCATAGAGATCCATCTGCCTCTGCCTCCCTGAGTGCTGGGTGAATTAATTAATTTATTTATTTATTTATTTATTTATTTTTAGGTTTTTAGGTTTTTTTGTTTTTGTTTGTTTGTTTTTTTTTTTTTTTAGCTTTTTCAAGACAGGGTTTCTCTGGGTATTCTTGGCTGTCCTGGAGTCAGTTTGTAGATCAGGCTGGCCTTGAACTCATAGCGATCAGCCTGCCTTCCAAGTGCTAGGATTAAAGGCATGTGCCACTACGCCCGGCCTTTTTTTTTTTTTTTTTTTTTTCTCCTTAAAGACAAAAGTCTCACTCTGTAGGACTGGCTGGTCTGGTACTAGCTATGTGGACCAGGATGGCCTCCAACTCAGAGAGGTCCTAGGCATGCCCTCTACACCCAGAGACCTTGAGTCCTCTAACGTCCTGTCATTCCCTCCAGAGCTGGGACCCCTGGACTGTGTCCAGCTCTTGTATGCTGTTTATCTTGTGGTTAAAAGAAAAAAACCTTTCATCACTTTATCGTGAAAACATTTTTTTTCTAAAACTTTTGTGACTTAGTCTACTTTGAATTGCTTACTTACTAGACTGAAGGAGAAGTGAGCTGTTTTTATTGTCATGGGAGGTCGTCATAGTCCTGGCAGGACTTGGTGAGCGATCTCTGTCTTTACCGTCACTCTGCAGGCTCACTGGGCGTGGCGTTCTTCTGGATTTGTTAAGAAGCAGGTGATTCACTGCCTTGCCGTAAAGATTGCACTTCTCATTAAACTTAGTGGTGCTACAAATTATGCAGATACCACTATAATTTTACAATTCTGTTTTTCTGCTTTCATTTTCTTTATAGGAAATTCAAGAAGTGAAGACTCCTGAACAGTTAGAAGCCTTTATGCTTAAACATGGAGAAAACATTATCGATACTCTCGGAGCGGAAGTGGACAGGCTTGAGAAGGAGCTGAAAGTAAGAGCTATTTGCCAAAAAAATTGTCCTCTGATACCAACAGCTGTTTTTGGGGTCTTTATTCTGTGTAGACCCCATGCTAAGTGTGTATGTGTGTACTCTCTTTTACCCCATAAACACTTTGTAGGCAAAGATTTCATGGATTCATGAACTTAAGTAACTCAGCCAGTGAAATGATTTAAATCTCTTGTTCATCTCCAAATTCAGTTTTTTATCACTGTTTTTCCTACTTGTCATCTAAGGTAGTAAAAAGTATTTTGCCTTTAAATAGAGAGTATTTTGACACAAGGTGGTAGTAGTGTACACTTTTAATCCCAGCACTCAGGAGGGCGGGGTGGGCAGGTCTCTGTGAGTTCGAGGCCAGCCTGGTCTACAGACTGAGTTCACAGACATCCAGGGCTACACAGAGAAACCCTGTCTCAAAATAAGTAAATAATAAATAAAAGAAAAAGTCTTGAAGAAAATAAAAAGAAACCATATTTTAGTCAAAAAAATTTTAAAAGCCAATGTGATGGAGTGTTTATAGTACTAAGCATGCCTTCACATTAGTCTGCGCTTTTCCCTGTTGAGTTGGAAGTAGCTGTCCCTTACTGTCTATGCTTACTAGTAGTATTGCTTCATATATTTTTTTAAAGACTTATTTTCACTGTACATGTATGGATGTTTTGCCTATAATTATGTACCACATGTGGAAAGTATCTGCAGAGGCCAGAAAAAAGGGCCCCGGATTCTTTGGATCCATTGGATCCTTGTAAGTTACCATGTGGCTTCTTGGAACTGATCCTGGGTCCCCTGTAAGAGCAGCAAGTGTTCTTAACTACTGAGCCATCTCTCCAGTCACCTACCTCACATATTTTTTTCAAAAACCTTTTAGTGTGAAGGATTAGAAGCCAGTAGCTAGCTTAACGATAGCTAGATTCAGCCACCGTATAAGTCCTCTGAGAAACTCCACCTAGCAGGGGTTCAGGACAGATACTGGACTTGCAGCTGGACCCTGGGCAGAGAGCTGAGAGTTGTATGAAGAGTGCGGCCAGGGCAGGGAGGGGGTGGGGTACCCAGAGGGATCAGGAGCTGCACAGGGAGACCACCAAGGCCAGTGCATCTGGACCCAGGGGCTCCACAGTCTGATGCACCAACCGAGGGCAATGCATGCAGAGAACCTAGACCCTGTGCAGACGTAGCGGATGGACAGCTCCTGCTCCATGGGTGAGAAGGGGGAGAGAGGGGACCGCCTCTGACATGAACTCTGGTGCCTGCGGTTTGATCACTGCCCCTTGGTGGGGCGGCCTTGCGAGGATGCAGGCTACCCTGGTGAGACCTGATAGATAGTGAGGAAGGAGGCCCCTCCCCCATCAGAGGTCTAGAGGAGGGGAATAGGGCAGAAGAGGGAGGGCGGGTGGGAACTAGAAGGTAAGGGCGAGGGGATAACAATCAGAATGTAATGTGAATAAATTATAACACATAAATATTATTTTCTTATGCATAAATCCTACTTGTTAGTATAACAAATATTTTTAGTTGCTGCAGTCTAGAGATGAGGAAGAATTGACAAGACCAAAAAGAAAAGAAAAAAAGGGTTTTATTTAGCTGTGAATAATGAAGAAATATTTTCCTTTCCAGAAACGCAATCCTGAAGTTCGGCACGTAGATCTGGAGATACTATAGTGGTGATGGAGGAGTCACGTGGGCGTGGAGACGTGGTCTTCCCCACTGAAGGGGACTCAGTGCCGTCCAGAGCCGCGCTTCCCAGCATGGATGGGCTGTTGCGGGCTGAGCAGTTGAACAGGCCACAGAACTAAAACTCCTTTCTTCTAATCATGTCTTCGTGCTTCTGTAGGGACACTGGCTGCTTAGATCACCCCCAGTTTCTCATTTCAGCCAGTCTGTATTGAGCCGTGAAATCATGTTTCCTTCCTTAACACGGTAACACAGTGTGTCCCCATGGTGTAACTTAGGCTACACTGAAGATTGGAGTCCACAGAGTTCGAGTTGTGAGTGTTCTGGCTAAACCTTGTTGTGTGGTTTTGAAATGGTCACTGTTTTGAGGTCTGCCTTTCCTGCCCAGTTGGGGAAGTGTTCTGTAGACTGTGACTGCGGCCTGAACACTCAGAGGCATGCTCCCTGACGCTCATTCCGGAGATGGCGCAGTTACTGAGTGGACTGAAGACACTTCAGACCTTCTAGACCATAGTAATTGCCATTTTGTAAAATTTCTTCTTTCTCCATTTTTCCTTATTTGGTTTAATTTTTGTAATGTTAAAGACATAATCCTAGGTGTGTGACTTTTTGTAAACTGGCTTCTGTGCCATAGTGTTTATTTACTGGGAAATAATACATCTGTAAATGTTTTAACATTCTGTAAAATGGACTAGAAATATTTATAATTTTATAGGCCCAATAGCATTTTGTTTTTAATTTATTTAAAAGCAGGCACTACTTATGTAAATATGAACTGTGGGATACTTTTTGCTTTGATAGAGAAGTAAATCTCTTACACTGAAACTTGTGTTGTGGTTTTGTGTGTGATCAGAGCCAACAGTGTGTCTGATCAAGTACAGTTCAAGTAAGCATTTAGCATAGCATATTGGCTGTACATATTATGTAAGCAAATAGCTCTGATGGCTGTAAGGTCTCAAGGGAAAACCATTCAGTTTAGTAACTGCAGACTCAGAGCAGAGCTGCAGCCGTCTCTGCCCAAACAGCTCGTGAGGTGTGTGGGAGCAGTGAGCGTCCTCGCCCACCCTTGTGAGCTCGGGGTTTCCAGGCTGAGATGGCAGTTTATGAATTACAGAAAACTGTAATGTGGAAACAGAAAATAAATCTCTGATTAAAGGATTTGTTGTGGTAGTTTTTGATTTGGAAATGACACCTGGTGGAAAGTTGTGAGAACTGATAATGTGCTTGTGTGGCCATGCAGGGTTGTGCTTGTTGTCCTTTTGTTTTGTATTTGAGAAACGGGTTTTGGAGGTCAAGCTGGCCTGGAACTCACTACATAGAGCCTGGGCTCTCTGGAAATACAGAATTGGGCCGAGTGGGATAGCTCACTGGGTGCTTGGCACCAAGCCTGCCGACTGCGTGTGACCTTGAAGAGTCACATGTGGATACAGAAAACTGACTACTCCACTTGTGTCCCCCCAATATATGTAATAAATTTTATTTACTTAATTTAAGTTGTTGCACTGTGGTCAAGCCCACTAGTAGAGTATTTGCCTGGCATGCGCAAAGCCTGGGCTTGGTTCCCTAGCCAGTTACAGTTTCACAGCATGCACAAGCAAGCATACAACTCGCTCCTTTGTTCTTGCAGTGTCTTAATAATTATGTTTACTTGTCATGACTCATGTTTTGGCTTTAGTTTTCTCTCCACCTTTCACACTCGCCGTTCATCATTTTATGCCATTGCCACACAGAAAAGAGCTAAGTCATGTCCAGTTTCCTCTTCGTAAAATTCTTTTGATATTTTCACATAATTGGGCAACAGTAATTAATCATTTTTCAAGATCCTCAAACAGATGTCTGGAAGTTATTCTAAATAGCACATTCCTTAGGGCTTGAAGAAGTGCTTGTTGTAAAGCACAAAAGGCTTGAGCTGAATTCTTCAGAGCTTGTGTAGTGTAAGGCTGACACCACAGGTCTGCAGGCCCAGGACTTCTGTGAGTGGGAGGCAGACACAGGAGGTGTCCTCAAAGCTTGAGGGTCAGCTAGCCTGAGATGCACAGAGGTCAGAGGTGATCAGCAAAGAGACTGTCTCCAGCTAGGGGGGCTGCCAGGACCGGGGGTATCCTTTGAGCCCCTCGTACTCATTTCTTTACTGTACGCATATGGATCAGTGCATGTGCACTTACAGATACAAATAGACCAGTCAGTCCTCACAGTTCTTGGAATTTTAAAATCTGACTTCGGTTAAGGATATAACCCTAAATAATAATTTGCAAATATGTCTTTCCAGTTCTGTTATTTTAAGGATTGTTTATGTAGATTTGGTCTAAAAACATGCAACATACCTGGAAGTGTGCATGAGACCAGGAGCTGTGTTATCCCATTTTTTTTTTTTCTTTGAACTAAAGCCAAATTACAGTTTTAAAACCAGTGCCAGTGGGCCGAGCGTGGTGGCGCACGCCTTTAATCCCAGCACTCGGGAGGCAGAGGCAGGCGGATCTCTGCAAGTTCGAGGCCAGCCTGGTCTACAGAGTGAGTTCCAGAACAGTTAGGGCTACACAGAGAAACCCTGTCTTGGGGGGGCGGGGAGGAAGGAAGCTGCAGAAAACGGCACAGGCTTTGGGAGTTTACACTATCCTCTCAGATCACACCCTCTCAGCCTCAGTGGCACCTGTCTGAAGTGTGATGACCCCCAATTGGCCAAACTGTCAGGAGTCAATGAAGCGAAGAACAAGGTAAGCCATTCATTCGGGGATTGTTTTCCTGAATCTCTCTTCCTGCCTCCGAGATGGAACTTCGGAAAGCATATAGATTGAAGATTGGCCTGACTCTTAATGTTTGCAATTTTTAAGTTGCATCCCTAGAGTTGGTTTTGTGGAAAAGGAACTTTTCATTTCTTTTACACTGTGTTCTGTCTGACTGAGCTGGCAGATTGGATGGTCCTGGCCCTCGGGGTCTAGTTTTCTTGCATGTGAGATGTAAGTAAAAGCAACTCACCTCTTAGTTTGGGATATTTTTCCCTAATCAATGTTTTTTGAGCGTGTATGCTCGTTATCTTGTATGCCAAAGAGGTAAGATGTGTAATGTCACATTTTACCCTAAAGATCATGTTCACACCCAACAGATTTTGTCATTCATTATCCTTGCTCTGTATGTTTTCTTGGTTTTACAAAATTCAGTAGTAATTAATTGCATATATTTAGGATATCTTGTGTTTGCTAGAACACAAATCCAAAGAGTTCTGTGTCTTAGTTATATGCTATTGTACCCTGTGGCAAAACCAGATTACAGACCGGTTTACTCAGGCTGCTGTGGGTAGTGGTGACTGGACCCGGAGCTCGTGCTTGCTAACCCAAGCTTGAGCAGAGCTAAAGCCTCAGTGCTCAGAGCTAGCCTCTGCACAGTTCAGGATGAGGTTTATACTTCCTGGAGGGATGCCAGCTATACATGTATGTATGTATGTATGTATGTATGTATGTATGTATGTATGTATGTATTTTCCTCCTGAACAACTAAGCTGCTTAATCAGTGTCCTTGGTATTTTGAAAGGGTGGAGTTCTCTCTCCAAATTCAAAATACAGTTTAGAAACCTGGAGAAAATAGAGACTGTGTCCATGTGATGGTTGACATGGGGTCCTAAACAGACCTACAGGTCACCTGCACTGTGACAGATGTCCCCTGCAGAGCTTGAGTTCCCCATGCCAGCTAAAGCAGACAATGAAGCAGTCATCGTTTGTGGCCGCTCAGCTGGGAAAGTGTAGAGTTGGCATTTGAACCCAGAATGTGTGGCTGCCAAGGCATCTAATTAAAAATTAAGCTGTTTCTGGGAATTTTGTGATGGGTGTGACACTGGCTAGGGCAGAACACAGTGTACACTGTCATTCTGAGATTGTGTGTGTGTGTGTGTGTGTGTGTGTGTGTGTGTGTGTGTGTGTGTGTGTAAGGACACAAACAGCTTTATAGAACCAGATCTATCTATCAAACTCAGGTCATCAGGCGAAGCCAGGCAAACCGAACAAGTTTTTTGCCCTTGAGTCATCCCAGTGACCACTTCTGACATTTTTAAGCCTTATTTAGGGACCATCCTAGAAACCTTGAACAGAAAATAGTATTATAATTAATTCTAGTGTGGAAGTAAACATCAATTTAAGGGTTTCCTTTAAAAATGTTTTCTTTGGGCTGAGCTGTATTTATACCCCCTTCCCCAATTTTCAGCTTACTATACAGTTCTATTTGAATAGGTAAAACATTCATGATCCAAAATTAAGAATGTTGTGGTACTTATAGGAACATTCTCTCAGCCAAATACTTCTTCACCGAGGAATAACTGATGTTAAAAGCTTTGGTGTGGGCTGTGAGTATTCACACCAATACTGTCTTTCCTGTGTTCTGCAGGGTTGTGAAAGTACTGTGTACCAGTGACGCTCTTGTACTTATGTACTCAGCAAGGCTACAGACATGGCTCGGTTTCTTTCTTTTTGGGGGCGTGGGTGGGGTTTTGTTTTTGAGACAGGGTTTCCCTGTGTAGTCCTGAAAGTCACTCTGTAGACCAGGCTGGCCTCGAACTCAGAGATCCTCCTGCCTCTGCCTCCCAAGTGCTGGGACTAAAAGTGTGTGCTGCCACTGCCTGGCTGAAGACTTGCTGCTCACAGCCATCTGTAACTCCATTTCCAGGGGATCTGGCGCCCCTTTCTGGCCTCTCAGAGCACCGTGCACACACATTTCATATACACATATCCAAGCACCCGTACACATGAAACAAAACTCCTGTAAAAAGAAAAGCCAGAATTTAAAAAATAAGAAGCGCTCAACCAGAGTCCTCCATTTTCTGTTCACGGAGTCACTGCATTTCCAAGAGGACGTGTGTTCTGTTCATCATAACGTAGCTCCTAGCAGCTAAACGTTCATCCTCGGTTGCATCGGTCACAGTGCTATGGGCTCTGCAGCCAGTGTGATGACTGGCCACTGTGTTGCATAGCGCAGATACAGAACACGTCTCGGCGCAGGCGCTTCCTTTGGACAACTCCAATGTGGTGACATCACCCTAATCTCTTTACCTATAGCACACAAGAGAGCAGAACCTACGCTGTTGGGGGCAGAGGAGGGAACCGGAGAGTTCTGTTTTAGTTGGGGTTTGAATAGACACTATGACCAAGGCAACTCATAAAAGAAAGTGATTGTGGGCGTGCCTACAGTCATGACCATGGTGGCAGAGTGCGGTGGCAAGCCGTGCTGCTAGAGTGAGCCCCAGCTGAGAACTCTGCATCCTGCAGCATAGGAAGAGTAGACAGCTACAGGGCCTGGTGTGGGTGATAAAACCCTCAAAGCCCACTCCTCGGTGGCACTTCCTCCAACAAGGCCACACCTTCCAGTGGTTTTTCTTGGTGAGCAGGGCACCAGCTGGGGCCTAAGCATGCACATATATGAGCCCATGGGAGCCATTCTCACTCAGACCACCACACTTTCCTGTGTGTGTGTGTGTGTGTGTGGCGTGCATGTGCAAGTGTGTGTGTGGAGGCCTGAAAATGACATTGGGTGTCTTTAGTTGCTCTCTGTTTACTGACACAGTTTCTTACTGAAGCCAGAGCTTAGCAGCAGTGAGTCGTCTAGCTCGCCCGCTGACCCAGGGCTCTCTGACTGCTCGCATCACAGGTGTCCTTTGTGCTGCCCCAGCTTTCACGTGGACACTGGGAGTTTGAACTCTGATTCTCATACTTGGCAAGGCAAGCAAATGCTTTATCCACAGAGCCATCCTCACAGTCCATCTTAGCTCTGACAAAATTGTATTACTATAAATAATTAGCTTGTGGGCATTTAAGGATACCAACTAGTGTTATTTTGTACAAGTAAATTTGTCATTCTGAAAATGAAGCATTTGACCTCCCACCTCTGCTTCATAAGCATTCTAAGCATCCAGGGACAAATGGGCCCTAACGACTGTTCTGAGCCTCAAGACTCCCTGCCCACACTGGGATGTCTGGAGGCCTGTGAGCGCACTCAGTGTCCACCCAAGCACTCACTGGAAGCTGATGTGCCCAAGGGAACGCAAAAGGAGGTTTGGATTTACAGGAAAGGAACTCTTGAATCTTGTGTAAGCTAGAGGGATGGCTCAGCGGTTAACTGCACCAGCTGTGCTTCCAGAGGACCCAGGTTTAACTCCAGCAACCACATGGCAGCTTGAAGCCATCTACATAACCCCAGGGGCTCCAGTGCCCTCCTCTGGCGTCTTAAGCACTTCATGATATGGTGTGCAGACATACATGCAGGCAAAGCACCCATGCACATAAAAAACTCAATTTGTAGTGGAAGTTTTGGTGTCTTTAAAAACTCAGTTATGTTATATGAACATGTTTTTGTTTTAATCCCAGGTGTGGGCTGATTCAGATTGTCCACAGCAGCAAACTGTTTGACTCGTATGGGCTCTGAGGGGGGCTCTGCCAGCTGGAGATAGTTTAGTTATGAGGACTCAGAGAAGGGAATAAATGCCAGAGCCCAAAGAGTGTTGGGGGGCTCCAAGAAAGAAGAATGCTGGTGCTCCCCACTGCTGCTCCCGGTTGCTGTTGGTGCAGTTTGATGAGAAGTCAGTCAGATATCCCAAAAGAAAGATTGGACTTGCCCCAAGGAACTATGTCCCTAGCCAGCAGGAAGTAGCAAAGAGAGCTACACCCACCTCTTCCCACCAACTTTTTTTTTTTTTTATCATGTATACAATGTTGTGTCTGCATGTACGCCTGCAGGTCAGAAGAGGGCACCAGATCTCATTATAGATGGCTGTGAGCCACCATGTGGGTGCTTGGTATTGAACACAGGACCTCTAGAAGAGCAGCCACTGCTCTTAACTTCTGAGCCATCTCCCCAACACCCCACCAACCCTCTTTCCCTCCTGCTTGGTGGTGGAGTGTTAGAAGGGATTGGAGTGAAGAAGGGAGAAAGAGTCATAAGAAACCAAAATAAAATAGAGTTAAAAAAATAGCACCTACAGAATTTTGTCATTTATTTTGCGAGGGTGGCAGCACATGCCGTGTCACACACGTGCAGGGTGGAGGACAACTTCAAACAAGAGTCTGTCTTGTTTCTGTTGCTGTTATGTATTTCTGGCTTACTGACCTTTGCGCTTCTGGGCAATTCTCCTATCTCCACCTCCAATCTTGCTGTAGAAATACTGGGATTACAGATGCATGCCACCATGTGTGCTTTTTATGTGCCTTCTAGGGATTGGATTTGTGTTGTCTGGTTTGCATGACTAGTTCTACCTGCTAAGATATCTCACTGACCTAATTTCCGTGTTCAATAAGAACCTATGTGAAAATTTACTCAGTAGCTGTGTTGTACATGGTGCCAGTTGGAACCTTCTAGAAGGGAGGTGATAGTAGTGTTAGCTCCATGAACTGACTGTTTCCTGATAGTCTATGGCAGTCATCCCCTCACCTAAGAACCAGGGCAGCGTGTGACTGTGGCCTTTGGCTTTTAGGGGGCCTCTAAGGCCATGCAATTGATGCTAGCTCCAGTAATAGAAGATGCTAGAATCCTAGTCAGAGCCCACTTAAAGGTAAACGTCTTGAGCAACCCCTAAGAAGAATGAGCACGGGCTGGCTTTTCTCCATTCACGTTCACGTCCTCAGCAGCTGTAATGAGGTGTAAGATCTTGACCAAATTCCTGTATTTTTATAAGCATAATAGTTACCACTCATTTTAAGAAATACTAGAACAGTGACCCCCACCCCCCACCCCCAATCCACAGCAAAATAAAATCCACACAAAACAAAAATATCTCTTTCAAAGACTGGCCTCCTTTTTTTGCTTTTCACTGCTTCTTGCATTTTCTAAGTGTGCCCTTAGCTCGCTTGCACTTCCTGAAATGGTCTACACACATCTACACTGCCTGCCTGTTGCTGAGATTGTTTGTTCCACTGCAGCGTCCTCAATAGGCCTTTCCTCGCACCGAACTGCCCCTCCCCATCTCCCCCCTCCTACGTCTTTTTCCTGATTGCTTTTTGACTATGGCACTTTTGTTGCCCCCCACCAGAATGTGAGGTTCTCAAAAGCTGGCTCTCTGGGGATGAGAGCTACTCAGTAACTCTGGCCAGGGTGTAATAATATCTCATGCTTGATGGTTGGTTTTAGAGTGCAGAAGAGGGCGGGGGAAGGCACAGCAATGAAGAACTACACAGGAAGCGGACCCTGTAGATGCTTACCAGGAAGCGGACCCTGTAGATGCTTACCAGGAAGCGGACCCTGTAGATGCTTACCAGGAAGCGGACCCTGTAGATGCTTACCAGGAAGTGTAAAAATGTGCCTATCAAATCCTTTAAATAAATTCATACTAATTTTCACAAGGCAAAACTGTATGAAGACACTGGCTGATAAGGGTTGAGGCAATTCACCTTCCAGAGGAGAGTTTTGCAGTAGATTTTTTAAAGCCACGCCCTTTGATCTAGTCTTTTCACTTCTAGAAGCATGGCTGTTAGGGTCTGCATATAAAATGTCCCCCAATCACTGCCTCCTGCTGGCTTCTGTATTGAAGGCATGCTCATCCCCAGTTGGTGCTGTTGAGAGCTGAGTAGATCAACGGGTGGGGGGAGGCTAAATGGCTGTTTTAGGAGGTGGGGTCCAGTTGGAGGGAGCAGGCCACCTGGGCCACGCCCTTAAAGAGCTGGTCTTGTCCAGCCCCTCTCTGACACAGCCTCTCATCTGCCATGAGGTCAGCTACCTCGCTCCTCCATGACAGACCTGAAAGCAATGGACCGAGCCAACCTCAGGCTGAAACCTTTGACACCATCATCCAGAGTAGACCCTAGCCCCATTTAAATTGTCACAACTACCAAACAGCAAGATCTAATGGGAGAGTTTTCAACATGAAGAGAGCAGTTTAGTAGGTCAGCATAGCTGTAAGTGAGTACGCTTGACCTCTCTTACTTATGGTTTGTTTTCAATGCAGTCTGTTACCTAAAATTACCAAAAGTATTAAATGCAAAATTTCAGAAGTAGATTGTTCATGATTGTAAATTATCTGTAATTCTGAGTTCATGGTGATGTTTCATGACGTCACTGCCCTGCCTCACCCCACTCAGGATTCGAATCTTCCCTTTGACCCCCGTGTCTAAACTCTACTCTTTAGTTGCTGAGTAGCGTCTCCGTTATCACATAGCTGTGGCACTACCACAGTTCTGTTTACTTAACAGTGGTCCAATGCGCAAGAGTGAGTGACAGCTGCAGGCTCACTAAGCTAGAGTGTTGAGTTGGGCCAGTAGCTCACATCTATGATCCTAATGGTGAGGACACTGAGGCAGGAGGATTGCTTACCTTTGCTCCAGTGAGAGTCTCATTTTTAAAAAATTATACTGTAATTCTCTTATTAATTATTGTTGTGAGGCTGGGCATCAAACCCAGAGCTTTGCTTATGCCAGTCATGTGCTCTACCAATGAACTTTATCTCTGTCTAGTTATTATTTTTGGCCTCTTTTTTCTTTTTGCATTTGTCCTTTTTATAAGTTTTTTTTATTACAATTACATCATTTCCCTTGTCCCTTTCCCCTATCCAATCCCTTCCACGAATTCTCCCTTGCTCTCTCTCAACCTCATGACCTTTTTTTCTTAATACATACATACATACACACATACATACACACATACATACATACACACACATACATACATACACACACACACATACATACATACATACACACACATACATACATACACACATGCATACCACACACACACACACATACATACATGCATACACACATACATACATACACACACATACATACATACATACACACATACATACACACACATACATACATACACACACATACATACACACACATACACACATACATACATACCACACACACATATACACACACACATACATACATACATACATACACACACATACATACATACACACACATACACACATACATACACACACATACACACATACATACATACCACACACACATATACATATTCCTCAATACATCAATGTAACCTGCTCAGTCTGTACAATGTGACCTGTGTATATAATCTCAGAGCTGGTCACTTGGTATTGGATAACCAATTGGCAGCCTGTTCCCTGAGGAAAAGCACTTTTCCCAATCTCAGCATCCCCAGGTTGTCTGTGGTCTTTTGTCTAGGGTTGAGGCCCCGTGAGCTTTCCTCCTCCATGTTAGCATGTCTCCTGGCATCATCTTTGTTCAGGTCTTGGGTAGGCATCCATGTTGAAGAGACTTCATGTGCGTAGCTTCTCTCACATTCCTGAGAGAAACAGTCTCAGCAAATTCCCTGTTCCTCTGGCTCTTACAATGTTCCCTTCTCCCTCAGTGAAGGTGCAGGATTGTGTTGTAGTTTGTCTGCGGGGACTGGTGAGTTTTGATCAGTTGTGGTTTCCTGTAATCGTCTCTGTTGCAATAAGGAATTTCTTCGATGAGGGTTGAGAACTACATTTATCTGTGAGTATTAAGGATGCGTTTGCTCAGCCGTGTCCACTGCCACTTTATTCACAATAGATAAGAGATGAAAACTACCTAAATTTCCTTCAGCGGATGATGAAAATGTGGTGCATCTACACTATGAAATACTATTCACTTATTTAAAAAAAAATCATAGCATTTGCAAGTAGGTGGATGGTACTAGGAAAGATCATATTGAGTGAGGGGACCTAGACTCAGAAAGATAGATTTCACACGTTCCTTTTCACCTGTGGTTCTCAGCGCCAAGTCTTCAGATGCAATAGAGGGGAATAGATACAGGTGATTTGAAGGGAGAAATGGGGAAAATAGGAGGGGCTTTAATTGGGGGGAGGTGGGTAAAATAACTGGAAGGATGTCTAAACAAGTCATAAGGGATCATATTATCCATCTATCTGAAATTACATATAATGCATTCAAAACTGTGTGTACATATGCAGTTTAAATGACATCTTCCTATCTTGAGTGACAATTCTTCCCCTATCTAATAACACCCCTAACACCAGGCATGAGAAGGCCCCTTTTGAGGTGTTGATAAGGGTTGTCCAGGCGACTCCCAGGACATAGACTATTGCTCTTGGTTGCTTCCCAGAGGCGGAAGGTAAGTCTCTGTTGCTGAAAAATATCATGTGCTTCAGTCGCAAGGACCCAGAGGCCCCTGAGCTGGATCTGACCTGAAAGTCACTCCTTGAGGATTAGCTTTCATGGCACCAGAAGGCACCATGCAACGTTCCGTAGGAGGGAAGCAGTCAGTGGTCCTTCTCAGCTATATGATGCCTAGAATCAGGAGGATAACCCGCGGAGGATGGCAACCTAGTGGCACAACAGTGGCACACAATTGGCAGTAACCAGCAGCTTTTTAATTATTCTTAAGAGCAATTAAACAAGACAGAAACTTTGCCCAATAAGACGGAAACCATTCGTGGTACTGGAAACCTAGGCAACTCCTCAGGGCTGTTGACATCCTGGATCTTGGAGGAGAGCCTAACCCTGCACAATTCCTGACTGCATTCTAATTATTTTTTTATTTTCTTTTGTTAGACAGGTGCCACGCTCCAGCTCAGGCTGGTCTGAAACTTGCTGTACAAGCTTTTATCAGCATGCCCCACCAAGAGTTGGGATTGCAGGCATAAAACCCCATGCTCAGCTAGTTTCAGCCTCTTCCAGTGGGAAACATGATGTGCACAGAGGTGGGAATTATTCGAGATGCCATGAGGGCCTTAGGAAATAACTCCCACTGTTGTTGGAAGTTTTTGTTTGTTTTTCCTGTAATGCAGTATGTATGCAGAGTGTAACATGGCAGAATTGTTGTGACAGAGAAAGTGCAAGTGTGTATTGTACAATGTAGGTTATTGCTGTTAAGTTTTGGAATTGAGACAGGACTCCAAGAAATACGTTGATGAACATGTTTTAGTTTTTCCAGTTTTAAAAAGTGCTTAAGATTTTGGACTAGAGAGGTGGCTAAACAGTGCAGAGCACTTGATGCTCTTGCAGAGGACCTGAGTTGGGATCATAGCACCCATGTTGGGTAGATCGCAATACCAATAACTCTGTCTCTGGGGATCAAATGTGGTCTTCTGGCCTACACAAGCCTTCACACACACGTGCGCATATCTGTGCACACACACACACACACACACACACACACACACACACACACTAACACATAAACTCTTCTTCAAAGATGCCTAGGATCCCTTTTTAAACAAAAGTACAAATCTAAGATGCGTTATTCAAAATTATTCCAATTCATGTATACAGAAGAAAGATTGAAAAGAAATATATTAAATATTAAGTTCTTTTTTAAAAATATTAACTTCTTACATAGATAATTTCTACTTCTCTTTCAAATCTATAGATTTAATAAATTAAATTTTAATAAAAAAAGGACAGGTTGTTTTCTTCATCTTGAGATAATTGAAACCATTTGAGTGTCAATAAACAAGGAGGTTGAAAAGCCAGCTTGGTCTACACAGTGAAATTCCAGACAGCCAGGGCTACACAGAGGAAACTTGTCACAAAAACAAAAACAAAAGAAAAGAAGAAAGAAAGAAAGAAAGAAAGGTCCCACCCAGGGATCTCTAATTCTGGTAAACATAAAACATGTTTGCTCTTCACTTGCTGGTCATGGCTACCTAGGAAGATGCAACTTTAACCTAGAGCATTGGCTTTCAACAAGACCTCTTCGGCAAACCTTTATCTTCAAAAATATTTACATTATGACTCATAGCAAAATGACAGTTATAAAGTAGCAATGAAAACAATTGCATAGGTGGAGGTCACAACAAACATGAGGACCCTGTATTGAAAGGTTACAGCAGTAGGAAGATTGAGAACCACTGTTGTAGAGGGAAGTGCAGAGTGCATTTTCACTCCCCAGGACACCGCTCCCTTGGAAATTGTAACAAGTTGTCCCTGGACTAAACAGATGAACACTGCTGGCTACACATCTGTTGCATCTGGAGAGCTGCAGCAGGCGGGCGGGAGTCTCGGCCCCGTTTTGAAACAACACAGCCAAGTGTCTACGCAGACAAGTGTCTACTGTAGCTCTGTGCGTTTAACATGTTTCCTTCTGAACGTGCCTTCAAGATACTGTCTCTTGCGGCGTTCCGAATGGTGATTCAGCCACTCTCAGTAGAGACACTAAATAAATGGAGAAACCCTAAACCTGTTTTTATTGTCATTTTTCTTACTTAATTTTAGATGTGGCTTTTAGGTGATTTGGTGAGAGAAGAAAGGAAGGAGGCTGCTGAGCTCAGGCGGCAGCGATTGGAATCTATGCAGGTGGCTTACACGTGATGCACAGTTTCCCGGCTTATTCTCACGTGGGAAAAGTTTAGGTTTCCGGAAGGAAATGGATTCATGGATACTTTCCACCTTATTTGTTCAATGGAAAACTTCCACACTGCCCAAGCCTGGCCTGGGTGCTCCAGGGGGTCTCCCGTCCCCCAATCCTCTCTGAGGCCCTCGAGACATGTATGTGTGCCCTGAAGCCTGGCCTGGTGTCGCAGCAGGACCACCCTGAATGTTCGGTAGTTCTCCAGATCACACGGTGATTTACCCAACTGACGTCTGCAGTGGTCCTATTCTGAGTTTTCTTCTTCTTCATAAGGACAGTCATTACTACCAGAAAAGAAAGCCCTATCCTCATTAGCTGTTTCATTGGTATTGTAAATTATGTCATTTGAAGGCCCAAAAAGAGCTTTGCTTCTCAAACTTTACCGTATTTAGAAATCACTTGGGAACCCTGTTAAAGGGACACCAGGCTCTTGGCTCATGCGCTGTGCCTTCAGTACCAAGGACTAAGTCTCACACGTCTACACATCCAGCCTGCAGCGCAGAGCACCTCTCCTCCAATAAATCCGGAGTCCTACAGAGGTCGTGCTTGTGGTTATAAAACTGAAGCATTGTTCTCAAGAAAAGCCCCTGGGACTTCTCTTCTGTAGGAAGAGAGTGTGCCAGGAGTGTGTCAGTGACAGGACGCGTGGTGTGGACAACCTGAAACGAGCATTGCTTGGCTTCACACTCTACAACGAGGTGTGAGTCTGTGGCCAGCTGGTTCCCTTGCTTTTGGGCCTGGATAGAGGCGGACCGTGGTGGTGGTGAGGCCTCAGGGGAGCAAAACTGCCCATTTCTCTGCTACTTTTATGACAAAGTTCTTCCCTGCAAGTCCATTAAGCCGTGAACTATAATTGGCTTAACCCCTTAAACACACGTGACCCAGTCACATCCCTGAGGGCCCACCTCTGAATACTGATATACCTGGAACCAAGCCTTCAACACATGAGAGGGTTTTTGCTTTGCCAAGACCAGCAGTTAAGATCCAAACATAATAGGAAGACACTCTTTCCTCCTTGTTTTTTGGTGATAGTTTCCAAAGTATGAGCTTAAGAAATGTCAACAAAGGCAGGCAGTTGTGGCACACGTCTTTAACCTCAGCAGTTAGGAGGCAGAGGCAGGCAGATCTTTTCAAGTTCGAGGCCAGCCTGGTCTACAGAGTAAGTGCCAGGCCAGCCAAGGTTACACAGAGAAACCCTTTCTCTAACAGCAAAACAAAACAAATGCCAATGGTATCTTTAATAAGTATTAAAGAATTGTCTATTTGAGACAAGGTCTTGCTACACACCCCAAGTTGTTTTAGAATTCACTATGACTGTATCCCAAGCCGGGCATGGTGGCACACGCCTTTAATGCCAGCACTTGGGAGGCAGAGGCAGGCGGATCACTGTGAGTTCGAGGCCAGCCTGGTCTACAAAGCGAGTCCAGGACAGCCAAGGCTACACAGAGAAACCCTATCTTGAAAAACAAAAACAAAACAAGACAACAAAATGAATGTACCCCAGGTTGGCCTCATGGTTGTGACTCTCTTTGACTAATCCTCCCAAGCAGGAGGGTTGCAAGAGCTCACCATGCCAGCGGGCTTAAGACTTGTTCTAACAATGCTGCCATTTTCACGGGCTGCTTGGAGCACCTGCACGACAGTCGATGGCAGTGCTTGGGATCATTACTTTCTTCAAAAGAGGCTTGATGAAATGATGGGTGGCTTCATCTTTTGAAGACAAATTTGATTTTTTTTTTTTTTTTTTTTTTGGAAGCAGTCAGAACCAGTGAATCCAGGGCTGATGAATATGGTGGATGAGTAAGCAGGTTATTTCTTGGGGTTAAAAAGAAGGAAAACTGTGATAAAATGTGTGCTCTGTGTGTGGCTCAGCAGCTCCTCCCATAGCTGAGTCCCCAATCAGTCCATGAAGGTTATAAAAAGTGGATTCATGGCCTGATGGCTCAGTGGGTAAAGGAACTTGCCACCAAGACTGACAACCTGAGCTCGATCCCCTGATGCCACATGGTGGGAAGAGAGAAGTCCCCTGACTCCCACTCCCAAATGAACGTAAAGATGAAATCTAAATAAGTTCATGTTCTTCCAAGGTAATTATTATTTTTAAAAATAATTCACATCTGCTGGTAGGAGTTCCAGTGTGTTGGTTAAAGAGTCAACCTCTTTTATCATCTTGGCTCGTTTTAAGTATTCCTAAGTCAATATAAACAAACAGCGGGGTAGGGATGGAGCTCAGCAGGTAGAGTGCTTGCCTACATGGACAAAGTCCTGGGAGTTAGCTCCATAAAGACAGGCATGGTGGCCCGTGCCTGTAACCCTAGCTCTTGGAAGGTAGAGGCTATCCTCAACTGTATAGTGAGTTCAAGGCCAGCCTGGGCTGCATAAGAGCTGTCTCAAAACAAAACAAAGACTATAACAAAAAGAAAACAACAAACAAAACTTCTCAGGGGTAGGGGGTAGGTGGGGAAAAGAGAAAGCCAGGATGCATATAGTAACATCAGGAAAAGTATACTTTTAAAGTTATCAGGGATAAAAGTTACCATATAATAAAGGTGTTAATTCTTCAAGAGGTCAAAGTAATCCTAGAAATTTATGTATAAATGTAGACTCTCAAAACACATGGAGCAAAAGTAATGGAACTGGAAAGAGAAACAGAAAAATCTCAAGAGACTCATATGCAACAGTTGGCAGATAGGTACTCAGAAAGTGTATGGCAGGCATGAACAATGCCCTTATCTGACATTTCAGCACCGTCCATCCCGAATCAGCTGTCTTCTGACGGGGAGGGAGAATATTTGCCAATACAGACCATCTGCTTGGCTATGAAAAATAATCTTAATAAAATTAGCAGATTTTAAATCACACCAAGTATGTTCTGTAATCACAGGGAAATTGACTTAAAATCCTACCAAAACCATGGAAAATTAAAATATTCAACAGCAGCACAAAAGATGGGGATGAAAAATGGAAGGGCAGTGTGAGGCTGTCACAGTTACTGAGACAGCAGACTTTTATTTTATTTTATTTGGTTTTTGAGACAGAGTTTCTATATGAAGCCCTGGGTATCCTGGACTTGTTTTGTAGATCCAGCTGGCCTCAAACTCACAGAGATCCGCCTGCCTCTGCCTCCCGAGTGCTGGGATTAAAGGCGTGCACCACCACACCCGGCACACACTGCCCCACTTGTACACGGGAGAATTGCTGTAAGTTTTCTTTCCTGTTTTCTGTCAGCATGTAGAGACTGATCCTATGCATATTCCCTGTCAGGGACATTCTCAGTAGGGTTAGTTCTTTCTTCTCCCATCACAGGTGCTGCCGGCTCTGAAGCTGCCATGCACACACCAAGCCCAAAGCGGGCAACAGCGGTACAGCTTAGCAATCAACCCGTCCTTTAAAACTTCAGCATGCTTGGATCAAAGTTATTTATTTACATATTAATGCTATCTTTAGAACAGTTGTGGGTTCATTAAATACATCAGCCAGCTATTTAGTTTTCCTCTACCCTCCCCCACGTTGCCCCAACTTACGAGGCTTTTAACCCATTATCAACAGCTCACACTGGGATGGAATGCCTGTACAAGAAATAACCTACAATTGACATGATGTAGGCAAATGTAAGTTTACTTTAGGGCTCACTTGTGCATGAATGCAAACCTAAAATGACATGTATTCATCATAGCTGACCCTTCCTTCCTTCCTTCCTTTTTTCCTTCCCTCCTTCCCTCCCTCCCTTCTTTCCTGTGCTGTGGGTTGAACCTTGGACCTTGCCCATGTTAGGCAAGCAGCTTACCACCAAGATATGACCACAGCCTGGCCTTGACCTTACTCGCCTGCCTCTGCCTCCCAAGTTGCCGAGGTCACAGACGACTCCAGGCGTAGCTTCCATCCCACCTCCAGGCACAGTACCCTCAGAGCCCCGAACGCCCTCTGTGAGCATCTACTCAGCCCTCTGCTTCCCCAGATCCTGACAACCACCGACCCTCTTCCTGTCTCTCTGGTTTCGACTTTTCCAGAATGTCACATGGTTGGACCTTCCTTGGATTGTCTTCTCTGACCCAGTCACGTGTGTTTAAGGCCTTGCTATGTCTTTCTGAGACTCAGTCGATGGCTCATTCCGCTGCTGTTCATCACCACTGCACTTGTTGGATGCACCACAGCTTTTATCATTCAGCCACTGAAGGACTGCTTGATTGCCCCAAGCTCAGGCAATTAAGAATAAAACTGCCACAAACGTTCGCTTGTGTGAGTTGTTTTGGGATGAAGAACGTTAGTTCAGGGTGCAATTAGCAAGGAAGATGATGGCTGATTGCATGCTGTGTTGGGTTTTCTGAGAAACTTTCCCACTTATTTACAAAATGGTGGAACCATCTCACTTTCTTCTGCATCTTCAACAATATTCAGTGTCCTGGATCTAAGCCGCTCTTTGGGGAGAGGAGTGTTACTCATTTTATTTTGGGACAAGGTCTCATGTAGCCCAGGCTGGCCTTAAAATTTTTATGTAGCTAAGGCTGATTCAAAACTTCTCCTCTTCCTGTCTTTTTTTTTAATTTTAATTTAATTTTTTTATTAATTTATTCTTGTTACATCTCAATGGTTATCCCATCCCTTGTATCCTCCCATTCTTCCCTCCCTCCCATTTTTCCCTTATTCCCCTCCCCTATGACTGTTCCTGAGGGGAATTACCTCCCCCTGTATATGCTCATAGGGTATCAAGTCTCTTCTTGGTAACCTGCTGTCCTTCCTCTGAGTGCCACCAGGTCTCCCCCTCCAGGGGACATGGTCAAATGTGAGGCACCAGAGTACGTGAGAAAGTCCTATCCCATTCTCCACTCAACTGTGGAGAATGTTCTGACCATTGGCTAGATCTGGGTAGGGGTTTAAAGTTTACCGCCTGTATTGTCCTTGGCTGGTGCCTTAGTTTGAGCAGGACCCCTGGGCCCAAATCTGCCTATCATAATGTTCTACTTGTAGGTTTCTAGGACCCTCTGGATCCTTCTACTTTGCTATTCTCCCATTTCTCTTCCTGTCTTGATCGCCCCAGTGTTGGGGTTACAGGTGTGTTCACCACACCCGGGTTATGGGGTGCTGGGCATTGAACCCAGGGCTATGTGCATGTCAGGCATGCACTCCACCATCTGAGCTGTGCCTCTACCCCTGCATCATGTGGCAGATTTGATGAGCTGCCAGCCCATTTTTGAGACAGAGTCATCATCTTAGTTACCCTGTAGGATTTCTGAATAGTCGTTGGTAAATATTTTCTGGCAGACTGCGATATATTAATCTCTTGAGAATATCTTTCACAGAGCATAACACTTTAATAGTCAACTATCAATTCTTTCTTTCACGAATAATCATTGTTGTCAGATCTAAGAAGCCGCTGCCAGGTCCAGGGGCACATACATTTTGTGTCTCCCGTGCAGCTAAATTAACTTCAGGAAGGATTGCAAGGTCAGTGCTTAGATGGTTTTTGTTTTTGTTTTTACAACTTGGATGCTTGTTGCAGTACAATTTGTTGGGAAAAGTTTTTTCCCCCGTTTTGCATTTATTCAAGTTTCTGCCCTTTGGGGTACCATAATGTTTTGATTACTCTAGCTCCTCACTACATCTTAAAATAAGATCACATCATTATCCAATGATACAGCTAGACATATGCCACCAAGTAAAACCTCCAGCTCCTGGAATGAGTTGCATCTTGTTGAGTCCTTGGCCGTAGAGACCCATGGGGCTCCCCTGGCCTGAACCATCATGGGCTGTTTATTGCCAAGGCTATCACATACTCTCCACAGCCTGACGGTAGGGTCCTATTGCAAAGACAACACTTACAGAGAAGCTGAGCTGGTACCAAGCTGGAAGCTGCATCCCTACTGACTGTCATTCATGGTGTTGGACGGTACTCAGTATAGTACTAGAGGAGAAAGGTGACTATCACCATCATCACCTAGCTACAACCACCACTGTGATGTGCATCAGTGACACAACCACTGTGATGTGCGTCAGTGATACAAACACTGTGGTGTGCGTCTGTGATACAAACACTGTGATGTGCATCAGTGACACAACCACTGTGATGTGCGTCAGTGATACAAACACTGTGATGTGCGTCAGTGACACAACCACTGTGATGTGCGTCAGTGATACAAACACTGTGGTGTGCGTCTGTGATACAAACACTGTGGTGAGCATCAGTGATACAAACACTGTGATGTGCGTCAGTGACACAAACACTGTGGTGTGCGTCAGTGATACAAACACTGTGATGTGCGTCAGTGATACAAACACTGTGATGTGCGTCAGTGACACAAACACTGTGATGTGCGTCTGTGACACAAACACTGTGATGTGCGTCAGTGACACAAACACTGTGATGTGCGTCAGTGACACAAACACTGTGATGTGCGTCAGTGATACAAACACTGTGATGTGCATCAGTGACACAAACACTGTGGTGTGCATCAGTGACACAAACACTGTGATGTGCGTCAGTGACTCGCTTGCAAGACATTCTGGCACAATAGTGGCATAACTGTTATGAGGGCAACCAATCACTTTTTAAAAAATTAGTTTTAAGGCCCACTTAACGAGATGGAACTCATAGCTGATAATGCTAAAGTGGCCGGTAACCTGAGACTAGCTAAATCGTGGGTCCAGGGGAAAACCTATTACTGTTATTCTGCTAAAGCTGTGCTTCTCAGCCCTCCTAATGCCATGGAGTTACTCGTGTTGTGGTGACCCCCCCAGCTGTAAAATATTTTTCATTGCTACTTCATAACTATACTTTTGCTAGTGTTATGAATTGCACTGTAAATATCTGTGTTTTCCAATGGTCTTAGGAGACCCCCATGAAGAGGTCATTTAACCTCCAAAGGGTTACAACCCACAGGTTGATAACCACTATGCTAAAGGAACATAGCAATAAAATGACCTCTAATGACACATTATTACACCCAGAGATCAGTGCATCACTCAGTCCTCATTAGGGAAGCTTCTTGCAGTACATGGAAAATTATACACAGACTGGGTTTATTTCCCAGCATCCACACAGCAGCTCACGACTATCCTTATCTCCAGTTCCAGAGGCTCCAGTGCCCTCTTCTAGCCATTTGAGGACCAGACATGCACATAGTAAGCATAAACACATACAGGCCATTTCTTCAGTGCTACTGTTGTGATTATTTTTAAAGCTATTTATTCTGACTCACATTGCTCAAAGATGATTCCTTCCTTCCTTCCTTCCTTTCTTTTCTTTCTTTTTTTAATTTTATATTTTATTAATTCATTCATATTACATCTCAATAGTTATCCCATCCCTTGTATCCTCCCATTCCTCCCTCCCTCCCTTCCATTTTTCCCTTACTCCCCTCCCCAATGTCTGTGACTGAGGGGGACCTCCTCCCCCTGTATATGCTCATAGGGTATCAAGTCTCTTCTTGGTAGCCTGCTATCCTTCCTCTGAGTGCCACCAGGCCTCCCCATCCAGGAGACGTGGTCAAATATGGGGCACCCGAGTTTGTGTGACCACTTTGGAAATCTATCTGGTGCTATCTCAGAAAACTGGGAATAGGGCTTCCTCAAGACCCAGCTATTCCACTCCTTGGAATATACCCAGAAGATGTTCCAGCACACAACAAGGAAATTTGCTCAACCATGTTCATAGCTGCCTTATTCATAATAGCCAGACATGGAAACAGCCTAAGTGCCCCTCAGTAGAAGAATGGATAAAGAAACTGTGGTGCATTTACACTATGGAATACTACTCAGCTATTTAAAAACAAGGAATTCCCAAAATTTGTGGACAAATGGATTGAACTAGAAATGATCATAATGAATGAGTTAATCCAGAAGCAGAAAGAGTCAAATGGTATATACTCCCTTATATCTAGACACTAGCCCAAGGGACATGTCCCATGAAAGTCTTCATTCACCAGGAAAGTGGGACAGAGGGGAGGACTTCCTATTGGGACTCTAGGTGAGAGAAGCCTGGGAGAATAGGGGAAATAGAAGGATCCAAAGGGTCCTAGAAACCTACAACAAGAACATTATGACGGGAGGATCTGGGCCCAGGGGTCCTGCCCAAAGTATGGCACCAGCCAAGGACAATATGTGCAGTAAACTTCGAACCCCTACCCAGATCTAGCCAATGGACAGGACATTCTCCACAGCTGAGTGGAGAGTGGGGACTGACTTTCACACGTACTTTGTCTCTTTCTTTCTTTCTTTCTTTCTCTCTCTCTCTCTCTCTCTCTCTCTCTCTCTCTCTCTTTCTTTCTTTCACACAGTCTTACTATGTAGCCCTGGCTATGTGGAGCTCACTATGTAGGTCAGGCTGACATTGAAATTGCAAAGATTCACCTGTCGTCTGCCACCATGCCTGGCATAGCACGTTGTTCTGTTTGCTGGAGACAGGTTCTCACTAAGAACTACTTTTTAAGAATGAAGATTACAGGGGCTGGAGAGATGGCTCAGAGGCTAAGTGCACTGGCTGCTCTTCCAGAGGTTCTGAGTTCAATTCCCAGCAACTACATCGTGGCTCATGACTATCTATAATGAGACCTGGTGCTCTCTTCTGGTGTGCAAGTGTACATGCAGACACAACATTGTATCTATAATAAATCTTAAAAAAAAAAAAAAGAATGAAGATTACTAAGAACTTTTTTCTATATGACAGTCTTAACCATAGGCCTCAAAAGGAGAAATAAGCAAACCCACAGTCCGGGTGCTCTATTTAAAAAGCAGGCCGGGAGTATTAATTTTTTTAAAGATTCTTTTCTTAAATTGGTGTATGTGTGTGAACATGTGTGTAGGTGCCCAAAGCAGGACAGCCGAGGGCATGGGTCCCCTGGATCCGGACTTATAGGTAGTTGTGAGCTGCCTGATGCCAGTGATGGGAATTGAACTCTGGTCCTTTGGGTGAGCAGCCAGTGCTCTTAATACTAAACAATCTCCTTAGCTCGTACACTATTTTTCCATACACAAGGAGTATGTGTCACTTTTAAAATATACTATTTTTATTCTCTGAGAATTTCATATTTGCGTATATTTGACCACATTAACCCCCCCCCACTCTATCCCCTAACCACACAGATCCCCACCCATATCAACCTCCCCCTCCATCTACCAGCTTTTTCTAGGCCATATGATAAGCTGTAGCCAGTGCACTGCAGCCTGTTGGTGCGCACTAAGACACTCTCGCATTAGCTACGGGCTGCTCATGGAAGAAACTGAGCCGAGCCTGGCATGTCCCTAGTTTACCAAGACCTGGCCGCTCAGGAGCCATTTGATTGTCTCTAAGTAGAGGCCTCAGGGTTGATCCTGTGACCACGTGTAGATAACTAAGAGGTCCCCTGTGCAGTTGGAAATGGTTACGGGAGCACGCAGGCAGTGGTGGCGGCAGAGTCTGCAGTGGGCACATACTTGCAATATAAATGGGCAAGCTTGTCTGGCTAGCAACATGAGAAGGATGGTTCAGGCCCCAAATAGTTGTCCTTTAAAACATTTCCTTATAACCATCAGCTATTCAAATGACTAAGGACCAGGCACTTGCTCTCCTGGTCTCAAGGAAGCCTCTTTCAGCCGCCTGCTTCATCTGTGCTAGTGTTTTCTCTCTTCCCTGCCTTGCTGTGTTGGGGGAGGGGGTGTGGCTGGCTGGACACCGTGGGTTATCCACACAGTGAGGTTTCCAGTGTGTTCAGTTAAAGGAAGATGGGAAGGAAAGGATCCTCAACCTGGCTCCTCCCTCGCAGTGCTCCTCGGATGGCACTAGCAGCGAGCCCTCTACAATTTCAGGGAGGCCCTGCTGGCGTCACTCCTTCTGGCTGCCAGCACCCTCCCAACTCTGAGTCTGCCTAGAGAGTTTTGAAGAGTTTCAGGCCACCCTGCTCTCATCAGTCACTAAAGTCCCGGAATCAGGTGTTCTCTGCAGCCGCTGGCTGAATACCAGGCAGATTTTAAAATGGGGAGGGAAGGAAAGGGGGGAGAAAGTGACCCAGCCAGCATCTGGTAGACACCAAACCATAAGGAAATGACGCTATAACTGACAGGGCTGTGGCTATGTTGGCCAAACGTGACTTGTCTCTGGCTGACAGTCACAGACCTTTATGAGTTGTGGCTGTCCTCTTCCCTGGGAGACTGATGGTCTCGAGCCCACTGAGGCGAGAGGTGCAGGGCTTGGAAGGCCGTGAGCATGACGGAGATCCAACACTCAGCAACCACTCCAGGAGCTAGTTCAACTTTAACCAGGGAGAACAAAAGCTAGGTAGCCTTTGGGGAGTGGGTGGGTGGCTTCCAGAATACTTTATAATTGGTTGAAGCCGCTTTAAGGATGATTTTCTACAAGCCGAAGCACACTCCTATCATATGAACGGGAACACAGCACCTAATTATCGAAAGGGCGCAGGGAGGAGAGAGGTAGCAGGGAGCTGTGTCAAGGGCCATATATCAAATGTGGTTAGGGGCATCTGTGTCTAAAGACACTCTCCCAGAGGCCCTGTGGGGGAGAGGGAGCCCTACACCTAACACCAAGTCCAGGGAGGACTGCAACCACCAACAGCAGGGCCCTCCCAACAATGAGTGAGTCCTCCTCAGCACAGTTTCACCTTTGGAAACAAGTTGCCCAGTGGAACGTGGGACTTTTCTCATTATTAATAGCTCTGTATCGGTTTTTTCTCTAAGTTATACAGCCATTGGCTTACACCGGCTCGACGAGAGCTAACCAAATATGCCACTACCCAGGCATTACCAAACTCTTGACTAATACACCACGTAAGCGCATAGCCAAAGGGATCATATTACACCAGGTTCCTTAATTAGGTCAATAGTATACTGAGAAACACTCTTTAAGCAGTGCCTGTCTGGAACTGTGACTATTCTGGGCATTTCATAAAAGTGCCACTGTATTCAAGGTTCATCCACGTAGTACTGTGCCCTCTGCTTTTAACTCAGTGCCTGTCTGATGTGCGGAGACACACACAGTTATTTGGGCATCTGGGTTACTTCTTCCTTTAACCACTGCACACACAATGTTACGAACAACTGTGTTCCTACTTTTATTTTTCTCGGACTCTGTGATGGCTACTATCAACTTGAGAGGATCTAGAATGGCCATGGGGTCGGGGTTATGGGGATGTCAGTGAGGAGGTTTCTGAGCTCCCACGGGGACCCCCACTTCATCTGCAGGAGGTAGCCATCCTGCTATCCCGCTACCTGTTTAAGGCTCTTCTTCCTCCACGGGACTATAGTTCAAGCCCGTAGTTGATTACCCTATTCCATGAATTCTAGGGCTCCTTGGCAGTCAGCATGGCGGCAGCAGCCCGATACTTACAGGCCAGAGCTATGAGCACCGCATCCTAAGAGCCCATTCCGTCGTTACTGGGCAGCTTTCTATGCTTCAGGTTTAGTTTCCTATTTTAGACTGCAGTACTTGAACTTGGAATTTATTTTGTTAAAAGTTTCAAGTAAACTATTCTTCGGATGATACTATAAAGGGAATTGCTTAATGTTGGGGGGGGGTTTGTTGTTGTTGTTGTTTTGTTGTTGTTTCGGTACAGGAGTCTGAACCCTGTAATTTAGCTGTTTTCTTTGAGTCAGGCTTACGCTGGATGGGCCTTGTTTTATTCAATTCTCTCAGTGCTAGGGTAACTTTCATTCAACTTTAAGCAATATTCTGATTCTAACCAAAATTACTTGGGCTGAAACACTTAAAAATATTTTTAGGGCCGGGCGTGGTGGTGCATACCTTTGATCCCAGCACTCGGGAGGCAGAGGCAGGTGGATCGCTGTGAGTTCAAGGCCAGCCTGGTCTACAAAGCGAGTCCGGGACAGCCAAGGCTAACAAGGAGAAACCCTGTCTCGAAAAAAAAAATTTTTTTTTATTAATATACATTGATGTTTTGACTGTCTGCATGTCTGTGTAAGGGTGTCGGATGACTGGGACAGGAGCTACAGACAGTTGTGAGCTGCCATGTGGGTGCTGGGAATTGAACCGGGTCCTCTGGAAGACCAGCCAGTGCTCATTAACTGTTGAGGCATCTCTCGGGCCCTGAAGCATTGTTCTTTAGACAAACTTACTGGCTAAACTTTTGAATCTTGATGGCAAAAATAAAACACCTTTGTATTTTCTGGAAAAATGAAACTTTTGACATAATCTGCCTCACGAGATATTTGTGCTTCTGTAATGGTCACGTCAGACACATTTTCCGCAGTAAGTAAAAAGGGGAAGCTGCAACCGCGTCCCTGTCTGCTTCCTGCTCAACTACCACACAGCCAATACCTGTGCATGTGGAGGGTTGTAGGTTCCAGCTTTAAGGGGTTCCTAATAGCTCATACTCCTTTGAGTTATAGGACATTACCGGTACTTCCTCCCCCACCCCCAGCAGCCTGCCTACACCCTTTTTTTTTTTTTTTTTTTTTTTTGGTTTTTAGAGACAGGGTTCCTCTGTGTTAGTCTTGGCTGTCCTGGACTCACGTTGTAGACCAGGCTGGCCTCGAACTCACAGCGATCCACCTGCCTCTGCCTCCCAAGTGCTGGGATTAAAGGTGTGCACCACCACCGCCAGCGCTGCCCACACACTTAATAGGCCAGAATAATTTCTGGTCACTTGCTGGACGTAACAGACTAGAGAGCTCTCTTAGTCACATTTATTTATTTATTTATGTGGACTGCCACCTGCTGTGGTGTGTGTGGAGGTCAGAGGGCACCTCCTGGCAATTAGCTCTCTCCTTCACTTACGCCTGCAGGAGCAAACTCTGTTGTTTTTAGGCTTGGTGGCAATCCCCTCTACCCACCACGCCATATTGCTGGTTTTTTATTTTATTTTATTTTTAAACAACAACAACGATGATGAATTGGCAAAAAGCAAGTTAGAGGCCAGGAAGATGGCTCAGTGGCTAAAACACTGCCTGGCAAGCAAAAGAACCCGAGTCCTGAGTTTTTACACCCAGAACTCAACACAAATGCTGTGTAGGTCGCGGCCTGCATGGAACTGCAGGTCTGGAAGGCAGGGACAGGGGCTCCCCACTGCAAAGCTGGCCAGCATGACCAGCCTTACTGAAGCACTCTGGGATCGATTGTGAGAGGCTGCCTAAAAAATAGCACGGCAGAAACACAGAGGAAGGGTCCTGCTATCAATCCCAGGCCTCCACAATGTATATACAATGTGGACACATGCTCACACACATGTGAACATGCATACACATACACTCACATACCACACACACACACACACACACACACAGAGAAAAAGAAATAAAGTTAAACATCTAACAGATAAGTTGACATTTATTGTGCAATTTTACCCCCAACAGAACATGTAGCATTCTAGAGGTATATGAGGTAAGAAAATCAATATTCCAATTAGAACACCCGAAATAATTAGCTCTAGTAACAAATGTCTCTTATAATTAAAAATATTGAATGTTTAAAAAACTCTTATAACATTTTAGGTTCCTAAAAGAAATGGCCTAACACTTAAAAAACAACTTACTCTTCTATATAAATTGTTCACAAAAATTTTGCTATTCTATATTATACTATGCATTTTAGCTTTATTAACATATCCCTAGTGTGTATGACTTCTACACAGTACAGTCAAATAGAAATTATTCAGAGAAGCCACAAGACTCCAACAATAAAAATATTAGAATCAATGGATTTGTCACAGTTTCTCCACAAGTTTTCATCATAGAAAATAGAGTAAAGGCAACTGGCCCCAGTGTTTGCTGCTACATGCCATTCTGCAGAGGAGTGACATGAAGGTGAGGCTTAGCCCTGGGCAGGGTCAGGCTGGATAGTGACCAAGTTCCCTGTCTGCCTCTGACAGGCCTTGCTCCCAAGAGGCACAAAGCCAGGGCCCTCGTGGCCTTGACACGCTCTGGAAGAATGTTAAAGCTTAAACTACAGGGACAAAAACAACAGGTCACTATATTCTTCACACAATCTCCTCTACAGGTCTCACAGTGACATCGTCAATTAAAACCTCTCGTTCCACCAAATTGGAAGCATCAGGAGGAACCGCCAAAACCAGCCACGCACAGAGATAGGAACACTGGCCGATACCCAGTGCTGTCACCAGATGATCCAGTCACAGAATGCAGTTTTCTTTTACGTACCTGCGTCTTTGCACAGGGAACCTAGAACACAAGTTGGCAGGAACTAGACTTCTGATGTGTCCACTTCCTGTAAGAGTTTCTGGTCTCCCTCCCGGGGTGTCGTGCAGGCCAGCCATCATGCCAGCCTTTTGAGAGCTCCTGGGTTTCAGATGTCTATTATTTAAGCACCTGTATACTTCCAAAGCAGATTTAACAATACAAACGCCATCTTTCCCTTGATAGCATCAGAAAAAAACAAAAACAGAAACAAAAAGCTTACTCCACAGTGTTGGCAGACTTTGATATCGATGCTTGACTGGGGCAAACAGAAAACGACATTCTGCTTACTGAGCTAAAGTGAGCTTGGGGGAGCACCCTGGCAGGAACAGCCCTAAGAGCAGTGGGGAGTATCCCCAGGAGAGGGTGCATTAAAGTGCTTATCAAAGCCACTGGCATGTAGGAATCAAGAGTCACACTAAGGTAGCTGTAGTTAACTATTGCTGTGGGAGTGAGTTCTATTGGGACCAAGTCATCCTGCGACATGCCGAGGCATATCTGGACACTTGTACCCGCACCACTGTTCAGGTCGACCCAGGTTTTTGAATGGGTCTCACTAGCAGATGTGATTTCATTGCTATTTGGGGAGTTGTGAATCAACAAGAGTACAGCCCTTCCAGCCTGCTACGGACGCTTAGAAGCCAAGTTTCTGGTAATTTCCTACCTTCAATAGTCAAACTGACAAGGCCAGTCATTATGCGTGACAGTCCTCCCTGTATTTCTCAAAATTCAATATACGATGGGGAGTGCGAGTGGCCTCTAATGTGTAAATGTAACAAAAGTTTTAAACTGTACCACTGAAAGGTAAGTGGCGATGGGGTATTATTTTTGCCCTCTACATAGCTGATGTCAACTCTTTCCTCTCCTCTAATCTCTCAATCTCTCTCTCTCTCATGCCCCTGGCTGATAATGCAAGTAGCTTTCCCATCAGCTAAGTGACATTTCCCTCCAGTGTTTCGAGTGGTTATTTTTATCCAGTACTTATATGACTGAAAGAAGCCATCACCATGTTTACAAAAATACCTCATAATGACACACACTGCTGTTTCGACACATTTGCATTAGAGTTGTGATTCAAGCATCCCTTTTGACGTGTTTGCCAAGCAGCGCTGGCAAGTGTCGCCACATTAAACACACACCAGCAAGACTCACACAGTTTGTGCAAATCCAGTTTCTATTACACCTCTACAAATCCACATGTGAAAGCTGTCACAAACTAACACTGACCTGCACTGTGAGGTGATCCAGCATGGACTGAGGAAATAACACATTTTCTAAAACTCACCAAAACCAAGCCCCCCCCCCACCAAAAAAACCAAACCCAAAAGCCTTTAAGCCCCCAAAAGATAACTGGCCTATACAGAAACTAAGGAGGTAGTCAGTGGGGTGGGGGTTAGCCCAGAGCACGTACTGACGAAGAACTCAAATGAGGGCAGTGTGTGCTTGAGTTCGGGACATGGCTCACATCTTCCCATGGAGCGCCATCCACTTCCTCAAGAATTGCAGGAAAGAGGCACAGGTCACTAGATAGCAGGGGTATGTAGAAGTCACACACCTGCAGATTCCTAAGTTTGAGTTATTGTTTAGATTTTGTGTAAACATCTAGTATTTCAAGAATTGTTACTGAACTGAATGAAAAAGAAAAGCCAATCCTGTCGCCGTCAGTGCGGGTGGCCTGTAGAGTGCCTGCATGCTGAGACTCACTGTCACCCTGATGAAGGGCAACATGTGAACCAGGTGCTGACTACAGCTGTGAGCACTGACACGAGTCCCCAACACCCGACCAAGAGATGACAGCACTTCCTGTACTTCTCCGCTCTCTGCTACCATCCTAGGGGAGCCTTATGAGTCACATGGTGACAATCCCCTAACTGCTGTGACTGACGAGGAACAGGGCTAAAGGCTGGCAGAAACAGCTGCAAACCGAAATGCTTTAGGTTTCTTGATGCCACAAGAGGCGTCACACACACACACACACACACACACACACACACACACACACACACACACGCGTGCGCGCGGGTTGGTGAGAAACGTGGCCTTCTCAAATGCAGAGCAGAGCTCTTCTCCAAGGGTTCCAGGTCCCAGGGTCATCACAAGGTCATTCCAGTGTCACCCTCCTCCAGGCAAGATCTGTGCCTGGGGAGTCAGATCACTGTGAGAAGCAGGCATTTTAATTTGGAAAACAATGTGCCATGACAGTGTCACTATTGACTACGGAGTCTCTGATAGCTGGGACACCGGCCCTACCTAATCATTGACAAAAACCCCGCCACATTTAGTCACACCAGCCTGGCAAACACATTTTCTTTTCCTCTCACCAGTGAGAGGGCACATTCTGAGATGTCTGTAACTCAAGTCTACTTCCAAGCAACACTAAATGACTCAGAGGACTAAGTCTTGAGTTGAGAGAACAATACGTCTGACTGGCAGAATGACGTGAGTGTGTGTGTGTGTGGGGGGGGGTTGTCAATGATAGCCAACATTGTCAGACCTCCAAACACCAAACCAAAAGCGTTGGAGAAATCATGACAGCCAGTTTTAAAGGTTAAGTTCTGAATCCCTGGCAGAGGTGACCCCTTTTGCAGGCTGATTTTACACTCACGTGACCACACAGGGAACCCCGTGACCTGAGGAGCAACACAGCCTTAAACAGGTACCCACCCAGTAGGAGAAAGAGCTGGCAGAGGATTTAGACAAGTGGCTGACTGCTGGGATCAGGCAGAGAACTACGCTAAGGAGAATGGCAATCACATCTACAGAGGAATGAGAGACACCTGGCTGGGCTGAGGACTGCTGGCTGTGGATGCTGAAGGCCTTGGCTTCCTCACAACGGCCAGTGTCACTTCCACTGCCTCAGAGCTGGTTACCCATGGCCAACTGCTTGACAGAGCAAGACACTCACCTGGAGTGAGAATGAGGGGCCATGAGCCTAGGACGGGAACCCTTTCAAAAGGCAGAAATAGCAGCATGGAGTTTCTGTCCCCCCCCCCCCCATAGCTGTGGGAAGCCAAAGGCTCGGGAGAGTTGGTACCCAAAATACTTCTGTCACCCATAGTGAAGACACGTACCACAGAAGGCTCCAGAACGATGATGCACACAAAGTCTGTGCAGAATCCTTAAACTTACAGCAGAGAGGCTCAGCCTGCAAGCGTGCATTCCTTAAAAGCAGTTGTTAAACACAGCTGCAGTAGCCCTGGCAACACAAAGGGATGATAGAAATGCAGATGAGGAGATGGTGGGCCCCACCAAGGAATGTGGAGAATTCCTAGGACAGACTTCCAGACCTTGATCACACATTAAACACCCCTTCCTTTTGGATAGCCAAAGACTCTGGTGTCTTCCACTGTAAAAGACAAGCTCATCTAGTCATTTTGTTTACTTCTACAGTGTTCAAAATCTGGTTGTAAATACTGAATATGATGGATGTGTGATTTACTTGGACAAAACTGGCCTCCCCAAAAGTCCTTTTCTAAATGGATACTCAGTCTGAACTTCTATCTCATTTTCAAAAGTCTTCACTGTGTTCGTAGATGACATTCACGCGGGAAATAAATGCTGCCCATTCAGCTCTTGGTTTCATGAAGAGCACAGTGGTCTCGGCTTGGTTTAACAGAGCAAGTCTCTCCTCAAGCCCACAGCTGAGTCCTCACCAGCAGCGATGGTAGCACCTCTGTAGCCTTCGCTAGGAAACGGTTCCCGGTTCCCTGGGCACCAGCAAGCTCACCCGCGGCTCCCATGGATTAACCGGGGAAGCGGAGCGGGAACTCCAGGGCTTAGCTGGCAGAGGAATCACGGGAAGAAGAGGCACAGCTGGATGAGGCGTCTTCATCCATGACAGTGGGAGACAGTTTTATATGTTCTAACCTTTCACTAGCCTAGGAGAGCCTCAAGTTTCAGAGAAATCACACGGCACAATTGTCAGCCTTGAAGCTGTGGGTCTACAACACCAGGCCCCTGACCAACAGCAGCCGCCGCCAGCCACTCCTCGTGCTGGGTCTTACGAAACAGCTGGCTAGCGGGGAATTGCACTGAAGCCACCACCTAGGCAATGGACGCTGTGCACCTGGGAACTTATGAAATGAAGAATTTGAAAACGGTTTCGAATCTTTGGATGTTCCCTAAAGAGAGTCTCCTGCTCGTGTGACCAGAGATGAGTCTGCTTTTTGTCTGTAAGGTAACAGAGAAGTACCTGACCTCCACATAACCACCCTCTAGAGACATGGCCTCTGCTCTCTGCCTTCACGTCACCAAGAGTTTTTAATATACCGAAGCTTGCAGTGGCATCTGTCTTGTGTCACTGCCGAGAACTCCGAGTTCAAGTTTTTGGAAAATCGAAAGAGAACTTACTTGAGTTAAATGAGAAAATGCTGTCGCTTGTCCCTTCCCCCATGTGCAGGAACACAAACTGAGCCTTCCCTGGAGACCAGCTCTGCTCAGGAGGCCAGGCTGACCTGACGATCTGGGACAGGAGACACCCTCAGTGTCTAGCTAGTAGTGACTTCATGTAAACTGTATTCTTTCCTGTGACATAATACACCCAAAATCCACTGTAGGTGCCCAAGACCCACCCTCCCCCCCAAAACCCTAAAGTGGATTTCCATCTGGGAACTGTGGCAGTGGGTCAGAGGGTTTTAAGTTCGAGAATGTGTAAAGTATGACGGAATAACATGCTTTGGACTCTCAGGTCACAAGAAAATGGACATTCACAATTGGAGCTCTTAAAACAAAAAATAAAAACACCACTGCGAGGGCGGGAAGGCCCTGTCCGCTAGTCCCCAGATCCATCCTGTGAGCTCTTGTTGAAGACCTCATCCTGGGAGGCCTGGTGATCCATTCCTTCATAAAACGAGCCGCCGTTGTGCAGGAAAGTCCCCACCGCGCGGCCCTGCCGGGCATGACCCACGGCATCGCTGAACACTTTGTTTATCTGCTCCTCTGAGGGCATCCACCAATCAGGGTTCGAGGTACAGTGCATCCTAATGAATTCTGTGGGAAGACAAACAACAGTAAGAAAGAGGAAACAGCTGGCTTTCGGGTAGATGTGACGGAAGGCAACGTAACCTACACCAGAAGCGGTTAGAAAAGTAGCATGGAGGCACAGTGCGATGCCATGACAGGGCCACTCGCCACACCCCCCTACCCCACACCAGTGTTCTCATGTGCAAGAGCAAAAGCCGCCTAAAGCCACTAGGGAGCACCTGCTGCTGGAAACAAAGGTGCGTGCCCCCTCCACTGTCGTCCCAGATTCTTCCCTGGGCCATCTGAGCTCAGAACCAAGCTTGCGCAGTGAGTGTTCTGCCTACTGAGAGCCATTTCCCGAGAAGGGATACAGGCGGCTTACTTTCTTATTACTTTGGCTGCACAAATAAGAAGCCCAAGCCACCACCTTTGATGATGTATTACGGTCAAGTAGCTAAATAAGATAGATTCTAGAAGTTTCCGTCAGCTTGGTCATGCTGAGTTAAGTGGACTTTCTGGACTTGTCCACAGGACGTTATGGTACTCATAGTAGTTAATGCTGGTATTCTTGTGACAGTGGCTTCCCAGGCACAGGTCACTTGCATCAGAATCACCTAGGATGGCTGAGAGCCATGCATGCAACAAGCCGTCAATCCCCGCTGAACATGAATCTGTGGGGTGAGCCAAAGAAGCCACGCTGCTGCTCCGCAAACAGGACGTGTGAGCTTTGGGCAGCAGGGGACACAGAGTTCAAGTGTCTAGGGGAAGGCCACATCCTGAGGTGGGCACAGAGACAAGCCTTCCAACTGTCAAAGGATATGCAAACTTTGGATTCCTATGCAGACTAAATGAACATGTTTTTCTAGTCAATAAAACTGGGACTGAACTGTGTAGCGCCTTCTGCCGTGTTTTCTGCTCTACGTTCTGGGACAGTGTTCTGGTGGCCCTGCCACGTTTCTACTTGTCTGTGTGTGCTGGAACCTGCTCCATCGACGGCCAACTCTGCAACCTCTTCCTGACCTGCAACTGGGGACCAAAGCAGCCACCAAATATCAATGCAACTGTGTTAGCTAAGCAGAAGGTTTTATGGGTAAAGTCAACTTCAGGTATGCTTTCCAAGTACTCCAAAAGAAGCAAGCCAGATGGAGGGCCATGCCACCAAATTACAGAATGGCACATCCTCTCTCCCTGTGTGTTGCCCCCTGTGCTCCAGCCTTGCTGAACGCGGCCTCCTCTGCCAGCAAAGAAGGTCTGACCTGAAAGTGTGGAATATGAGGTGCTATGGGAGGCCTCTGAACCCTCACACGAGAACGAGGCTAAGGCAAAGGATTGTTTACAGAGCTTCTCAACACCAAGCAGATGGGCCACATGAACCTTAGAAGGTCTTGGTGCAAAGATTAAAAAAAAAAAAAAAAAAAAAAAAAGAAATAAAAACACAGTAACGGCTGAACACTTGTGTGGGGAGCCACAGCCAATGCAGTGAAATGGGGTCACAGATGGCGGACGCTGAGGGGAGGGATGCAGTACCTCGGAGGCACGTGACTTTAACTGGATCCAGAGGGCGTCTTTCGGGACCTGTCTCTCCTGACTGCACTGACCTTTTCCTTTTCCCAAGGCCGCATGAGTACTTAAGCTCGTCGGTGGTGAAGACAAATCTGATGAGGTAGCGCAGGAGCCGCCTCCCGTCTTTCTTGGAGGAATTGACAGCCTCGTCCCACTGTTTGCTTGTTATGTAGACGGGGTAGCTGTTCAGCAGCTGCTTGCTTCCCTGGAAAAGGAAAACATGTTCTCATTACCCACTGAGTCAGCCAGCCAGAAGCCAAAGTCATCTCCACTTCAAAGGCAAACATGCTTTTTTAACCAAGTGGCTTTGCTGACAATGAACCGGGCACTGAAGAGCAGAAGTAATTGCTCACTCTCAGAATGGGCACTTTTCAAATTACATTTGCATTTTCTATAACAAGAGCCAATGAGGTATAATAAACGCCTTTGAAAGGGGAGCTATTTATAACTCGCATTTTAACAGGTAGGTTAAAATGTGTCAAGATCCAATGACAGGGAACACTATTTAAATATAACCTGTAACTTTCCCTTTCAATCTATTAAATATGCGAAGATTACTTTGAAGAGTGTGATCAAACAGGTCCCTTCATCCTCCCTCTGGCAGTTCAGTTCTTAGAGGAATGGCGCCAGCAGTCTATTTTAATAGGCACTACCTGTGTTTAAGGCACCTAACCCATGATTGTCACTGTGTTACACCGAAAACATAAAACGAATGGGTTTAAAAGGAGAAAACTGAAAAAAAAAAAAAAAAAAAAAGAATGCAAAACAGCTTTTCTCAAATTGTAGCTTCTGCAGATGCAAACGTGTCAACTCAAAAATTTTCTTTCTTTTCACCTTCATAATTTATGTCTACCATAAAATTCCCAAGCTAAATAGCTGCAGTGGGACTAATTACTGGGACTTCTTTAACATTTATAAGCCATGTTTAGTCAACTGCACCCACGCAACCATTACTTTAGTTCTGGCTGTCCATAAAATTCTACAGTCCAGGACAAATTAATTAACCCATGATCTCAGTTTTAATGTACTTCTTCCCCAGTAATTAAGGTGTACAAAAAAAAAAAGGAAACTCATTCAGTTTTACAACTCTGAAAATTTACCACAAGTCATAAATCTGGCACCATTTGGGTCTGACAGAGCTTTATTTCAGAAAGTGCTTGCTTATTTAACTGCAGGGAAGGTACTGGTGTGAAAGCTAGCAGGGGAGTGGGAAAGGGTCTGACTAGGAAATAGCCACTGCAGAGTGCACACAGACACTTCACGCCATTCCTGAAGGTGACAAAGTGACTTGGTTTCCTTTAAGAAAAAAAGGCAGTTGAGGCTACAGTTTATGCGCTGAATTCAGACAGACCAGCTTTAAGATGTCTTATTAACTTGGGAAAACTACCTGCACCTGGAGTTAAAACATAGGCACCACACTGGCCTTAGGCAGGCGACAGGTGGAAACGTACAAAGCCCTGTGCGCAGGTGAGGAGCCCAGGGTCCACAGGATCTTTCAGCCCTTCTGAAAGTAGGAAGTGGTGAGAGCGCAGTGTGAGTGCAGCCTTGGGCAGTGCTTGCAGGAAGGAATGAGGAGCCAGGCCAGTGTGACGGACGGTTGGCCAGGCTGTAGAACACGATTCTTAAGTGAAATGGCTGATGCTGAGGGGAAAATAACTCACTGCTTCTCGTGGACAGAAAAGAAAGGGGCTTAGCGGCTCTCCAGCAGCGATTGACCTCTCAGCCCCGACGGTGGGTGGGGCTTAAGAGGGGTGGACCCCAAACTGACCGAGAATGACTCATTCTAAAGCATTTTCCCAGAAGCCCTTTAATAACAGCTGTACTATTTGTTGGACAACTAATGGGTGGTCTGATGCATTTGCCCCAGGTAGTACAATTATCAAGCCAGGAGCTGAAAAGATGACTCAAATGTTAAGAGCACTGATTGCTCTTCCGGAAGGCCTGGGTTGAATTCACGTGACCGCTCACAACCATTTGTAATTCTAGTCCCAGGGCCTGAGGACCAGTAAACACATGGTCCACACACAAACATGCGAACAAAAACCCTTAACAAAAACAAAACAAAACAATGCAGTTATAAAGTTGGGCCATGGGTACAGCCTGGGGAGGGGACTATCTCAAATTCAGCTCTTTCCTATCAAAACAGGACCAAGACACCATAGTCACCAAACATGATGGCCCCCACCTGTAACCCAGCACTCCAGAGGCCCAGGAAAGGGATCTGTTCAGAGTTCTGAAGCTAGTTCCAGCTATATTGTGAGACCCAGGAGAGTTGAGTACAGAGTGAGATCCTGCCTCAGAACAGTCGACAAAGCAACAATTACAGGTCACCAGTTTCGGTTAAGGTGTCTGTCCATCTCCCAGCGTGCTCTCAGGAGGCCAGGGTTCGTATGCTCCCAGAGCTGGGGACAGGGCCCAGCACACAGCAGGTGCAGTGACCGATGTAGCACAAGGCTTACTGGCATGACAGGCACAAGGGAGACACCCAGCAACGGTAGTTTGTAGTTAAGAATTTAAAACCAGGAGCTAGAGAGATGGCTCAGTAGTTAAGAGCACCGGCTGCTCTTCCAGAGGACCTGGGTTCAATTCTCTATACCTACAGGGTGGCTCACAACCATTTGTTGCTCCAGTCCCAGAAATCCAATGCCCTCTTCTGGCCTCTGTGGGCACCAAAGGCACATAGTGCACAGACATTTATATGCAGGCAAAACACCTACTCATGAAAGATAAAGAAAATCAAGGTTAAAAAAAAAAAATTCCCTTCTCTTATAGCCTGGTGGCCTTAGCAGCAGTGGCCTTAGAAGAAAACTGTAGTCATTTCCTGAACAGTAAACAACACAACAACAACAACAACACCTGCTTCCCTGGGGCTGGGGTGCTTACTTGCAAGGAAAGATTATGGCTCTACCTTACCCAGGTTGTATCCTTTTCCCAAAGAATCACGCCCCAAGTGGGGTGGGGTAGGGTGGAAAGCTGGGCCCTTAAACTATTTCAAGACCAGGGTCTTTATGACCAGGGAGCTGGCAATCCAAGCTGCTTTTTCAAATCTTTGAGAAAATCACAAAGTCCTGCGCAATTCCAAACTGCCGCAGTTCAACATAAAACATGGGTCTCATAAAATGCAGTATTACCATTTGGAGGTAATTTACCTCAAGAAACAGAAGAAAGAGAACCAGTAATTTATAGCCCCAAACAAACTCAGAATGCCCTGTGGATTGATGGATGAGAGCTATAAATCTGTTTTAGCATAATTAAAAGAAATAAAATGTGATAAACAATAAAAATGAGAAAAATTTCAGGTGCCTAAAATGACAATAAAAATAAAAAAATAATGATGATGATAGGCAATAAAGTTTAAACAGCCCCATCCAAGGAAAAACAGGCACCCCCTGTCTTTATCTATTTGTGTGTGTGGGGGGTAGGAGTGCACTTTTATGCCTACACATGTGGAGCAAAGGCGTCAGTATTAGGGTTTTCTTTAAATGACTCTCCACCTTAAATTTCTTTTATTTATTTATTTATTTATTTATTTTTTGAGATAGGGTCTCATTTTGTAGCCTTGGCTGTCCTGGAACTCACTATGTAGACCGGACTAGCCTCTAACTCACAGAGACCCTCCAGCCTCTGCCTCCTGAGTGCTGGGATTAAAGGCTTAAGGCATATACCACCACACCTGGTCTTTCCACCTTAAGTTTTGAGACAGAGTCTCTGACTGAACCCAGAGCTCTCCAACTGGCCAGGCTGGCTGCTATCAGGCCTGTCCGCGCCTCCCCAGGGCTGGGGTTACAGCTGCATGCCACCACGAGCCACTCCAGGCTTGCCATGTAGGTGCTCTGGCGGTAAAACAAGTCCTCCCACTCACAGGTAAGCACCTGTGCTTTATCAGCTGAGCCACCCTCCCAGTTCCTCTTCCTATTTTGGGGAGACTGATTATGCAGTCAGTGAGCCACTAACAGGTTACCAGCCCTAAGCTTTTGTTGAGTCACAGAGAAAACAAGCCTGTCTTCAAACACTATAGCCAAATGGAAGCTCACAGGGACGGCCTTACAAACTTGGCCAGTTCTGATTTTCACTTCAAATGTGCTGTATGAGAGCAGAGGCAGAGACAGGGAATCAGTCACGTCCTGGAGCAAGTGTGCATTTCACTTGTGTATAAAGCATAAAATGTCAAGTTAACAAATGTGGTCTTCAATTATGGATTTTACATTAGGCCTGATCTTTAATTTAGAAAGACAACTTTGTACTGTGCAAAGTGCACAAGGTAAAGGAGTGCATAGGGTAGCCAGGAAGGAGGAAATTAAGATGGAAAGTTGGTAGGAAGAAGAAACCCAGCAGAGGGCAGGAGCTTCTGCCTTGGCGTGGGGGAGCCTTTACAGAAGGACAATGCAAACACAGGTCGGGTGCACCCCAAGGCCACCCCAAGTGACAGTGATGCAGAACTGAGCTGTGGGGACCTTTCAGCCTTCATGTGACAGAGAGGGGGAGGGAAGGGGGAGTAGGAAGAAAAGGAGGAAGGGGAAGAGGAGAAGGGCAGGAAGGGCAGCATCAGCTGGCTGAGACACAGCAAGAGGGAAGGACGTGGCTAAGGAAGGGTGGATGGAGAAGACTGAGCATGGAGGACGGACGGAGCCTGCGCTGACACAGACCACGGGGGCAGTGAGAGATTGAGGCATCAGGCTGCAAAGGCACCTGGGCAGGGGGGGCCTCCTGCAGATCACTCAGCAGTGGTGATTATAGGGCGGAAAGGCAACAGAAACAGAGTGGAGCCTGTACAAACGAGGCCAGTCTTAGACATGTTTAACCATCATTGGAAAGCGGGAACCATGAACCTCCCCCCAAGGCACTGGGGCGCTAGTTGAGAGGAGCAGGGTTTAAGAGATGTGTGGTGGTGTGGCAGGAGGGTGCTGGCAGAGGGTGCCGGGAGCCTGTGGTGGCGGTGGGTGGAGGGGGGGAGGGAAGGAAGCAAGCACAAAGGTGAGGAAGGGAGACTCCAAGCCACGCTCTAAAGCCTAAAGCCGTGAAGGCAGGAACATAAAACTAGCGTCGAGACAACCGCTCTACACGATGGAGCCTTGAGGCTTCTGCTACCTCAGAGAAAGAGAACAGCTGTGTGCAGTGTCTAGGGTACAATGCTGAAACCCCAGAGAGCTGGTGTTAGATACCCCAGAGAGTGCTGGTGTTAGATACCCCAGAGAGTGCTGGTGTTAGATACCCCAGAGAGTGCTGGTGTTAGACACCTCAGAGAGTGCTGGTGTTAGATACCCCAGAGAGTGCTGGTGTTAGATACTCCAGAGATTGCTGGTATTAGACACCCCAGAGAGTGCTGGTGTTAGACACCCCAGAGAGTGCTGGTGTTAGACACCCCAGAGAGTGCTGGTGTTAGACACCCCAGAGAGTGCTGGTGTTAGACACCCCAGAGAGTGCTGGTGTTAGACACCCCAGAGAGTGCTGGTGTTAGATACTCCAGAGAGTGCTGGTGTTAGACACCCCAGAGAGTGCTGGCGTTAGACACCCCAGAGAGTGCTGGTGTTAGATACTCCAGAGAGTGCTGGTGTTAGATACTCCAGAGAGTGCTGGTGTTAGACACCTCAGAGAGTGCTGGTGTTAGATACTCCAGAGAGTGCTGGTGTTAGACACCCCAGAGAGTGCTGGTGTTAGATACTCCAGAGAGTGCTGGTGTTAGACACCCCAGAGCGAGGGACGGGCGCGCTGGGTCTTCATCCTGCCTTCCCTGCAGCAGAGGAGTGGAAGACTTGTCTATGAAGTTTAAGTTGTTCCTTTCAAAGTGCAGATGAATCTTTGTAAATTAAATCTGCACATGATCCTTTCCCACAGAATATGTGCCCACAGTAACAGACCCACTGAGTTCCCACAGTCAGTAACGTGCTTGGCCAGCCAGTCTGTTCCACAGAGACCGGAAGCCATTTAGCAGGCTGGGCCTGAGGCGAATTCCACCTGCAAGCCTGCACCCTTCCTCCCGGAGGCCAGTTCCTACCTCGGTGGGCTGGTCAGCGGGCTGCGGCAGGAGCTGGTTGTGGTGCAGCAGCACGGTCTTCAGGTAATCGAGGACAGTCTGGCAGGGCACTGGAGGGAGGAACAGAAAGGGCTCAAGTTAGCTAGCATTCAACACGAAGACGAAAAACCAACAAGCTGCTTGCCACTGATGCCTGCTGGGAAAGGGAAAATCAGTTTCTCCAATGGTGTATCAGCCACACTCCAGGGTGAGCCCCTGTCCAGGAATAGCTGCCAACACAAAACAGCATGTCTGGAAAAAACAAAAATGTTTGTGTGTGTGTGTGTGTGTGGGGGGGGGGGTAAGATGTCAGGTGCCCCTAATTTCACCAACCACCCAAAAGTGGGTTGATAGTCGGGTGCTCACCACTAACCAACTATCTCAAGAGGCTTAAGTAGGCACCTGCTGCTCTTCCATAGGACCTAGGCATGGCTCTAGCACCCACACTGGGGCAGCTTACAACTGCTGTTAACTCTAGCTCCAGGGGACCCAATGCCCTCTTCTGGTCTCTACAAGCACCTACATGCACTTGGTACACATGTGGAGTGTGTGCGTGCAAGTGCACACTAACATAAATAAAATTATTTTTTTAATTAAAAAACAAAAACAAAAACTGAAATCACCTCCGAGCTTCTTCCCCTCCTCCCAACCTCCTAGATTCCCCCTTGCCACCCCCCCCCCCCCCCCCCCCCCCGAGACAGAGGCCTCCAGATATTCCCTTCAGGGCTGAGGAGAGGAACTCTTGGCTGACACATTTGTGGACACCTGCCTAGACTTACACAGGGGAAGCTACAGAATCAAGTGAAATGGTTTCTTTGGGAGCTTTGGGAAACAAGACAAAAGAAAACAGCAACAACCTCTCCCGCCTTCCTCCGAGTCAGTCGTGAAAATGGAGACTGGTGAGTAAGGCAGGGATGAGTTAAGGCAGCCGGCCCCACTTGCTATACCATTAGGCCAGCCCAGGATCCAATGCAAGCCAGAGCCAGCAAACAACAGAAAACTACTTGCCCTTTCATTCTGAAAATGTACAGCTCATGGGCAGCAGGGCAATTCCCAAGTGAGGACATGACACCTGCAGATGGGGACCCGTGTATTCCAGGCTGCCTGTGTGTTCCTATGGCCTACAAGAAGAGGTTAGGGCTCATAGCTACCAAAATACCAGTACGGCACTGAGGAGAAAACTACTCCCCCAGAGGCCTTACATGGAATTGCATCCTTGGGCAAATTAGGAATTCAAGCAACCCACTCTGGCTGGTGAGAAACCGAGACCCACTGGGCAGGTGTCCTTCATTTCCCTTGTGCACTCTGCTGTGGTGAGAAAATGGAGAGAAATACGGAAGCCTCTGCTGGAAGGCGAGGCTGCGTGTGGGGGTGCACATCTGTACAGCCAACAGTGGGAAACAAGGGAACCTTCACAAGTTCAAACAGCGGCAGCATCTTAGAAAGGCTCAAAAAAGAAGCCAAACGCACCTGGTGCGCCTGTCACGGCACTGATGTTTCTAGCCTCCTTCCCACTAAGGAACAACATGGCATTATAATGCTCACCACATAATCTGAGGGGGGGGGGAAAGGCAGAGACCTTTGCTCCAGCCCTACCTAGTCTCTAAGGCTGCTCACCGGGGAAAACAGCTAACTATCTGGTCAGGGTCCCTCCAGCACCTGGAAGATAAAAGCGGACTAACAGTTCTACAGTAACTGTTGGGTACCCGCTGCCTCTGACATCAGCCATTCGATTCTGGGCAAGTCCCCTGACCTCACTGACGCTGTAAAACTGGGGCGTCCACCTACCGCACAGTTGTTACCGCGAGGACCAACTGAAGCAATGAGAAGCAGAAGCAATGCCTGCTGGGAGTTCCCAGGGTTCAAAGTAGCAGTCTAGTGAATTTCCAGCGCATTTCTCCGAGGCCTCCCCAGCGCCCGTACGGGTGAACAGTTCCCATGTAAGGCTCTTCCAAGCAAACCGCTACAGTTTTTCCCCATATTAAGGCCAAGCGGGTCTCCAGCTGATAATTTTTAGTGATAATTTTTCACTGATATTATTGCAGATATAGGAACTAACCTCCATGCCTCCCAGAATCACTTAGCTAAGGCTAAACAGGCAAATGGTACTACCTTTTAAAAGAAGAAAGAAGAAAGAAAAATCACGTTTCTGGATGTTGGTAGAGCATGTTTATAATCCAAACACCAAAAAGGCGGAGGCAGGAGGGGAGTGTGGGCTGATCAGGAGCTAGCCATCCCCTCGCCTCCTCTTCCTGGATGACTGGATGAAAGGCCTGTGCTGCCACACCCAGCCAACATCTAGATTAGTTTCTCTCTTTCCCTGGAGCACTGTTTTATCTGCCTGGCTAGTCAACAGCTTCAAACTCTTCAAAATATGACTCAATAGCTTTTTCTGGGTGTGGTGGCGCATGCCTTTAATCCCAGCACTCCAGGAGGCAGAGGCAGGTGGATCTACAAAGCAGGACTACAAGAGACACCCTGTCTTGAAAAACAAAACAAAACAAACAAAAAAAGGCTTTATAGAAATGCTGAGGCTTTTTAATTGCTGACAACCCCAGCTATCTGTTGTGTTTAATAATCTTCAAGCAGCCGAATCATACAGTCTCTGTGACGGAAGTTCCTGAATGGAAAGTCAGATGACCAGCGTTAAGTCTGAAGTCTCCTACAGTTGTCTGGTTGGTTTCAACAGGAACTGGGACATCAGGACGGCAGGCTTCACTTGCCCTCAAGCGCCATCACCTTATCAGGACATCAGGAGACACAGACTCACTTAGGGTAAACAGAGGCTTGAACACAACTTCATCAGAAGCACACGGGCCGTGTGCACGGACTTTGGGAAGGCTCTCTCATGAAGAGTGTTATTGCCTGAACTGGACACTGAAGAATGCATTTGAGTTTCTGGAGGACAGCATATTTTTGGGGTGGAAAGAACAGGGGGTTAAGACAAATGTCTGATTTCCCAAGTCAAAACCATCTAATGACGTTGGACACTTGGTGGATGACGGGCACTGAAGGCTGGATCTCCAAAAATGCTCAGGAAGCAAGCCAAGCACAGGTGTGCTTGCCATGTAATCTCGGCGCTGGTGGGAAGCCAGGCAGGAGAAATCAGGAGTTCAAGGCTGTCTTCAGCTACACAGGACCCTCTCTCCCCTGAACAAATAGGAGCACAGAGAAGCGAAGGCCCGATTGTAAGGGAACATGAATCTGTGGCTCTGTGGCTCCTTTCTGACGTCAGACATGGCTTATATTGTGGAGAAACACCTCAAGTCTCTGTATTGCTAGGTACAAAACGGTTACTCTCTCTCTCTGTTCTTTTTTGGACAAGATGGATTCTCGCTGCATATCCCAGGAGGGTCTTGGACCCTCTCCTGCCTCAGCCTTTTTGGTATATGGATTATAAACATGCTCTACCAACAGCCAGAAATGATTTCTCTTTCTTCTTTTAAAAGACAGTAGTGATTTACCTGTTTAGCCCTTGACAACACCAGGGACTAGCAGGGTTAGCTCCCGGACCTTCAGCTTAGTGAGTCACAACTCCCACTTGGATTGTCTATTTGCAAGCTGCGTCCCTGCTAAGGTATGCTTGGAACTCCCAAACTGGACCTTCTGCAAGCCGTCTGCAGACTTGTGCAGAGCAGTTTAGGATTTGTCAGTTGCCTCACAAGTGTCCCAGCTCTTATGCTGGAAACAAGTGTCCCTGTCACAGTTACTTAGGGTCGTCCCTTACATTTCTGTTTGTGATGTCACTACTAAAATGACCCTTCACGGGAGTACCAAGTGCCAACACCCCATGCACAAAAGGAACGAGGTTACACACATTAGCTGAAGGTGCCGTCCGGTAGGCCCCCAGTGCCTGTGCTTTGTGTTTCGGCTAGAAGCAACACCACAGTGCTCACTAACTCACTGGCTAATTCAGGGTATGTGGTGACTACACAATATGGCTGGCTACCCTGGCGGTGAGAACTGACGTCAGGGTGGAGGGTTACAACTGGACACCACGTCAGAAGGCGTGGACTCTGTAACCCTGCATCTCCGAGCTCCCAACTTCCTGGTCTGTCACATGAAATGAATGGCTGATGTGGGCAAGAGCACAGAGTGTTCTCACTCTCCAAGCCGTCTCTCCAGCCCCTGAAACCGAATGCTCACATGCTAAATAAATAAATATTTTTTAAAAAGAAAAGAAAAAAAAGAAAAAGAAATTAGACTGAAAACTTACGCCATACCAAAAAAAAAAAAAAAAAAAAAAAAGTAAATAAATAAATAAATAAATAAAACCACCAATTCATAGACCATAAGTAATAAAAACTACAGAGAAGACCTAAGTATAAGACCACAAGTTATTCCTACCAGAGAAAGCTGGCTCAGTCAGTAAACCATTTTCCTTCCAAACACAACGACCTGGGCGTGGCTGCAGCTCTAGCGCCCATGTAAAAGGCTGGGCACAGTGGTGAAAGACAGTTTTCTGGGGCTTGTGGACCAGCCAGCCTAGCCCACATGTGCACTACAGGACAGCGAGGGACACCCTCCTTTCCCCTGTCCCCGTCCCTCTACACACTGAGCTACAGGACAGTGAGGGACACCCTCCTTTCCCCTGTCCCCGTCCCTCCACACACTGAGCTACAGGACAGTGAGGGACACCCTCCTTTCCCCTGTCCCCGTCCCTCCACACACTGAGCTACAGGATAGTGAGGGACACCTTCCTTTCCCCTGTCCCCGTCCCTCCACACACTGAGCTACAGGACAGTGAGGGACACCCTCCTTTCCCCTGTCCCACCACACACTGTGAGCTACAGGACAGCAAGGGACACCCTCCTTCCCCTGTCCCCTGTCCCTCCACACACACAGGAAGAGCCAGGTGTGCTGCTACCCACATTCAGAAGCCCACTGCCATCTATAAGCCTCGGAAAGGACACCATAAAGTCATGGGCTCACAGACAGTAACGATGATGTCCACTGTTGGTGTGATCAAAGAGGGGCGTCCTCTGCAGGCAAAGAGTATGGGGGTTTCATTTTGTTTGTCTGTTTTTATTTTTCAAGACGGGGTTTCTCTGTGTGTAGCCTTGGTTGTCCCTGGAACTCACTCTGTAGACCAGGCTGGCCTCGAACTCACAGTGATCACCTGCCTCTGCCTCCGGAGCGCGGGGATTAAAGGTGTGCGCCACCACTGCCCAGCTGGAGGTTTCTAACAAAATTAAGCATAGCACCATCATATGGCCCAGAATCGCCCTTCTTGGAATACATTCAAAGGAAATAACACTGCCACCTTGTAAAGACACCCACCCTCCGTGTTTCCTGTGACATGGAAACGGGAAGTGCTCAATACAGCTTTACTCAGTCCTAAGAGTGAGCTGCCTCAGCGCTGGGACTGCCGTGTACCACCACGTCTAGCTCTCCATCCTACTTAACACAATCCCAGCTCTGTGTGAAATGGCTACTGGTTCAAGGTTCATGGACAATCCCTCAACTGGTCTGGGGCATACACAGTAACTCTAATGACCACTAGACTCCTTTTCATCCAGTGTCATTCAGTGTCTGATCATCAACAGTGCTCATGAGGGGCTGGAGAGATGGCTCAGAGGTTATGAACACTGTCTGCTCATCCAGAGGACCTAGGTTCAATTCCCAGCACCCACATGGCAGTTTACGACTATCTGTAGCTACAATTCCAGGGGATCTGGTACCTTCACAGACATATATGTAGGCAAACACCAAAGCACATTAAAAATAAATAAATATATAAATAAATAAGTGCTCAAGAAATTATGTTGTTTTTCACTTTTCTGGGGCGTCCGGACAGTGGCAGGCCAACAATGAGTTATCCCTGACATCAACACCTGACCTGGTTGAATCCTAAATTTATATGTCAAGAATGCTGCACCTGGTTAGGACTAGGTTTAGTAATATTCTGAGCATTTGTGTCACCTCTTCCCACACTCTGGCCCAGGACGAGGCTAAGGAGGAATGCCAAGAGTGGCTGTTAAGCCAGCAGAGGCTGCTGGTCATGGCGGTGAAGGCCTGGTGTCAGTCTCTGCCCCTGCCCATCTCTGAGACACTGTTTTCTCCCCCGGGAAGAAGACACTTGCTGGAAGTCAACTCATGGCGAGTGGGCCGCATCTGCAGGGCTGGCAGAGGTGTGAAACCACGGTGCATCATCCGTGACCACCTCTCCCTGACTTGGGGAGACAGGGAGAAGCTGTAAGAAGTGTGGTTCCACACAGCTTCTAGGCTCTCCCAGGACGTTTCCTGAAGGCCTGACAGCCTGGCTCGGAAGGACCTCACGACTCTCCTGACCCCACATTTACTTCTCTTGTCTCTCCTTCTGAGACAGGTCCCACCATGCATGTTCTGAGCTGAATCTCAGCTCCATTTGGAAAAGTCTTTTAATGAAAGATGGAAAGCAGATTGACTTTTAATTTGCCAACTCTATGCACGTGTGTGTGTGTGTGTGTGTGTGTGTGTGTGTGTGTGTGTGTGTGTGTGTGTGTTTATGTTCTTTCTGGAGACAGTTTTCACGTAGCTTATGCCGGCCTCAAATTCCGGTAGCCAAGAATGACCTTGAACTCCTGGTCCTGTTGGCTCCACCTCGAAGGTCCTGTTACTACCGATATGGACCACCTCACCTGGTTCTGGTTAGACAATCATAACATTTGTTTCTGGTTTTCTGTCCAATGTGTCCCAACAAACAGATGGGGGATAACTGTAGCACTTCCTATTTCTAGACGAGCTACCAATTATATTGCTGGTGTGTACACACACACACACAAACAGGATTAAGCACAAGATATAACTTATGTTTGTATGTATTTTATCAGTCTTAAAATTCTAAAATTCCTTTATTTTGAACATATGAATATAGCTATTTGAGTATGTGGTTACCCATAACCGTGTGGTTTGTGGGGTGTGGCCCTGACTTTATCATCTTTGAAGGGGGTCACATGATTAAACAAGCTCAGAGATCTTGTTCTAGCTAATAATGTTGGTGTCAATGTAAGTCCCCCCCCCAGAGATGAATTCAAAGATACACATGAAATTAGTACCTTTTGTTTTTTTCTACATTAATAAAAATGCTTTGTTTATTTTTATTTCATATGCACAGGTGTGTTGCCTGCAAGGAGGGTGTTGGAGGCCCTGGAACTGGAGTCATAAACAACAGTGAGCTGTCACATAAGTGCTGGGAATTGAACCCACGTCCTCTGGAAGAGGAGCCAGTGCTCTGAACTGCTGAGCCATCTCTCTAGCCCCCAAGTACATTTCTTAACAGCAGAGGAAAAATCATTAATAACAAAAGCTCAGAGGATTTTTCATAAGAAAACTTACAACTCTAATCCTCTAAAAATGGAGGATGCTTAGGAGGACTGCCTCACACCAGGGCATAAACAGTGTAAGGCCAGCTTAATTAATGGTTTACCTTTGACTTAGTAGTTTGCCATTTCTAAATTAACTTTGGGGGGGAAGGGGCTGCATGCTGAGAGTTAGGAAGGGAGGACCATGGAAGAGATGGCCAGAATAGGGCGTGTTCTTCACTCAGTACCAAAATCTGCTTGTGCAAAGATGGTTCTGCTTGCATTTGTATGGGAGGATGCAGAGGCCATATTTAAATAGAGGCCACCGCCGGGTGGTGGTGGCGCACGCCTTTAATCCCAGCACTAGAGAGACAGAGGCAGGTGGATCTCTGTGAGTTCAAGGCCAGCCTGGTCTACAAAGTGAGTCCAGGACAGCCAAGGCAACACAGAGAGACCCTGTCTCAGAAAAAAAAAAAAAAGAAAAAAGAAAGGGTCGGGCATGGTGGCGCACGCCTTTAATCCCAGCACTTGGGAGGCAGAGGCTGGTGGACTGCTGTGAGTTCGAGGCCAGCCTGGTCTACAAAGTGAGTCCAGGACAGCCAAGGCAACACAGAGAGACCCTGTCTCAAAAAAAAAAAAAAAAGAAAAAAGAAAGGGTCGGGCATGGTGGCGCACGCCTTTAATCCCAGCACTTGGGAGGCAGAGGCTGGTGGACTGCTGTGAGTTCGAGGCCAGCCTGGTCTACAAAGTGAGTCCAGGACAGCCAAGGCTACACAGAGAGACCCTGTCTCGAAAAACCAAAAACAAAAAAACAAAACAAAACAAAAAAAGAAGCCACCTTTAAAGGACTCTCAGACTGCTAGCAGTCCACACACATGAACGCCAAGGCATCACGTACAGGAATTACTTATTTACTAATAGAAACACCCTCATGAAGACTGTGGGCTTCAGGGCTTGACCCAAGAACGTGAAGCTAATATAGACAAGACAGGCCAGTGCTTGTCCTGGAATTTCTGCCCGGTCTGGGCGAGCCAAGGGCATCTTACACACCCTGGCCTTACCCCCATCACTACAGCTATGCACACGTCCATACTGAGGCAGAGTTGAGACAACCGAGTGCAGCACGTGGTGTGAACACTCACCTGGGATGCTTTCTAGTTTTCTTCTGAGCTCCTCATTTTCCTGTTGCAGAGAGATAACCTCCTGCTCCAGCTCCTGGCACCGAGGGCAGTAGCCCTCCTCTTCCTCCTCCTCCTCCTCCTCCGGCAGCGTGGAGGAGGATGGGTGACCATGAGACTCAGACGTCGCTGGGGAGGTCCAGCCACCTAATGTATGCACTGGGGAGGTTGAGAGAGGCTCCACATCAGCCAGGTGGCCATACTCACTGACTGATGAGGTGTTTGGAGTCGGAAAGCTCCCCGAGAGCAGGTAATTTTGGAGAGAGTCAGTGAACACTCTCAGAAAGGCAGAAGTCTGTTGTTTTCTTTGCATATATTGCATCTCTATGTCTATGTTGTCAGGGGTCTGACTCTGGACCCCTTTCACAATATGACACTGGTCCTGTCTTTCGTTATAGCTAGAGCCTTCCTGCTTGACGCAAGAGATCATGGATTGAGAGTGGTTGGAGTCCAGAAGTTTTCCTCCACAATTTAAGAGACTAAGAACACGACTGCACTGCTGGGCAAAGGCATCCAAGATCATCCGGCTCTCTGGAAAGAAGTAGGAGAGACATCAGTAACCAAACGCCCGGCACAGCAGAAGCAAGGCGCTCCATTTCCAGCTTAACCTCCCAACCCACCACAGAAATGACACACAGCCCCGTGTTTGTCTGTGACCACTGGGTGGCACTGCCCCTGCTTCTGAGAAATGGCTGGGAACCTTGTGAAGATGGCCCTCTCTGGGCCGCACAGGTCTGAACCCACACCCCTGGCTTCATTAATATCCTTAGTGCTAACGAATCGAGCCAGCCACTGCAGACGCGATTCCTCATTGATAGGAGGCCTTTGTGCAGTCATGGCTGCTATTTCTGGAGTGCCCTCTTGCCCCTGCATCAGCTGACACGATCCCTGCCACAACCACGCAGCTCACGTACACAAACTGGAACAGAGAGATAAGTCCTTGCGAAGAGCTTACTAGAATCTAAGGTAGCCAACCCACAGGGCTCTGCAGGCAGAGGATGAACGTGAAACCAAAGTGTCACCAACTCCTGCTCGCAAGTCTCCCTAATCTGGAATTCCTGTCAAGGCCAGTGTTCAGAGAGACACAGCAGCAAAACAGGTTGTTTCTCTTCTCAGAGCCATTTGCACTGGACCGTCAACTCTCCTAAAAGGACAAGAAGCATGGGTGCCACGAAGCCCACACACCTACTCTAAGCACCATCAAGCAGAAGAAAGTGAAAGGCAGAGGGAAGCTAGTCAACCTGCTACAGGGGCAAAAGGAAAAATTCTCAAATCCTGAAAGCATTATCTACTGTTGTCCCAAGGCACCTTAAATGATACAGGAACAGGCTGCCTCTCTCCCCTCACACCACGGAGAAGAAGATGTCACGACACACTGCAGGGCTTGCTCAGCAGCAGGACAGCCCCTCAGATCTCTTTTCCCCTTTCCCAGATTAACAGTAACAGACAAAATACTGGAGTACTCGGGTGCTGGGAACTCTTATTTATGATAAAAAAAAAAATGTAGCTAGCTACTGCTTTTTCTGAAAACACTGGCTGTTTTCTTTTTTCTTTCTGAGAAGGGGTGGGGGAATTCTTGTAAGTAAAAAGTAGTGAGATGTCTGAGGTCTTCTTTGGGGTAGAAATGACAGACGTAAAAACCCTCCAGGAAACCTCAGCCTGTGTGATGAATGAAAGCACAATTCTAGCACTCTGTGTTATCCATGAGCTGCCATACAGATGCGTCGCCACAGCCACGCAGAAGGCCAAAGAGAAGGATCATTTAAACCCAGGAGTTGGAGACTAGCCTCAGCAGCACAGCAAGGCCCCTTCTCAGGAAAAATGGGGTTGGGGCAAGGCAGAGGCGACATGGAGACTTGGGTCTAATGCTCAATGTCTACTGTGGTTTTTTTCTTAGCACATTTTCATGAAGTAAGTAGGTATTGGGGGGTGGTGGTGGCCCAATGTCCTGTTTCAATTGTTTAACTGGAAGACATAAAGAAATTCCAGCAGTGCCCCCAGTACACTGATCTACCCATCTCCCAAGCCTACACATTTATACCATTTTGGGGGATTCTGAGCCAAAATTCTTCCGTCCAGGAGAGGACTACAGACGACACTGGGATGGGAATGTTAGGCTGTGACGGTGCTTCAAATACACCCACTGAGGAATGGGTGGTTCATGTGTCACACTAACACAAGGACCCATATAGAGAGACATGTGTGGGGACACGTGTTTGTAATCCCGGCACTGGGAGACTGAGGCAGAAGGGTTACCCTGGGGCTCTCTGGATGCCAGCCAGCCTAGCCTAACTTCTAATCAGTGAGACCTTGTCTAACACAAGGTAAAGGGTGGGGACACAGCTCACGAGCGAAGAGCTTGCCACAAGCACGAGGACCCGAGTTCCATTTCCAGCACCTAAATAGAAAGACAGAGGTAAGGCAGCAAATGCCTACAACCCCAGCACTGGGGAGGCCGACACAGGAAGTTAATTGGGGCTTGCTAGCTAGCCAATCAGTAAGGTCCAGGTTCAGGGAGGGACCCTGTCTCAAACAAACAAACAAACAACAAAAACTTAGGGTATTGTCTATATAAAAGCTGCCTAACTCAAAAGGCCCCATCCTTAACTGAGAGGCTATTGGTGACTGATAGCTGATGGAAAATGGTTTTTGGGGGGCGGAGTGGCCCCTAGTACATCGCCCATGCTCCAGTGGACTGCCATTCCCCCATGCACATATGGACGGTGCTAACTGGACTTAGTGGGTTATTACAAAACAGATACTAAATTGAGGGCCGCACTCGTGGGTCAGGGTACAGGGAGGAGCTGGGAGGCGGTCAGATGTGGCCCTGTTTCATTATGTACATGGGTGAATTCTCAAAACATATAGGATGGTGCAATTGAGGAAGAGACCTGATGTTGACCTCTGCCTCCATCAACTGAATGTATAAACACAGAGTCTTTTGTTTTTATAGTAATTTCAGGTTTACCCGGCCAGGGCTGGGGGTGGGCATAAGACCACCTTCGAGAGGTTGAAGTTCCAGACTGCTTTCTTCTCGGTACATTTCCTTATTTTCTTATCTTAAAAAAAAAAAAAAATCATCTATGTGTGAAGGGGTGCATGTGACTATGACACACACCTATAGAGGTCACAGGATGACCTCAGGTGTCAGCACCTTCTACCTTGTTTGAACTGTGCCATCACTTCACATGCCAGCCTTGCCCCACAGCACCCAGACACTCTCCCCTCCCGCCACCTGTCTTGCTGTACAGGGTGCTGGGATTACAGACTTACACTACAGCATCTGGCTTTACCTGGGTTCTCAAGATCTGACGTGGTGAGGCCCTCACACTTGCAAGGCAAGCACTTTATCCACTGAGGCGGCTCTCCAGTCCACTTCCTCATCTGGAGAGCAATACCACCCTACCTTACCCTTCCTAAGACTCTCCTGTGACAAGGTCAAGACCTAGGAATCCTTCCAGAAACCTCTTGAAGGCTATGCCAGCCCCTGCTCACCTGAGGTATCTAGCTAAAAGCACACAGCATGGTGCAAGAGCTCAGGAGTGCAGACCAACTTAGTGAAGATAAAACAGAGTTGGCAGAGAACAGAGCGGCTCTCGCAGGGTGGTTTCAATTGGTTGGCTCTCCATTGGCTCAGCGGCCTATAGGCAGTGGCACTATTAGGAAGCGTGGCCTTGTTGGAGGAGGTGCGCCACTGCGCGGGTGGGGGAGGGGGTTGGCTTTGAGGTCTCCTTTGCTCATGTGGAAGAAGAGCCTCTTCCTGGTTGCCTGTGGGAAGCCAGTCTTCTGGCTGCCTTCAGATCAAGATGCAGAACTCTCTCATCTCCTTCTCCAGCGGCATGTCTGTCTGCACGCTGCCATGCTTCCCACCGTGGTGATAACGGATGGGACCTTTCAAACTGCGAGCCAGGCCCCAGTTAAATGCTGTCCTTTATAAGGCTAGCCTTGGTCTTGGTGTCTCTTCAGAGCAATCAAACCCAAACTAAGACAGCTCGCTCAGCTCAAAGCCCTGAACTCAAACCTGTACATCGATGAAGACAGAGTCCTGCTCTGTAGCTCGGCCCTACGTCCTCGGGCACCATTTCTTTACTGACCTAAGCCAAACTAGGAAGCAAACAGTTGAACCACACAAGTGGAGAGGTGTTTTTTACTTCCCTGTTTTTGTTCTTTTATTAGTAAAATCAAAGGATGGTATTGAGTGGGGATGCTCAGTTCTAGCACAGAAGCAGTTTCACTCACTTTAATCCTATAATCCCACACAAGACCTTAAATTGTATTTACTGTTTGCATTTTAAGCACCACAGTCCCAACTGATTACAGCCCATACACCTTTAACATAACCTTGACAAAAGGGATGAATACAAAAAGAAAGGCTAAAATAGAACTGACTGGAAAGAACCGCTCAAACACAATTGTTCAGTGTCCTACACAACACTGAGTAATTTTAATCATATTGATGAATCACATTACAGCATAGATTTTAAGGGGGGAAAATCTGACTTAGGGACAAACGTGATTTGTTTTCTTAATTGAAGGATAAGCTCATAACATGCTGAGAAAAAAATCATTATGCAATATACTACATTACGAAGATAATCTATTAAAGTACACTCAGGAAACCAGAGAATTAGTGATGATCACAAAATAGCTTCTGCCTGCAGATGTGAAAAGGGCATAATTCTGAATTTGCTCTCAAAACTGATCTATAGGAAAAGAGCAATGGTAAACCTTTAAGGTTGAATTTTTCCCCTCTTTCAAACCCTTGAAAAATCTGGGCAGTATATTTTAACACCAACATACAAAAGAGTGTGATGGAAATATTACCATCGCCCTTAGGGGGATGATTCTCTTTCGTTTCCTATGTACGACAGGCAGCAGCACCTCAGCTCCTGGGCAGACTGCAGTCAGAGACGCAGGATCTGTGCAAGCCCGTTACCACTAAGAGACACATGTCTGCTCCCTACAAAGGTAACCGATGACTGAGGCCCTGGAGTCTTAACTGAACAACGGATGAAGGCGGGTTTTCGTTTTCTTATTTACCTGTTTATTTTAAATCTCTTGTCATAGAGTGCCTCACACTTAGTGAAGCACAAAGTCTACAAATGCCTCTCCCTGACTCCCACACAATGTTAACAAAGCACAATCCCACAACCCTCTGCTGACCACTAACGCAATGTGACTTAACAGTGCGGCCTACTGGGAGATAACACTGTTCTGCGAACTGTGCCCACCCGGATTCCAAAGTCTAAACTCATTATTATTATTATTATTATTATTTTTTAAATTAAGATTCTCATTTCTTCTGCGCTGCGGTTTTAATCCACCCTAAATCTGATAAGTGACTGACAGGAGGGATAGAAGCAGGCAGACATCGCCTCCTCTCTGCTGTGACGGCCTTCTTTGTAGGGAAAGCAGAGCACAGAACGTGCCCACCACAGCCGACCCCTCAGAGAATTCCATCTCTGAGAGGGATATCACAGCACTGAAGATTAGCAGTAACCTTTTGATTTTTAGCTCAGCCAAGGGTAAAATATGTTAATGTTAAAAACGCAGAGGCAGAAAGATTTCAGCGGCCTATTCTGTATGCACACACTATGTCTTCCAAAGGACTTCCGGCTAGTTCAAAACAGACGGTTCCCTTAAAACACTAACTTCTTTTTAAGAGGACTTCATGGTGTATGGTACAGCAGACAGAAGTTGGAAAATTAGAGTGTCTTATAAAACAGTGCCATCGTCTTAAATCAATGAAGGATGTCTTTAAAAAAAAAATGCCATCCAATTCTCCCCCACCCCCCGAAATGGCAAACATCAACACAGCAAAACAGGATGCAATTTTTCTAAATAAATAAATCAATGATGTGTCAAAAATTAACAGATGAGTTAATATACTCAGTGCTATCAAAAGCAGGTGGTGCCTCCTAATATTCATCCTGCTCAGTCAATCCCTGAATATTTTCTGGACCATCGGTATATAAAATAGGATGCTGCTATTTGTGATGGCAAACAAAAGCAATCATGCCTGCCAAGCACATACTATAACAGGCAGCATTTCAGCTCTGCTAGACAGAAAGTAATTAGAATGCTTTTAATGTCCAAAAGAATGATGCTGATAGGCTGCCACAGATGTGTAGATTTATGAATATTTATATGGTGGTTTATGGCTGACACTTTTATCAGTTGAAGAAGATAAAATATCTGCCTGACTCAAAAGCTTGACAGTCAGGTTAATAAAATCTCATTAAAGAGAATGACCTATGCAATTATATAGGATTTATTGTAATTCATTTTTGATTGTACTCTGCTTAAAGATGCAATTTCCCATTTCCTGATGCCAAATTTAGGCTGCATATCAAGATCTACGTGGGTTTTAACTCTAAGCCTCCCACAGAGGAAAACTATGCTTTTAAAAACCATGATGTATTACCCCTTTTAGGGAAAATTATACTCTTCATGAGATTTTTAAGAATGTTGAGGAAAAAATCTATTTTTAATCATGTATTTCTTTTCTCAATGGCTTGTAGCATTTAATGGCAAATAGATTCACTTCAACCCTTTTGTCTTTCACCACATTTGCCCTGGACAGTCAAGTCTCATCTCCTCTGTGCTGAGCTCACTTCTCACTTATCACACTGCTGTGACTATTTCAGCTGACAAGGCGGCCTGAACACTCATCGTAATTATCCTACTGAGAGAACGCAACAGGCAGAGCCCCACCTGCCCCACCCCGGTGAGCACACACAGACTCATTGGCTCAAAGTGGCACTAGGGTCCCTAAAAGAACCAATCAGCTCTCCATGTGGCTGTCCCTCTGACGGTCACTCACATCGCTGTGCCTGCTGAGAGATGGTCTGTCCCCGCCCCACCCAGAACATTCTCTGAGACACACAGAAGAAACCATCTATCCAATTTCCATCTCTTCAGCACCACTGCTAGGTAGGCACCCAGCTCCACACTCACATCCTATAGGCCTTACCCTAGAGACCGTACTAACAAAAACCAACCATTATAAACAATCAACCACCCCCCACACTACACACAGATACACACACACACACACACACACACACACCCAGAACAGCCTTGAGACAACTGGTGATACTGGAAAGTTTGAAGGCTAGCCAAAAAAAAAAAAAAAAAAAAAAAAAGCCCCTTCCTATCTTCAGATTCAGTGACAATGGCTTCCTCCTTGTGACAGAGACATGCTAACAAATGAAGGAAAGATGACAGAGGAAATTTCTAGAACAAGAGCGGCCATGGAAAGGCTGGGAAGAAACTGAGGCAGGGCAGAGTAACACCGTGATGGTGGCAGGGGAAAAGCAATAGGTGGATGAAAATGGTAAGGAGCCGGGTAGACTCCAGAGTTCCGGAGGAAGTGAAAGACTGAAAGACAACAGCTTCAAAGAAGTGCACGTTCAAGGCCTGAACCAGGCAGAAAGAGGGGCTCATCTGGAACCAACATTATACAAGAGTGCGAGATAGGAGAGATGGGAAAAAGGCCCCACGTTGCTGAAAAAACAACACAGAAAAGAAAAGGCTGAGCTGGGGTAAGGGACACACTCAAGAAGTGGTGTAGAGACTGACACACGAGAGCCTCGGAGAGCCAGTTCCAAGCCAGTCTGAGATACAGCAAGACCTTGTTTAAAAAAACAAAACAAAACAAAAAACCAGAAACCAAACAGAACATGGGCAGGAGAGCCGAACAATGAATATAAAAACATAACGGCATAGGGCAAAGGTAATGGGGACAAGAAATCACCTCAGAAGCAGTAAAGCAGAGAGCCCAAGAACCCCAGCTCAGAATCTCTAACACCTCCAAATCAGAGGATATGACAGAAACAAGTCACTATAACCTGTAATTAGATTTTTTTTTCCCTCCAAACCAATCTTTCGCGTGTCAAAATATTGACAAACAGCAGAGCTTTTAGCATAGGCATCTATAACTCCTTCAGAGACAATGGCCAACTCTTGCCACTAAGGAAAAACAACAACAGTCTTCGATTCGCTGACAATCTGGAATCTGGGAGGCTCTTTCTTAAGTGCCCTGAAAGGCCTGAGCAGGAACTTTAGTTCTGATGAGGCCATAAACGTGGCGGTGTGTCCTTCCTTCAGGAGCAGAAACTGGGTGCAGGCCTTGTACAGTGCTCTCTCTCATACTCCCTAGAGGGGAAAACAATCTCAACCTCTGGGCTGACGACCCCATCGGGGACACAGGAACCAGAGTCTCACCGACAGGGTGGGCACTGCAACTCTGCTCTGCGAATGCCATGGAATCCCAGGCTGCAAGAGAGACCCCTCCCTCCTCCTCCTCCTCGCCGCCACCCCCCCCCCCCCGTGCCCCAACCCAACAGAGCATCATGTCCACAGCTGACTGGAGTGGGAGACCTACGTGACTTCGCCACGGATAAAGCACGGTGTGTGTGTGTGTGCGCGCGCGCGCGCGCGCGCCATCAAAACCAGAGCGCACAGAGGAAAAAGAAACCCAGAGACCCCAGGAAGGGCCCAAATGGCCTGGGGCTTCCCGAGGGGGCGGGGACCTTCCAAGGCCTGTAGGCAAAGAACCACCTCTAAGGGCGAGCACACAGCGTGGCGGGAAAGGAAAGTGTGGCGTGGGAGGGGGTTAAGTGAAGTGGCGGGGAGTGAAATGGGCGTCTCCGAGGAGTCACCACAGCCCGCAGTCGTCGTCCGACACCCCCACCCCCCCCACGCCCCGGGCCTGTGCCCTCCCCAGTAAGACCACCCTCCGGGGCCTCCAGCCCTCCCGATGCTCGCCCAGTCCCCCGCGCCCCACGCCACGGAGCCACCTGTTAGGCGCGCGCGCCGTCGGAAGCCCCCGGGCCTCAGCTGCGGTGCCGGGGAATCTTCCAGAAGTTACTACTGCCCGAGCGCAGCCCGCTCCGGAGGCCCACGGGGGACTCGCGTGCACAGCATCCCCGTACCCTCCGGTCCTCACGCCACCCCAACCCCCGGTCCCCACGCCGCCGCTACTCCACCTCCCCGGTCCCCACGCTACCCCCCGGTCCCGCCCCGGACCCCCGGTCCCCAATCCCCCCCCCCCCGGTCCCCGAGCTCCGCCGCCAAGTTGGCGTCCCGGAGTCTATACCTGCGCTGAGTTCCAGGCCGGCGCCGTCGCTACCCGCGCCGCTGCCGCCCGCGCCGCTCGCCGGGCCCGGGCCGTACCTGACGACGGCGGCGAAGGACGACGACGACGACGCGGCGGCGGCGGCCGTGAGCAGCGGTGGCGGCGGCGGTGGCGGCGCCGGAGTCCTCGGGTGTCCCGGGGGCGCGGCGGGCGTGCACGACGGCGACGACGACGAGGCGGCGGCGGCGGCGGGGCCCCGGCCTGAGCCGGGCGGCGGCGGGTAGGACGGCTGCGTCGGGAAGGGCGGCTCGCTGCTGCTGCTGCTGATGGGCGGCACGGCGGCGAGCGGCGCGAAGGGCGGCGGCGGCGGCGGCGGCGGCCGCGCGGGCGGCGGCTCCAGCAGCGAGGGTCTGTCGTAGCGCTTGGCCAGCGCCGGCCGCCGGCTCGGGAACGTCTTGAGGACGCTGTAGGGGCCGCGCTGCTTGTAGATGCGGGGCGCACTGGGGCCCTCCTCCTCCTCCAACGCCGCCGCCCGCATCTCCGGCTCCATGCCGAGCCTGAGGCCCTGCCTGCCCCGCGCGCGGCTCCGGGGGTGGCTCGGCCGCCCGGCCGCCGGCTCTACCCCGGCGCGCGCCGGCGGGAAGGCGTGTGTCTGCGCCGTGGCCGCCGTGGCCGCCGCCGCCGCCGCCGCCGCCTGTCGCTGAGCCTGGCATCTCCGAGCCCCCGCGCGGGGGGCCTGCCGCCCGGCGCTGATTGACAGCCCGCCTCGCCAATGCCTGGAGGGAGAAAGGAGGCAAGGAGCAAGTGTTTAGGGTAATATCTGCTAATGATGATCGGGGGGGCGGGGGCGGGGCCCCGGGGCGGCACGGAGAGCCCTGCTGGCCCGCGCGATCCGGGCCTGGGACAGGGTCCTTGGATGGGGCAAGGAGCAGGCCGCGGCCTCGACGGGGGGTGGGTGGGACCCGGGTAGGGGAGTGGGGGTGGGTGGGTGGGGGGAAGGTAACCTGGAGGGCGTCCTGGCGGGGACAGGTGGAAGAGGTGGGGGTGGTCCCGGGTGGTCTCGGTGGCCGCGGTTGCCGGCCGGGTCCGAGCTTTGGAAACCAGCTCCCGGCGCCCTGCTACGTGACCTTCCAACTCTCGGAGTTGCTCGGAGGGGGTGGTACCTAGGAGTTAGGGCGGGGTCGCCGGAGTGCAAGGGTGGGACCGGTAAGTTCTTCTAGAAGGAAACTACCACCACCACCACCACCCTTTCTCCCGCTCCCTCCCCCCTCCACCCCCTACTTTCCGAAAAGAACGTCTCGAAGGACTGGACACGGGCTGCTGGGAGGTTTGTTTGTCCAGCCCTTAGGGTCTTGCTGTCCCAGGTCTGGCGCCTGAACGTGAAAGCGCTCAGGGCCTTCTTGGGCTTGCAACACTAGGCCACTTGTTTCTCTCCGTAGGGGGACTGTGGGGGAGAGAGGAAGCAGAGGGGCGGCATCGGTTCCTCTCCATTCTACAGATTTGAAAACTGAGGATCTGCAAAGTGAAAAGAAATTATCCGAATTCGCACAGAGGAGAAGGAGGAGGAGGAGCTTGCGAGTGAGTTGCACTGGTGCACGCAGGCCTAAAGGGGACAAAATGGCCTCACGCTTTCCTCTGGAATGGTGACTGCTTAGACATTATTATTATTGTTGTTGTTGGTGCACGCAGGCCTAAAGGGGACAAAATGGCCTCACGCTTTCCTCTGGAATGGTGACTGCTTAGACATTATTATTATTGTTGTTGTTGTTGTTGTTGTTATTATTATTATTAATGCATATACTTTGAAAGACCACAGTGACCTGGGATCTCCTCATTTCCTTTCCTGCCCTGGGACCTCACTTCTTGCGTTGCTTGTACTAAACTAGCACCAGCAGGCCAGGAATCCGTGGAGCACTGGATCTCAGTACTTGTTTGAGTGACAAAGACCTAGGTAGTTTGCCGGGAGCCGCCCCCGCCCCCCAAGGTACTTCAAATACAAGGAAGAGTTTTGGCCTCTGCCAGCCACCCGTCTTATCTCGAGGGATCGTCCTTCTTTTAGGCCTACCCCAGTGCCAGCATCCCCTCCGCCCTAGCTTGGCAAGCTCGTCCATCGTTATCCAGGTCCTTGATGGATGACCCTCATCTCTCCAGTCTGGGGTTGATTTCTTATTCGCAGCTCCCCTTTAGTTTTGGGAGAGTGCCCCATTTTCTTCTGGGGTCCAGGTCCTTGGCCTCTCATTTCCCAGATCTCCCTGCCTTTGCAAGAAGAGTTCCCCTTCCTTTCTGGAAGGGTCTGTGTTTGCAGAGTCTGTGTCCCCTCCACTCCACCCCCCTGGACTGTCTTCCCCTCCTCTGCAGGCTCCTCAGATGGCGCTGTACCCCTCCTCCATTTATTAGAGATGAAATAAATAATGCCATAAATAAAAGTATTTGGGAGTCCAGGAACTGTCAGGGCTGATTAGGGCATAGAGGACATTTTCTTTCTCATTATGCAAAAGCATTTCATGGAGAAATAAAAGAGGTTTCATTGTAACTCATGCATGTCATATTTCAAGGAATTCAAGATATTAATCATATTTAACATTATTTGCAGCGTTTCGTCTCTCCCTGGCTTCTGAAAACTGCTAAATGAGGACACGTGGATCACCAGGGAGAGGAGGAGCCAGGCGCGAGAGGACGGTGAGGAAGTAATGAAACGCAGGGAGAGGCAGGGAGAGTGGGAGGCCAGGGAGATGCTTCTCAGACACACAAGTGAGAAGTGGGGAACAGCTCCTGAGACAGCAGATCTACAGAGGAGATAAATGACAACATGCCTCCCCACACCTCCCTGTCTAGAGAGCAGTTCAGAATCTTTCCCTCCCACTTTACCCCCTGGTAATTTGCCAGTAACTCCTGGCTTTTGAAAAGAAATTAGGGTGGTCAGGGTGGTGGTGATGGGGTCTTAGAAGAAAACCTTCAGTCCTCTGGTAAATAAGTGATTTCCTATACCTGTGTGTGTGTGTGTGTGTGTGTGTGTGCACGTGTGTGCGTGCGCGTGTGTGTATGTGTGCGTGTTTGTGTGTGTGTGCATGTGTGTGTGTATGTGTGTGTGTGGCAATTTCTTGTCTATGTAGATTTCTTTTTTGTTTTAAGATTTATTACTTTAATTTCTATTGGTGTTTTGCCTGCATGTGTGTGTGTGCACTGCATGAATGCCTGGGGCAGGAGGGTCTGGAACCAGTAGCACAGACAAGTTGTGAGCTGCCGTGTGGGCGCTGGGACTCAAACCTGAGTAAGAACACATGCTCTGAACCACTCAGTCATCTCTCCAACCCTTATGTATATATCTTACATTTATGTCATGTTTGCCACTCAAACACCTTGAGAGACTGGGCGTGATACTTCCTTTTATGTGTTGCTGACTAAAAGGACCATTTATCATGTATATGTGGCCATTTCTATAAAAGTAAATACTCAAAAAAAAGTGGTTGCTATAGTTGGGATCTTCTCTAAGCATATGTGCTGGGAACTTAGTCCCCACCCCACCCCACCCCCCAGTGGAACAGGACTGAGAGGCGTGGCCCAAGGGTAGATGACTAAGGGCATGGGGGCCTGTGTTTTCAAGCTTCGATTGGTGCCTGTTTACAAAAGAGCTTGCGATTGTAAATTCAAACTCTTGAGTGCTCACGTGGGTGACGCCTCTGCCGCGTTATGGTGCCTGTTACAAGAAGGAGAAGGAGAAGAAGAAGGCCCTAAGCAGATGTTGCTGCCCATCATCCCTGGGCATCTCAGCTTCTGGGATGGGAAAAACAAAACCACCTAATTCCCACTCTTTATAAATTGCCTAGTTTGTGGGATTTTGTGATATCAGGACAAAACATACTTCATATAGGCAATGAGAAGGGGATTGTGGCAACAACAGTTTCTTTACAATGTGGGAATGACTAGGTAGTAGGGGATGGAGGAATTTGGGAGAATAAGCTTGGAAAAGCCTACGTTGCTATGAGTGGAATGTTAATGGTGAATCTGGTGAAGACTCAGAGCTATAGGACATGTGTGGGACTTTTTACAGTTAGTTGACAGTTTTCATCAATGGTAGAAAAGTAGGGCTTGGTGGTTCACACCTGTAATCCCAGCACTAGTCCCCTAATCTTGCACTCACGTGGGAGGCAGAATCAAGAGGCCTGACCTGTAATACATACCCAAACAAACATACAAAAACAAAACAACAAACAAAAACCAAACAAAACGGAGGGAGGAGAGAAGGAAGGGAAGACCAGTAGGCTGAGGTAAAGGTCACTAGCAAGCCTCTGACGAAAGCTTTGGGACTTGAAGCAAAGGCCATCTTTGTTTTATGGAACCAGGCAGTGGTGGTGGCGCACGCCTCTAATCCCTGCACTCGGGAGGCAGAGGCAGGCGGATCACTGTGAGTTTGAGGCCAGCCTGGTCTACAAAGTGAGCACAGGACAGCCAGGGCTACACAGAGAAACCCTGTCTCGAAAAACAAAACAAACAAAAAGAACGTGTGTAAGTCGAGAGTTCTGCATGAAGTGAGATGGCTGGTGGAATAAATGTCTACGCAGTTGAAAAGCCTTCCAAGGGCTGCGCAGCTGCTTTTGGCTGAGAGACTAGAGAAATGATTTCAAGATGGAGTTTATAATTAAAGGGGACGCAGAGCAGAAAGGTGGGGAGATTTGTAGCCTGGCATGTTAAAAGTGAAAAAGCATGCCCAGGAGGGAATACTGGGTATAACAAGTAACCCTTTGGCTCAAGAGATTATTCGAGTTCCGTTGCTCAGCTTTAGTCATCAGGACCATACTCCTGAGCTCTTTGAGACAAGCCAGGGCTTTGAAGGCAAGGTTTCCAGAAAGGTGTCTGCTGCCCAAAGCCACCTTGGAAGGCTCCCATGTTCTGTCTGGTGCAGTACTCCTGAGCTACCCCAGGTGTGCCAAGCTGGACCAGGTTACCTCAGAAGGGGAGAAGTGGTAAGCTTTGAAAGTATCTGTGTATGCTGACTTGGTGTATAAGCCATGGGATCAATTTTCAAAGAAATGTTGGACTGTTTGGGGGCTTCAGGCCAGAGAGCCATGGTTACTACAGAGCACCCCAACTAGCGCAACGGTTAGTGAACGCCTATCCCCCCAAATTGTGGATTTGCTAGTGAGTGTCCAGCCCCATCCTGGGAAAGCTCAATAAGCTGGCCCAGCAGAGGCTGGGAAATGGGCACCCGACACTTTTGAGGCTCAACCGCTTTCGCACAGTGGTTCCCAACCTTCCTGATGCTGTGACCTTTTAACATAATTCCTTGTGTTGTGATGACTCCCCTCCCCCCGCCCCAAAACCATTCTTCATATCTGTAAGTTTGCTCCTGTTGTGAATCATAATGTAAACCTCTCACACGCGACCCCCGTGAAAGGGTCATCTGACAGCCACCAAAGGGGTCGGGACCCACAGGTTGAGAACCGGTGCTTTAGGGCATCAAAGGAGGTGGTGGCCAGTAGTTATTCCGTAGTCCCAAGATTTAAATGCTCACCCTATTGGGTTTGGACTTAGTAAATGTGCATCTTACCATCACATTTGTGGTTTTGAGATAGAATCTCACTGTGGCCTAGAGCGGCTCAGAAGTGACTGTGTGGCAGAGTCCAGGCTAGAATTTGAAGCTATGCTCCTGCCTCAGCCTCCCAAGCTCTGGGGTTACTGTGCACTGAGGTTACAGATGTTAGCCACCGTCCTTGGCCTGTAGTTGTATTTTGGAAGTCCATGGTGTGTTTGAGTTCGCTGGCTCCCACTTGGAGGGCAATGACCCTCAGGATGAATCAAAGTACCTGACTTAGGTGCCACTCTGTGACTTGTGGACTTGGAAGTTGGCACTGGAGTGAATTTAGACTTTGGGGGACTTTGAGATGGACAGTTGGGATTTGTATATGAAAACACCATGCATTTTGGAGGACAGGGGCAGAGTACTAATGATCTGAATGTGGCTCCCAATATCATGTCGTAGAAATGATCCCTAGTGTAACAGTGTTGGGAGGTGGTTAGGTCCTGGAGGCTGTCCCCTCGTGAATGGGTGCATTGTGGAACATATGGGCTTGAAGCCTCAAGGACATCTGGTGCATGCCCTCACCCACCCATATAGCACGGTCGGCCATGTTCTAACCAATCTGACCCTTGACCTCCCAGTTTCCAGGACTATGCTCCTAACGAAGCTCTAGTGTTTATAAGCATCCGGGGAATTCTAGCACAGTGTCACAGAACTGAGTTAAGACAGTGGCTTAGCTTCGCTTTCTACAAAAGGTCTTCCAGAAGGAAAATAATTAGAAACGTAGAGCGGTTGGTCACCTTTCAAGTCCTCACACAGGCAGCTCCCTAGCCTGCATCACCTGTAATCCAAATGCTTAGGACACAGAGCTAAGAGAATCGTGACTGTGAGGCCAGTCTGGACAGCTGAGGAAGACCCTGCCTCAAGACAGCTAGAAAAGTCGCTAGTAGTATAGCTTGGCAGTAGAGCACTTACCCACCGTGCTCAGGTCACCTCATCCTCACCTCCAAGTTTAGTCCTCAGTAATCAGAAAGAAAAAGAGGGAAAGAAAAAAAGAGTTCTTACTAATTATTCCTTAGAACATGGGATGGATGCTCATTCCCAAGTGTGGAGCAGTATACCCCCTAAAACTTGTGACTGTCACCCCTTCCACCTGGGTCACACTGAACCCAGCACTGTGTGTGGATGTGTGGAGCGGAGCTCCCTGACGAGGCAGCATCTACTGTAGTAAAGATCCCACGGCCTGCCCTTGGCTGACTAGAACACTGATTGTGAGTTGATGGACACTCAGGGCCAAAATGACTTTGGGCCTCTTAGGCTCTTCAGTAGGCATTTACCTTCAACCCCCTGGGTCTAGCCTAACATTCTTGTGGCCAGGCTAAGCCCTCGCAGTGTGTCACTAACCTTAGCTTCTGTCAGCTCTAAAGCTAAGAACATTCCTGCACCTCGGCCTGTGGAGAAAGAAGGCTTCCTGCCTGGCAGTGTTCTTGAAAATGCATCTGTCTGCCACCTTATTTGTTCTGTGGCTGTGAACAAAGGCTCTTCTGCAGTGGGCACACTGTTCAGAGAAGCCCAAATCTGTGTGCCGGGCCACGGTCACTCGTCTTTGGCTAAGAATAAGCTGTTTTCTTTCCCCCTTGAGTGTTAAGTTGTTGCTTTACAACTCTTTGGCACAAATGCACCAGAGGCAAACACTTACAGAGTCACCCAGGAAACCCCTTGCTTTCCTCTGTGGTCTGGATCGTCGGACACTGACTGTGGCCATGTGCCCTTGGCTGGGGAGAGGCTTACAGAGACTGATGGGATGGTAATTGCATGCATGCTTTATATCTTTTTAGATATTTACTCTTAACTCAAAAGTGCGGGAGAGTGAACTTTTGAAAGCAAGGGGCTGTATATGTGGACAGGGTGAGATTTTGATTGGCAGCATGTCAATTCCTTGAGCCACCCAGAATATAGCTTTTAAATAATAACTCAGCATGGGAAATGCCTTTTATTGCACCAATTTCAATGATATTTAATGAGCTTCTGATTGACTGTTTGATCTCCCAATGTTTTGGGCTGCTTTTAATTCATTTTGTATAATAGAAAAAAAAAAGTAATTGGAATAAAACTTTGTGACAAGATAATGCCCTTCCCCTTTGACATTAAATGTCTGATTAGCTGCAACATTTTCATGCTGAGACGACGCTGCAGCAGGCACAGGAGTGTGTACTGCCATTCCATAGGAAGTGACTGAGGTGGCTGAGGAATGTGCTGTTGCTCTGTTTATTGCATAGTGAAAGGGGGTGGTGCCTGTAGACTCAGACACACGCGGGCCCAGAAGGGAAAGATGCAAGATGCAGACTGTCTGAACAGTGATGGAGATCTCGCTCCCTCCAAATACCTCATCCATCCACCCAGGTTATTAGTCAGAAATGTTTATTGTGGATCTGCCATGTGCTAGGTGTCTTTATGGGAGCTGGGGATACGGTGGTGTCCACCAAGGGAATGATAAATTAGTCCCAGTCTTAGACATATTTACCGAGAGGCATAATTATTGGGGAGAGTGGGGTAAGTGTGTTCTCATTCACAGTCTCTCTCTTTCTCCCATGTATCCCAGGGAGCCTCACACTTCCTACATGGTAGAGGATGACCTTGAACTTCTGACTCTCCTGCTGTACCTCTCATTTTCTGGGATTGTGGTTGTGGGTTTTTTGTTTGTTTGTTTTTGCAGTATGAATCAACTCATGGCCTTGTGCTTGCCAGGCAAGTACTCTATCAGCTGGGATACACTCCCAACACCTGTGTGACATAAGTTTTATGTCAACTTAACACAATAGAGCCGTTTTGAAGGAGGGAACCCCAACTGAGAAAGTGTCCCTATCAGATCGGCCTGAGGTGCACTTTTCTACACTGAAGGCTGACGTTGGCTGGCCCAGCTCGGTGTAGGCAGAGCCGTCCCTGAGCTGGTGGTTCTGCGTTCTATAAGAAAACAGGCTGAGGAAGCCAGAAGGAGCAAGCCAGTAAGCAGCACCCCTCTATGGCAACTGCGTCAGCTCCTGCCTCCAGGTTCCTGCCTTAAGTTCCTGCCCTGACTTCTTTCAGTGACGGAACGTGATATGGACGAAGCATAAGCCAAATAAACCCTTTCCTCTCCATGCTGTATTTGGTCGTGGTGTCCATCACAGCAATGGAAGCCCTGACTGAGACAGGGCCTGTCACTTCGACAAAAAGGCTAATAGTTCACATGCGAGAAAGCCAGCCCATAAGAACAATCCAGACCAAAGGACAACAGGCACAACAACTCTTAGGTGTGGTGATTGGAGGGAACTGAGAGAAAGGCAAGAGTTACGAGTGAGTGTTGGGCAAGTGGCAGAAAGAAGACAGATCTTCTTGCAGGCAGAGCAGGGACAGGTTTGCCAAAAAAGATATTAGACACATCCTAACTTTAGTGGGGACTCAGGAGGGACATTACCAGATTTATGTTCTTAAAAGCTAATTTTCAGCCAGGCTGTGGTGGTGCACATTGTTAATCCCAGCACTTGGCATCAGAGGAGAGGGATCTTTGAGTTCGAGGCCAGCCTGGTCAGAGTGGTTCCAGGATGGCCAGGGGCACATACACAGTGAAACCCTGCCTCAAAAGCCAAACACAATGACAATAAATTCTAATTTTCAGAAAAGGTACAACTGTGACTCTTTTTTTTTCTTGTTTTTATTTATTTATTTATTTTTACTAATTCATTCATATTACATCTCAATAGTTATCCCATCCCTTGTATCCTCCCATTCCTCCCTCCCTCCCACTTTCACCCTATTTCCCCTCCCCTATGACTGTGACTGAGGGGGACTTCCTCCCCCTGTATATGCTCATAGGGTATCAAGTCTCTTCTTGGTAGCCTGCTATCCTTCCTCTAAGTGCCACCAGGTCTCCCCATCCAGGGCACCAGAGTTCATGTGAAAGTCAGACCCCACTCTTCACTCAGCTATGGAGAATGTCCTGTCCATTGGCTAGATGTGGGTTGGAGTTCGATGTTTACTGCACGTATTGTCCTTGGTTGGTGCCAGTTGGTGCCATAGTTTGAGCAGGAGCCCTGGGCTCAGATCTGATCATCATGATGTTCTTCTTGTAGGTTCCTAGGACCCTCTGGATCTCTGTATTTCCTCATTCTCCCATGCTTCTCTCACCTAGAGTCCCAATAGGATGTCCTCCCCTCTGTCCCACTTTCCTGGTAGGTGAAGACTTTCATGGGACATGACCCTTGGGCTAGTGTCCAACAACTGTGACTCTTATATAGACACAAAAGCAAATATGTGCTAGAGCTTTTATTTGGCTTAGTTGGTAGCCTCATGGTTTAAAGGAAACTGCATATTTAGTATAGAACAAAGGCAGGTTAATGGATGTATGGACTCATTGTCCAGGGGAAGTGAGCAGAGGAGGAAGGGAACCTTTTCCAGTAGGGTCAACTTGGATGTATAGTAGTTATCTAACTTGGAAAGTGAAAAAAAAAAACAAAATAAAATAAAAACAAAAGTAAAAACAGTGAAAGCCAATGAGAGAATACCAAGAGGTAACTACAAAAACAAGTGTCATTAGACACAACAGTCTGTCCTGATGAAACACAATATATATATATATATATGTGTGTGTGTGTGTGTGTGTGTGTGTGTGTGTGTATTTAAAGATTTATTGGGGGCTTGAGATACGGCTCAGTGGTTAAAAGCATTGGATTCTCTTCCAGACGTCCTGAGTTCAATTCCTGGCACCCACATGGCAACTCAGAACTATCTGTAACCCTAGTTCCAGAGGATGCAACACCCTTTCACAGACACACATGTAGGCAAAACACTAATGCAAATAAAATTTAAAAAAATTATTTGTACAATAGTCACTTGCATGTACACCTGCACACCAGAAGAGGGCATCAGATCTCATTTTAGATGGTTATGACTCACCATGTGACTGCTGGGAATTGAACTCAGGACCTTTTGGAAAAACAGACAGTATTCTTAACCTCTGAGCCATCTCTCCAGTCTGAAACACAATATTTTTTTCTTCACTGCTTTAAAAAAACCAACCAAACAAACAGAACCATTTTAAGGATTATTTTAAATTCATAGGAGCTCGAAAAGGTGATACAGAGAAGTTCCAGGCATCTTTCACCTAGTTTTCACAAGAAGTGCACATTGTGTCCTTTTAGATACCTACTTGCATGAACTATGTACCCTTCTGAGGTTTCTCACTTAATTTAATGTCCTTCAGACCCACCTATGTTTGTTGCAGGTATCAATAGCTCTTTCCCTTTTATGACTGCATAGTAATCTGTGGTATGGGTGTGCTATAGGCTTTTAGCCAGTCCTCTTTTGAGGGACATTATGGCTGTTCACAGTTTGAGTCGATTACATGTATAGCTAGCTACTCTGAACAATCATGTGCAGGTATTTTGTGTGGAGGTAAGTTTGTTTGTATTTTTGTTTTCTGAGACAAGGTTTTTCTCTGTTGTCCTGGCTGCCCTGGATTTGCCAGTCTCAGTCGTGGGGAAATCTAGCAGTCTAGCAACAGCAGGCAAACGCAGCAGGACGAACAAGCAGCCTTCCTCCTCTGTCCATCTCCTTGAAGTGCTCTTCAAGCCTTCTTCCACTCTCTGGGCTGATATTTATACCCTCCCAGTGTCCTCAGAGTTAAGATATCTCCAGCTGGCAAGGACCACAACCCTCTCTGAGCCACATGAGACTGTTATCAGATGGCATGGACCACAACCCGCATGGAGCAGCTATCAGCTGTGGACAGACTAAAGCAGCCGGATGTCCTAAACTTGGGATGAAAACAAAAACATGTCTACATAACATAACTGAGTTTTTAAAGAAACTTCCAAAATATATACACACACACACACACACACACACACACACATATATGTGTGTGTAATATACATATACATATACACATATTATATAATATAATTATAAATAAATGTAAACAGATATATATAAATAAAATCAGCTTCCATTCTACCCTCCATTGTCTTCTCCCTCTTCAGGGTGAAGCGCAGAGTTGCAGTTTACTGACTGAAGGTGACCCTTTTCCTCTCAGAGCCAGTAGCACATGGTAGAGGCAGGCATGTTGGACTTGCCATGTGAGGGAATGAAGTTAAGAGCTGTGGAAATGCTAGGTGTGGTAGTGCACGCCTTTTATCCCAGCACTCGGGAGGCAGAGGCAGGCGGATTGCTGTGAGTTCGAGGCCAGCCTGGTCTACACAGTGAATTCCAGGACAGCTAGGGTGACTCAGAGAAACCTTGTCTCAAAAACAAAAACAAACAAACAAACAACCCCCCCCCCAAAAGAAAAAGTTGTGGAAGCAGTTAGAGAAAGGGCTACGGTTCCATGGGACATGGTGGCAGCAGTCGTGCTAGACGGACCTGCGTGAGGACGCGGGCTGAGCACATTCAGGAAGCACAGGTTGTGTTGTATGCAGCTCTGAGCAGTGGAGAGGCGGGCCTTTGTTTTGAACTTCTGTCATTTGCTTCTTCTCCCTGCTCAGGGGAGGCCCTGCCTTCCCTTCATTCTCCTGGATGAAGGCTGTGACATTTTCTTTCCTTTCTGTAAAGGAGGGTCTGTGGAGCCTTCTCCCCCCCCCCACCCCCGTTTTTCAAGACAGAGTCTCTCTGTAGACCAGGCTGGCCTTTAAGTCACAGCTATCCGCCTGCCTCTGCCTCCCGAGTGTTGGGATTAAAGGTGTGCACCACCACGCCCGGCAAGTGATATCTTTTTAAAGAATACTTAAGGGAGTCATTTTAAAAACTGAATTGTTTCTTTTCACTAATAGTGCTCTGGATTCACGAGAACTCTTGTAAATGGTCAGAGACCCCAGCTGAGCCTACACCTGAGGTACCCACGAGGGTACCTAGGGAATATCTGGTGCAGAGTAGACACACATGCTCCTGAGATGTTATCAGCAGCATCCCTCATCTTCCTCCTACCTGGCCTAATCTTCATGTCCGTTACCCTTTTTGGGATGTGTCTGTTCCTTGGTAGTCCGCATGGCCCCAGAGGCCGTCAGCGTGTGCACAACATCCATTTCCTATCAGATTTAGAAGTGTCACTGATCGCCGTTGCCTAATTGGGTCTTGATGATGGATTGTTCACCCAGGGACGCTGCCAATATTATAGTGTGAGTGTCATTTTCCTTGAAGCAAAGAGCACTGAAAAACAAAGCGTTGAAGAGGTTTCCCCACACTCACAGTACATTTGAAAAGTCTAACTGAAATTTCTTCGATTTAAGTAAAGTAGCCAGTGTCCCCTTTGAAGTTTTGGTTCTTATTCTGCCCTTCCCTTCAATTCCTAAAAAAACAAAACAAAACACCCCCAGAGAGCAGAAATCACCGTGGACAAAAATAGTAAGTGCTTGGTGTATTAAAGAAAACAAACAAACAAAAAGGGATGCTGAAGCCCAGGAGGGAAAGGAAAAAGAAAGTTTAGAGGTTAGATAGCAGAGAGACAACGTGAGTGGGATCCAGTTCTTAAGTTACTACGGCCGGGTCGGTTTCCTTTTTGCCTCTGCTAGCTCTCTCCCTTCCTAAGGAAGGACGGGGTGGGGACTGGCCAGGTTGGACTGTGTCTCAGTGTTTAAGCCGCAGTAGCACAGCTGCACGGCCTTCCTTGGAGAGAGTCCTGAAGTGAGCCAGTGAAACACAGTCCTAGATGTCGGCAACTTTACGTTTTGTAACAACACATAGCATATATAAATTAATCCATGCCATTAGTCCCCCAGCCCAAAAAGCATCTAGATTTGTGTGGTTGCCTGGGGCATTTCATAGCTTGTTAACAGAACTTCTGTGAGCAACCATACTTCTGTTAGCTTTGGAAACAAGTAGAAATATGTTTTTATTGAAAGAAAAAAAAAAAGAATTCTTTCCCACTGTCTAGGTTGGTAGATGCTTTGGGTTTGTCCTCTGGGCTAGGAAATGTTTCTTGTTTGTTTGTTTTGAGTGTCTTCTTCTGTCTTTGCAAAGCAGCCGGTGTTACCTTCGTGGGTTTCAGGAAGATTAACAATGACTTTTAGGCCCTCAGACTTCTCAGCGGGCGAAGATGCCGAACCTAATGACCTGAATTCAGCCTCCAGCTCCCACGTGGCAGAAGGAACGAACCAACTCCTGCAAGTTGTCCTCACACACTAAAATAAATGCCTTACCATTTCCTGTCACTCAGACTTCTGGGTGATTCTCCTTACCACTGTGGCTGAAATGGTGACCGGTGACAAGGTCTTAGCTGCTTTGTTTTATCAGGCCCTCGTGAGAGTCTCCTAAGGCAGCTGGAGCAAAGTACGGCAAAAAATGTCTTGTTTATTTTCTTAGGGCTTGGAAGGTTAAAAGTCCAAACCCCAAGCCAAGTGTCTTATTATGTACCTGCAGAATAGCCACCCAAAAAAGCTGAGGCAAGAGGATGACTGGAGAGCAAGAGATCACAGGCTGTCCTGGAGAACACAGCGAGATCCTACCTATATTATTTAATTTTATCCTTATTCCGAACATAGTATTTGATCAAAACACTTTAAAAAGAGCCAGCTCGGGCTAAGCGTGGTGGTGCATGCCTGTAATCCCAGCACTTGGGAGGCAGAGGCAGGAGGATTACTGTGAGTTCGAGGCCAGCCTCGTCTACAAAGTGAGCCCGAGACAGCCAAGGCTACACAGAGAATACACAGAGAAACTCTGCTCTGTCTCGAAAAACTAAAAGAAAAAAAAAGTAAAGGAGGAAGGTCTTGTTTTGGTTCATGGTCTCAGCCGGCTTAGTCCACAGTTGTGTGCTTGGGCAGAAAGCGTCACGGCTGTAGGAACCTGTGGAGCAAGCATGAAGAGAGCTGTAACTTCATGCGGGACAAGGAGAAGAGACTCCATACAGGGAGACAGAAGACCAAAACAAGACCCCCAGAACACCCCATGCAGCTGGCTCTACCTCCCACCCTCCAACCCCTTTCAATAATGTCATTATACCAAGAACCCACCAAAGAGTGACTCCATTCCTCAGGTCAGCACCCTCGTTACCCAGTCTCCTCCGGAATCGATGCAGAAACAGCGAGATGCGTGCTTTACCTATTTCCCTGTCTAATCACATCAGCAAGGTGCTAAACCAAACAACATCAGGACTGGCTCCTTGTGAGGGCTCCAGGGAAGGAGCTGCTTATTTCTTTTTCCTACCTTCTGATTGGTTGCTGGCAGTCCCTGAGGTTCCTACCCCAGTCTCCTTCCTCCTTTACCTTTACCCAGCATTCCCCATTGTACTTATTGTGTCTAGATATCTTTTAAGTCACCTGACTTATAATACTTTCTTACTATAGTCCTGGCAAGTGAATTACATGCACCATAGACTATGTGGGTTATATGATCTTCCATATTTAGCAGAGTGAACCGTGACAAAATGTCAACTCTTGAGTTTTAAGCTTTTCAAAATCTTTGTAACTTCATGAGGAGGGACCTCTTAAAGGCGCACACTGTGTGGCACAGCTTTGGGTTCTTAGTAGGGCCACAGAAGGCCACAGAACACAAAGCCGATGCGTGTGTCCACTACAAACAGACACCAGCATACGCTCAGCAACATTAAGTGCTTTACTGGGCTTCCCAGGGAATGCTCAAGATAGACAAGGCCCACTTTTCTGTAGTCTCCCATCAAAAATTATAGGTAGCAAACTACTGCAGGTTTTGACATACTTGAACATAAGGAATCAGGGGTCTAACCGTCTGGGGGAGAATTTTGGAATACTGATAACTGAATCTCTTTTCTAGATTAAAATCAAGTATCTGGGATGAGACCTTGGCATTGTTAGTTTAAAAATCTAAAACTATCTAGGAAAGTAGACGGGCATAGTAGCTCATGCCTATAATCTCAACAGTTGTTAAGATAGGGCAGGTTGCCGTGCATTTGAGGCCAGCTTGGGCTACAGAACGAGAAACAAACACAAAACCCTCTAGTCTGTCTGTCTATGCTGGCATCACTGTGTAGTCTAGGTTAGCCTCAAACTCATGGCCAGCCTCCTGCCTCAGCCTTCTGAGTCTTACAATTGGTAAGCTAAGGTGGATTGCTGTGAGTTTGAAGCCAGTCTGGGCTACAGAATGAAACCTGTCTCAAAAACAAACAAACAAACAAAAGACAAAACAAAATTCTTCAGTCTGTCTGTCTGTCCTGGCATTCACTGCATAGCCTAGGGAAGCCTCAAACTCATGGCCAGCCTCCTGCCTCAGCCTTCTGAGGGCTGTGATGACAGGAGTGCACAACCATGCCTGAGCATACGGTTATTTTTAGAACCACTGCTTGAAGTAATACCTTTGTACACATAGTTTAGGCCTGTCGCCAGGAAGGTAAGAATGCCGTGCAGCTACCTGAGGACATTGTCGCTTGTGACTAAACACACATCTCTGGGGACAAAGTTACTGCAGTTAGAGAGCAACCACATTTCCTTCACATCTGTACTAGGGACAAAGCCCAAAAGAAAGAAATGCATTCAACACAGAGGGCGGAGGCTCCAAGGACACAGGTTTATGGGGATGGAGGAAACATAGAAGTGAAGGGCGTGCACTCGGCACAGGTGGGCGCCTTCCATGGGAGGTGAAGGCAGCAACTTAAACTTCCAGCCCTTTATATTATTACACTTGGTTGCCAGGGACGGCACTGAAGGCAAAGTGGATTTAGGGCAGAGGGAATGTATTGGCTTCTTCCATTCCCAAGGTTGCTAAGGAAGGAAAACATTAGAAGGAAAACATTATCCTTGGGGTTAGAAACAGGCTCACTGATTGCAGAATTTTTTCCTCTCCATCCAATTCTCACCTCTCAATTTGCAGCAGCTATGACCCATAACAGAAAGATAGCTATCCCATGCCATCCTGGAACCTTTCATTATTGGCTGAAATCATTTCATGAGTAAGCTGGGGTCCCCGGGACAGCCTAGAACTGTGTATGGGGAGATTTGCTTCCTTTACCAAGGAATGCTGGGTAGATAGAAGCACCTGCTTTCTCCTGCATCTTTGAGAGAAAGGAAATAAAATGTTCCTCTTTTCAAGTTTGAATAAAAACCATTTCCGTGTGTGTGTGTGTGTGTGTGTGTGTGTGTGTGTGTGTGTGTGTGTGAGAGAGAGAGAGAGAGAGAGAGAGAGAGAGAGAGAGAGAGAGAGAGAGAGAGAGAGAGAGAGAGAGAGAGAGATATGAAACTGTTCCCTAAGTTAAGTAGAAAGTCTTCTGTGAAATTATAAGGCAAGTGAAGAGACAGAGGCCATACGGTGGCCTGATGACCCCAGCGCTCTCCCCCCCCCCCTTTCCCTCTCTCCCTCTCCTCGTTCGGGAAGTTCAAAGGCATTGGTCCAGACTTGTTTGCTAACAGATACACCAATGCACACAGACTGCATGATCTTCACACTCCGACTCTGTCACCCAGGCCAGGCCTTCACTGGGACATGCATGACAGTGGCTTTTCTTAGGTTCCTCTCCTTTAATTAAAGAGCCCAGTTTTTACCCCACTTTGGTGTCCAGGCTCTTCGGGCAAGGTCATCTGTGGATTCCGAAGATGAAGGCAGACTCATGGGTGGGTACTTCCTTTGTCTTGGAGAGCCTGACCCTTGAACTTATGAGTTCACAGGTCTTTCACAGTTGAGGCTAGCATAGGTGTTCTGGGCTCCACACACCTATTTCCCAATATGACGTTGTTTTCTCGATGGAGAGTAAAGTTGAGAGCACCCCCACCCTGTAGAAGCTTGCAAACTGCCTGCCTTGTGGAGCTACATCCAGTGGGACAGTGTGGAGATCGGAGGCTGTATTCTGTGCTGAGCACTCGTGAGAAGCGAGCTACCAAGAGGCCAGGAGCCAGGCCTTCTGGAGCCACAGCGGCTGTTTCGTCGGGTTTGACTCGTTGTGCCACTGCACGGGTTCTCCTGTCTGTGTGAAGCGTCCACTAGGCAGCGTTGTTTTGAGGTACTTCATCAGTGCCCAGCACAAAGAGCTTTTGGTAAAGATTTGCTCTTCTCTCCCCTCCTCCTGGCCCCTCCCCTGCTCTCCCTGGCTCCTCCCCCTGCCCCTCCTCCTGGCCCCTCCCTCTGCCCCTCCTTCTGGCCCCTCCCCCAGCCTCTCCCCTGCCCCTCCTCCTGGCCCCTCCCCCTGCCCCTCCTCCTGGCCCCTCCTTTGCCCCTCCCCTTGCCCCCTACCCCTGCCTCCTACCCCTGCCCCTCACTGACAGGTCCAGATTGAGTCCTGGGTGTGTGTCACCGGGATCTGGCAGTCAGCATGTGCTGCTGGCCCTTCCACAAGCCACACAAAATGCGTGAGCGTGGATCCGCGTCCCTGGATCTGGATTCTCGTCCCTTCCGTGTGTGAGATCCTTGGTGGGTTCTGTAACCCTAGATGGCTCAGGCATGCCACTGTGTCCACTTTCTCATGGAACCAGGGCGATCACTCCAGACTCACTCTTTTATGGGATAAACAGCCCACGGATGCCTGCTGCTGCGACCAAGGGGTAACAGGGAGGGTGGGTCAGGCCACCCGGGATGCACCCTGTCTTTCTTTGCCTCAGCAGATGAATGATATCCATGCTATCCTACACTGAGGCTTTCAAACCTCCTCTATTTTGTCCCTGCCTCGCTCCCAAGTTTTTGCTATTCTGGATTTCAGAAAATAGTTCAGTTGCCAAAATTGGTTGAATGAGCTACTTTTAAAATCAGTCAAGTGATAAAAAGCACTGCTTTGCTGCGTATTTCTAACAAGTCCCCGTCCTGTAGGATGATAATGACAAGAGCAAAGGACCTCAGGAGAACTCCTCTGCTGTCCTCTCCCAGGAAAACGTCCATTGTGCGAGTCCCCTTAAACTGGAGGAGCAAGGTAAAATGAAGGCATAGTGAAGGCAGGGGTCCCCGGCAGGTGATCTCACATCAAGGTGCCCAAAAGATGGAGACTAAGTCTGTCTTTCCTCAGGTCCACAGCGCGGCCCTTTTTTGGATGCTGGTGTAGTCCTCTCTGGATGGCCTGGGGCTTTAACCTTAGCTGTTTAATTTAAAATTGGTTCAGTAGCTCATGTTTATGGATAAATGAGTAAAACAGTAAAGATCAAAAGCAAAAAATAAAATTACTATGGAATTCAAATATTTCAGAAGCCTGAGCCCAGTAAACGCTAGTGAAGTGTGGTGTTCGGAGCGGGAGGCCCCCCACTCAGGATAATGCGCCTAACAAGGAAATGAGATTGACACAGTGATTCTCTGTTCCCTTCTCCCCCGAGGTTAGAGATTATGCGGCGCCTGTTGCTGTTTTTAGCTTCTTCGGTAATTCCTATGGTGAGAGACGACACTCTGCATATTTGTCACGCTGCTCTTCTGTCAGGTGCCTGGATCTTTGAGAAATGCTGTTCTCCTCTGAGGTATGAGCCCCGCCCCCCCCCCCCCCCCCCCCAGGAAATGCTGTTCTCCTCTGAGGTATGAGCCCCGCCCCTGAGTTGCCCAGTGCTTCTCTCCCAGGGCTCATGTCTTTATTTATGTTCGGTTGCCAGGGAATTCCGCGAGTCTGTCTGGCAACAATCAGTGCAGGGTGAGGTGATGTTGAAGGGAGGCCTGGCTTGATAAAAGGTTCGCCCTCATCCGATGCCTGCTTGTACACTCTAGGCTTTCCAGTGGGCAGGGGAGGTGAATTCCCCACAGGGAGACCAGGCTAAAGCTGGGTGAAGAGCAAACTGGCTAGGCTCACTTATGACAAAAGAGTGTGGAGGGATCAACTGCTTTGATAATTGATTTTTAGAGCTGGGTACTTGGTAACAAGTGTCCTTAGTGAACCCAGCTGTATTAGCCAGGGTTTCCCAGAGGCTGGTAGACAGGGTAGGCAGATTTGACACGGTTTTATTGGCAGTTTATGATGGAACAACAGAAGGCTTAGCACATATCATTAAGGAGATTAGAAGTTACATTCTGATCCCTGAAGCCTTCGCTGTGCTCAAACCAGTCCACTTAGGGTTTGAGTGATGTGCTGACTGCCATATATATTCCAAAAGCCAAGGGAGCTTGCACACCTGACCAGTGTGGCCCCGGAGCTGTGCCGGGTGTGGCCAAGGGTACACAATGTACATCATGAGGCAGCTTTACAAAAACTTCCTGAAAAGTGAGCAGTTTGTCATGGAAATTCCTCTACAATGTTACACTTCCCTGTCTCAGTGGGAGAGGATGCACCTACTTCTGCAGCGACTTAATGTGCTACAGCCAGTTGGTACCTGTGTCCCCCTTTTCTGAGAAGAAGGAAGAGGGGTGTATGTGGGGGAATGGGAGGAGAGGGGGCTGCAATCAGGATGTAAATAGAAAACAAAATAAAACACACACACACACACACACACACGTGTGTGTGTGTGTGGGGAGAGAACCTAAGTTGTCCAAGTTCATTGTGGAAAAGGCAACAAAGAAAAAAACAGTGACCACCAAAAATATCACCCATAATACCACTAACCACAGATGGTGACTATCGACACTTGGACTTACAAGCATCTTGCTGCTTTTTTTTTCTTTTAGTTTATGTGCTTACATGCTTAGCCAATACAGAATTCTATCACACAGCTTGTTTAAAGTCCCTCACTTTTTTTTCTCCTTTCTTCTTAAAAATGATAGTGGGCGGCTTAGGAGTGTGGACTGGGAGCTGGTCCTTTTGAGTGATGAGGCAGTGTGGAGCAGTTTAGTTACACTGCTTTGCTTCGTCAGGAAGCTAGCCCAGGGAGCCAGCAGCAGCCGTCCCCTTTAAGTTCCAATAAAATATGAGATATGAACTATGCATCACACAACAGATATTATATGGAGAAGTTTATTATATGAGCATGGGGAGAGAAGGAAGGTGAGAGGGGCACCCCAGACAGAGAGAGACAGAGCGACAGGGGTATAGAGGCAGCAGGAGAGGAGGGGGAGAGGGAGAGCAAGAGCAAGAGGAAGAGAGGAGAAAGAAAGAGGGAGAGAGGGGGTGAGAGAGAGAGGTGGAGAGAGGGAGAGGGAGACAGAGGGAGAGGGAGAGAGGAAGGGAGGGAGGGAGGGAGGGAGAGAGAGAGAGAGAGAGAGAGAGAGAGAGAGAGAGAGAGAGAGAGAGAGAGAGAGAGAAAGAGAGAGGTGGATTCGTCCTTTTATATACTCCTGGGTAGGGCCACCCTGGGGGGCAGGTAGGCAATGACGGCACAGGTTTCTAGATAGAGTGGAGCAGAATCCTAACAGTTCTAGCCCAGACTCCCTCACATGTCTTCCATGCTCCCTTTTCCTTCATCCACAGACAATGCTGTCTTCCTTGCTTCCTCTTTGTCTTCTCTGGGAGACACCCCTGATGTTTTCAGTTTGTAGCTTTGTGGAGTTTTACCTGGGCTTTTGACTTTTATTTTTCTTGAGTTAAAAAAAAATTTTTATTTATTATAGTTTATTCACATTACATCCTGATTGTTATCCCCTCGCTCTTATCTTCCCATTCCCTCCCTCCCTCCCTCCCTCCCTCTTCTGCCCTATTCCCCTCCCTTAGGCCTCTGATGGAAGGAGACTTTCTCCCCCATCATATGACCACAGCTTATCTGGTCTCATCCAGATAGCCTGCTTCCCCTTCCTCTGTGTGCCCCCTGGGCCTCCCCACCAAGGGGAAGTGATCAAACTGGGGCACTAGAGTTCATGTTAGAGGCCGTCCCCTCTCTCCTCACAACCGTGGAGAATGAGCTGTCCTTTGCTAGAGCTGAACAAGGTCCTTGGTTGGTACAATAATTTGTGCAGGTCTCCCTGGGTCCAAATAAACTGTGGTCCATTTACACAATGGAATACTACTCAGCTATCAAAAACAAGAAAATCTTGAAATTTGCAGGCAAATAGATGGAACTAGAAATGATCATTTTGTGTGAGGTAGGTAACCCAGACCCAGAAAGACACACACGTTATATACTCACTTATAAATGGCTATTAGCCCAACATAGATGTTGTCTGAGAAACTCTACCCAGCAGGGGACAGATACTGGGACTTGAAGCTGGCCTCTGAGTGAAGTGCTGAGAGTTGCATGAAAAAGCGGGGGGTGAGGGTGGTGGTGGAAGGAACCAGAGGGGTCAGGACCTCCACAAGGAGCCCATCAAGCCTGGAAGATCTGGACCCAGGGGGACCTGAACAAATTGATGCACCAACCAAGGACATTGCAAGCAGAGAACCCAGACTCCCTCTTCAGACATGGCCAATGGACAGCTGATTCCCACGTCGGGGAGGAAGGAGGCGTGACTGCCTCTGACATGAACTCTGGTACCTGTGATTTGATCAGTGCCCCTTGGCAGGTCGGCCTTGTGGTCGCTCAGAGGAAGGGGAGGCAGCCTATCCTGATGAGACCTGACAGGCTAAGGTCAGATGGTGGGGGACTGGGACAGATGCTGGGACTCCAAGTGGAGCGCTGAGAATGGTATGGAAGAATGGGCGTGAGTGGGATGGAAGAACCACAAGGCTTCAGGAGCCCCACAAGGAGACCATCAAAGGCAGCGGATCTGTACTTTTGACTTTTTTGAGAGAAGGTCTTGTTACATAGCTCAGGCTGGCCTTGCATCTGCCCCAACAGGCAGGGTGTGCTTTGGGCTGGAAAAACATTGTCTGCTTTAATTCCTGAAGATTCAGTCTTAGGAATCATTAGGCCTTGTCCTGTCCCCTCCTTTGTTTCTTCTCCCCTCATGTTTTTGCTGTACCCCAAAACTTCTGACTGGACCACAGCTAATTTTTTAGTATGGGCCCAGATTCTGTAGTACCTAAGACCCACCTGACAATGGAAAGAGACACTTCAACCTGTGCTGTCGTGGACATCTCTGTAGTGTATTTAAGCGACAGAAAATGGAAATTTTTGGGAAATGACCTTTTAGCTCGGCTGTGCGAACCTCAGTGAGAATGCTGAAGGTGAGTTGGCGGGTATTACAGGAGTGTTTTGGAAGCCTTTTTTTTTAAAAAAAGGCAAGGTCTTATTATGTAGCCCTGGCTGGCCTGGAACTCACTCTGTAGACCAAGGCATAGAGATAGATCCACCTGCTTCTGTCTTCCAAGCACCAGGATTAAAGGCGTGCGCCACCACAGGCTGCTCTCATTTTGGAAGTCTTAATCTTCTTTTTATGGCTTTCAGGGCCTGTAGCACTGCCACCCGAGTTTAATAAAAGTGTCTTGGGTCGTGTCCCCTTCCGCTCAAATAAGATGGCTTCCCTTCTTACTCAGGCCACAGCCTGTCCAACGCAAGGACATCTCTGTCTGTCCTTGATGTCACCCTCTGTCCTCATCATGGTCCACCCGGAGCAGTGTGGCTGTTTCTGAAAAAGTTAAGGCATGCTTGTCCCTCACTTGCTGTCCCCTCCCTCCGACCCACACCTCTCCCTTCTTCGGCTCTGCTCAGACTGTGGTTATGGGTACGGTCTCAGTGCAGGTATGCCCCCCCCCCTGAGAAAAGCGCTACGTCATCTTCTCAGTGAGGCCGACCCATAGCAGCCCCAGCTGCCAAAACCTCCACCCTGAGGCCATCGCTTTCTTACAGGCCGTGTGACTTTTCTGCCTGCCCTTCCTATCCTAGCCCGAAAGCAAGACAAGCACACAGGGTTGCTTGCCGCAGTAGCTCAAGCATCTAGAACAGTGCCTCACTCGATAAATATTTGTCTTCAAGGGTCAAATGGGCACGATCAGGGAACCTTTCCTATGTAAACATAGATGTCTGCCCACTGGTGGAATCGGGGGCCTTTTGTAAAGTAGCTATAACGTAAAGCCCATTTGAGTCTTCACTCTCATTGTGGACTTAGATACGCATCTCCATGAAGAAAAAAAAATTTCCCCAGGAGATTGAACAAGGATTGGGAAAGCTTCCAAGCCTGTGGTGTTGCTGGCTGCTGCCAGACCTGTGGCCTGCTCTCATGGCATTCACTTGTAAGTCCTTGCTTTTTCTTGACACTTGCAGCCCATTGTGGTAATTCTCACATGATCTCTGTCTCCAAGGAGGGCTTAAAAAAACTGTTCAGCTTTTGTCACTCCGTACTCACTGTGTTCTGAGCTTTCCCTCCTCCTCCTTGTCTTCCTCCTCTTCCTCCTTCTTCTCCTCCTCCTCTTCCTCCTCCTTTGAGTTAATATCAGCTATGAGTTGCTAGTCACCCACTACCTCAGAGATACAAGTGGAATCTCAACACTAGACATGCAGAGTTCACGTCTGTGTCATCACTCGCCCCGCAATATCTCTAACCAACAGTGCTCTGAGTGCTCCAAGGTGAGTCCTGCCACTTCTGTGCCAGATGTAGACACCGCTCGCTGGCTGCCTAGTTCTTGCCTTTCTCTTTGGCTTTGGCTTCTCCTTGGCTGAGATCTGTGACAAAGGCCACCCACATGGGTGGGCGTACACACTGAAAATAGCCAGTTCCTACGTCAGTATTGCTTTCTTTTGATTCTCCCAAGGCTGTGGCCCTCCTAGAGCCGGGAGGAAGTGACATGTAGGGCAATGGGCCCAGTGTCTCTGGGCACTGACAAGCATTGCTTGGGTGTTTTTCTATATTTCTTGGGTTTTTGCTCTTTTGTTAGTTTACTGTCTGGCTGAAACTTTGGAATGACAGTTGGCCTAATTTCTGGTATTCCTATAGAAGTTTTAGAAATCTCAAGGGCAGTTTTGCTCGGGGCTCAAGCCTGAGATCCGTGGGCTCCCTGACCCATGTAGAAGCTACTGCAAGGATTCGAATGATCGGATGAGGGAGCCTGGGATGGCACACACCCAAAGAGAACACGTTCCAAAGAGTCACTGTTTTTATCTTGTGTGTGGGAAACTGTTACCTCAACAAAATAGGTCTTTTACAGATAGACATGGTTGGGTAGACAGCTCAGTGGCCAAGAGCACTTACTCTGCAAGCCCGAGGACCCGAGTTTGAATCCCCAGCCCCCACATAAAAGCTGGGCATGAATACCTTTGCCTATAACCTCAGGGTTGAGGAGTGAGTCCCAAGGCTTTACTGTCTGGCCAGCCTGCTGCCAAGCTTCTGATTCAGTGAGAGACTCTGCGTAAGGTAGAGAGGGACAGAGGAGACATCTGATGTCTGTACATGGGCATGTGTGTGCACATACATACACAAACACACGATACTTATGTAACTCACATGTTTTACTCATGTGTTTCTTTATTGTGCAGGTCGAGCATTTGCTCCATGTTAGAGGACAGACATCCAACAGTGAGCCACAAAGCATGGTTCCTACCCATCTGGAGCTTGTCGCTGGTCTAGTAGGGGGACAGCTGTTGAAGAGACAGAAGCACAGGGGTTCTAGGGGAGTGAAGAGTAGTAAAGGCAACGTCCAAGCTTCCTGAGGCTGTGTGGGATGAGGACAGCGGAAGGCTCCTGGACTGTGAGAAAGGAGGAGGCAGAGACAGTGTCTCTGAGGGACTGACAGGTGAGGCCGAGGAGGAGCCATCCAGAGACGAGGGCTCAGGCAGAGGGACCACTCAGTCTTTAAGATCAAGGGTTCTATAAGTTGCCAACTGTGAGTCAGAACAGGGAGCTCCAGCAGGTAAGCCTCAGCTTCCAACACCAGTTGCAGGAACATGGGCCACAGTCTTCAGACCTGTTTCCTGTTCTGACAAAGCTTGTGTTAAGAGAATGTGTAAGAGTGCTTGGGTTTCTGATCTGTGTATATATCTACCTATCTATATCTATATCTATCTATCTATCTATCTATCTATCTATCTAGATCTGTCTGTCTGCCTGCCTGCCTCTGTCTGTCTCCTTCCCTCCCTATCATCTATCTATCTTGTTTTTTCTTTTGTGACAGTCTTGCTGTGCTGTGTAATTTTATCATCTATCTATCTATCTATCTATCTATCTATCTATCATCTCTATCCATCCATGTATCTATCATCTATCTGTCTATCTATATATTATCTGTCTGTCTGTCTGTCTATCTATCATCTTTATATATAGAGATACATAATAATAACTATATAGAGATGTAGGTTAGACTCCTGGACTCAGGGCATGAGCGTGCAGATGTGGCTGAGCGAAGAGCAGTAGCACAGCACAGAATCCCAGAGAGCCATCAGAGGATGCTGCAGGGCAGCCTGGGAACGGGAAAGAGAAGAGGATCGAGACAGTGACACTGACACCAAGAGGGGAGGCACTTTCTGAAGGAGAAGTAGATTCAGCTTCTACAGGCTTGGGGACATTCAGCAAAATCTGAATGAAAAGCTAAGATAATGTGCAAAGTAACAGGCATTAGCGTCCTCGCTAAGAACTTACAGTGCCAGCCTAGGGAGCCGGGGGCAGGACTACGTGCTGGGCTACTTAACATAACCTAGCACATGCAACTCTGGATTGAGGCCCAGCACCAGAGAGAGCAAACAGAGTTTAAGAATAGATTGAAAAGCCAGGTGCCGTGGTGCAAACCTGTAATCCCAGCACTCGGGGAGGCACAGGCAGGCAGATCTCTGCGAGTTCAAGGCCAGCCTGGTTTATAAGGCAAGTGTAGGACAGTCAAGTCTACATAGAGGGAGAAAAAGGAATAGATTGAGAAAGACAGCAAGGCTACTCCAGTGAGAATCTGTGAGAGGAAAGAACAATTCTGAGTAAGTCTTATTATTGTATTAGCTCCATTTATAAGAGGGGAGATGGTGGGGCATGCACGTATTGAGGGATTACGAGCCTGGATTATGCTTACCAAACTCAAATGTCAAAGCCACAGAGTTTCAGACTGAGACCTCCTTTGAAAACAGTTTTGTCAGCCTAATCTAGTTAAGACATGGTCACAGTGGGATGTGGACCACTCTAACTCTAGCAAGGTGCCTAGAATGTGGTTTGAGCGTGGCTTCCAAAGTTTCCTAAGTGATAACTTTAGTCTCGACTGTGGTGTCAGAGATTTGGGAACTTTAGGAAGTGAGGCCTGGTGAGGCAGCTGCCCTTAAACAGATGAGTGGAGCCCAGGGGGGAACCACCAAGCCTTGAGAATGAGCCTGAGGCCGGAGTGGCTTTCTTGAGTTGGGTTTTGTGGTGTCTCGCACATTGGTTGCTCCTTTAGTACCTAGGTGAGGCAACCAGGAAGGGCTTCACCAGGATTCAGCCAATGCTTGCCCAAGTCCTTGGAGCTGTCAGAATTGTGAGGTAAGAAAACTCATTTTTCTTTGTAAGGTTACCATGTCTTAGTTATTTCACTAGAGTAGGAAATAGACTATTGCAATTGGTGTTCTTATGAAAAGGGAAGCCAATGTATGGTCCTGCAGACAGGCAGAATGCCAGATGAATATAGAGGCAGAACTTGGGATGGTGCGACCGTAAGCCAAGGATCACCAAAGGTTGTTATAGATGGGGGATGTTTAGACGCCAGGTGGTGTTGGAGGAGGGTCTTCTGTGCTGTGTTCCCAGATGCTGGTTTCAGTGTCCTGAGATCTGATTACCACCCTGCTGTGGGCATTGCAATGGATGTTGAACCATCTCCTATACCCATCTGATATAAGAAATGTTCCCCCAATCCCTGATTGGCTAATAAAGATGCTGAAGCCTGTGACTGGGCAGAAGAGAGGCAGGTGGAGTTTAGGTTTCTAGGCTTGCATGGAGAGAAGCAGGAGACCATAGCGCAGGAAGAGGGTTGCCATGGGGACAGACTGATGGACCAGAAGCAGCCCGGGCAAGATGGCTTATTGGCAATTAATTTGAGACATGTAGCTAGGAGATAACAATATAGCATAGAGAGTTAATATCTGCCCAGCTCCAGTCCTGTAAGCTTATAAAATAAACCACAGTCTCTCTCTGTCAATTACTTCGGAAGCTAGTGGGGTTAAAGAAAACTGTTACTTTATTACTTAGTATCTTACAAGGTAGGTGTCTCCACCCTGGCTAATTACCAAATAATCAGGACAAAGACATCTTGGATTTATAAAAGCTTTAAAGCACAGTAACTGAGCAGGTATCAACCCGCCAAGCTATTTTGCTATTTCCAGACCCCGTTACTTGCCATAATAGCTCCTGCCTGATTCACTTCTGTTCTATCATTCTGTGCTCATGGTCCGTATTTCCCCACGGGGACTTCCTCCTGTCAGGCTTCCTCTCTCCTCTCAGACCTCAAGCCGGAGAACCTAAGCTCTGCCTACCTTTCTTCTGCCCAGTTACAGGCTTCAGCAACTTTATTAACCAGTCAACTTTAAGCTAGGTAGAGCGAGGTTTATACAACAAAGACAGGTGTATGTGGGAAAGTGCTCCTTCCTCTGCCTGGAGACCAGGTCTTGGGGTCAGTAAATTAGCATTAGAATACATGGTATCAGACCAACCCCCAGCAAAAGATTGCTAGAAAGCTACCACAACCTATTGGAGAGGCCTGGGCCAGACGCTACCCTGGCACTTTTAGGGAGAAGACTATTTTTTTTAGGACCTTGTTTTTAACATGAACCCTTAGGACCAAGAGACAATATATTTGTGTTCAAGCTGCTCTAAGGCAGTCATTTGATGTAACAGCCCCCCCCCCCCGGGGGTGGACAGAGGGGAAAGAAGGAGGGACAGAGAGTGGGGTGGAGAGTTACTTCAGAACTTGGTTCAGAGATGGTGGAATGTTCTGCCTAGTAACCATTGAGGGAAATGGACTTAAGACTACATGGTAACATTAGGAGGACTATGGTCTTGTTTGAATGTGAAATATCCTCCATCGACTCTTATGTTGAAGCCACAGGACTCCAGTTGGTGATAGTATCTTGGAACATTCTGGAAACTTTGGGAGAGAAAGTCTAGCAGTAAGAAGAAAGTGACTAGAGCCTGGGAGATGTGTCCCCGAGAATTCTTCTTTCCTCCTGGGACCCCCTCTTCTTTCTCTCTTTGCTTCCTTTCTGTGTGGCATAAGCTCTGCTCTCTCTTGCCTTCACACTGTGGCCTGAATAATGAGGCAAAATGAATAATCCCGCCCCTTACTGTTTGCGTCAGGCATTTATCATCATTAATGAAGCTCTGGTAGAGGCCACGCCCAAGTTTTTTTGTGGTATGTTTCCCACAAAGAGGTCATTTCTAAAGTCTACCCTCGAGACAAATCTTACTGTGAATTTAAAAAAAAATGACCCCTGTTGAATAAGACCAATAAAATATAGTATCATAGGGCTTAATCCATAATGCTTTCAGAGATAGCATTTACTGTAAGCCAGCAGCATAAATCTGGGAGTATTGACAGAAAGTGTTCACACAGATGTTTTCAAATACCCCCAACTTGAGCAGAAAAGTAGGAGTGAACAAGTAACAAATTGCACTCAACAGTAGTTTAACAAATTGATTTCCACTAAAATGAAAATGAAGAAAGATTCATATCTTGGCTGAATATTAATTCTTATGCTCTTTATAGCAGGCCAAATTAATCTTTAGGGTGAAATTCATAAGTCAATGAAATGAAAACTACATGCACCAACAAGAAGAGCTCAAAATTTATTTAATGAGATGAAGCTGTTGCTTGACTCTTGTTCTTTCTTTCTTTGTTTTTTTGGGGACACCAGTGTACTCTCAGGCGACTGCTACCTATGTACTTCGTAAATGATCTTTGACGATATGTAGAAAAGGGCGACAAAGCATGCTCTAGACAGGAGAGGGGCTATTTTACGTCTGCACCCATAAAAAGTTGGTATGAGAATCTAGAAGAATTAGTGGTGATGTGTGGTATGAGGGTACCTCTCTGGGGCTGTTTCCTCATGGTGAGCACAGAGATAAGACCTACCTGCTGTCACGTGTGAAGGCATCCAGGAGAGTGTCCGCAGCAGCAGAAGATCAGAGGGCATGGGAGCACCTTCCATCTGAGGATTGGTTGTTAGGGGAGGCAGTGCTGGGAGGGAGGTGAGTCTGGGGATTACAGAAGTGGCTGGTCTGGACAAACACTTCAGAACTGCTTCATTCTAGTGTGTGGTTGACAAGTCACGCATTATTAAACTCCCCCGAGGTTTCCTTCTTCATCTGAACTTCTTATTGCTAAGGTTATGTATTGATGGCAAGAGACCACACACACACACACACACACACACACACACACACACACACACACACACACACTCGCATGCACACACGCATGCACGCACTCGCACGCACACACACACATGCATGCATGCACACACGCATGCACGCACTCGCACGCACACACACACACACACACACACACACAAACAGACACACTCCCCTTTCCCTCAAACAATTTTACTTCTGCCTGTTCAGTGCTTGTCAAAGCCATATTGGTAATCAGAACAAAACACTTAGCTGTCATCTGCAGGGACTTGTCAGGAAAAATATAAAGTCCAAGTCTGTTGGTGTCTACACTGTGAATGTAGTTTGTTTGTACACCACACAACCTGCAGAGACTTAACGTGGTATGGCGCATAATGATGACGCAACGTGACAATTCCCAGTCTCTTCCTCCTTCTCTCTTCCAGATAGAACACTCCCAGGTAAGCCTTACTTCAGCAGCCCACATCCCACATGGAACCGTGATGACCCCTAGCGAGGCATCTTTGTGGGAAGCAGAAGTTGGCAAGACAGCTCTCCTCCAGCACGCCAACTTTGCAGGCTCCAGCGTCCCACTGACAATCCGGGCTCTGCGCTCCTTATCCTATGAGCTCCTCATCTCCTCGGGGCAACCTGTGAGTGTGAAACTTGAGGGAATCAGAACGGGTCCCCTACAGAAAACAAGCAGACTCGCGCAGCTGTAGGGGAAAGCCACTGACACTGGACCAGGTCCTGGGGCCTGCCCTTCAGTCTCGGCCTTAGCCAACAGCGGTTTCCAGTCACCTAACACATGCCACCACAATTGATGACCCCAGTGTCTAGGAAGTGACCATGCAACACCAGCTCTGTGACCTTTATCTTCTTACTGTCATGGCTACCAAACCATAGCTCACATCTCCTGTTATTCTCCATGCTTGGACTTCACTTGAACTCTCTTTCTTTCTTTCTTCCTTTTTTTGGTTTTTTTTTTTTTTTTTTTTTTTTTTTTTTTTTTTTTTTTGGTTTTTCGAGACAGGGTTTCTCTATGTAGCCTTGACTACCCTGGGCTCGCTTTGTAGACCAGGCTGGCCTTGAACTCACAGAGATCCGCTTGCCTCTGCCTCCCAAGTGCTGGGATTAAATCTACCCTGCCCTGTGCCCCGCCTCACTTCCCTGCCATAGCCACTATTTAATGGCCTTGTCTGCTGTTCATCTTTTTCTTCTTTATAATCCACCACCCTGTCCTGCCCTTTTCCTCCTTCCTCCTTCATCATCTAGATCAAAGCTCATGATAATCCATGTTTTTTCAGATGCCTTAGTAAGCACTGCCATTGCCAGACACCTGCTGGGCCAACTGTTTTGTACCACTGTGGCAAAACACATCGGCAGAAGCAATGTAAGAGAATCTACTTTTATTTTGGGTCCAGGGATCAGGGGGTCTCAGTTGACAGTAGCAGAAGACACGGCTGAGAGGCTCAGTCCACAGCAGTGAGAGCATGTGGCAGAGGCTGCTCACATCACAGCATGCCAGAAAGCAGAGAGGGAGGGCCAGAGCAACAATTCTAACGACCGGCCACAAGTGACTGTGCTTCCAGGGTCCCCAGATAGCATTAGAAATGCTCAAAGCGGGACTTTGCGTAGGTTTAAACTACAGTGACCCCAACTAGTGCTGGGATGAAACATCATGACCAAGGCAAGTTGGGGAGGAAAGAGGTTTTTGGCTTATACTTCCACATTGTAGTCCATCATGGAAGGAAGTCAGGATTGCAATCAGGGCAGGAACTTGGGGGCAGGAACTGTTGCAGAGGCCATGGAGGGGGGCGCTGTTTACTGGCTTACTCTCCGTTGCTTACACAGCCTGCTTTTCCTTAGAAGCCAGGACACCTACGCAGGCGTGGCCCCGCCCACAATGGGCTGGGTCCTCACATCAGTCACTAACTAGGGAATGCCCTGTGGACTTGCTCACAGCCTCATCTTCTCAAGGCATTTTCCCAACTGAGGCTCCCTCTGCCCCCAGTGACTCTGACTTGTACAAACTTGACGTAAAACTAGCCAGCACACCGACCTAGTATTACGTGTAAAGCCTTAAAACGCGTGTGCTGGCGAGAACCCAGGGACTGTGTTACACTAGAGCAGTGCTTCTCAACCTGGGGATCATGACCTCTTTGGGAGTCTGACAAACACTTCATTAGGTGACCCACCTAAGACCATCAGGAGACACAAGCATTTATATTATGACTTGCAACAGTAGTGAAATTGCAGCTATGAAGTAGCAATGAAAATAATTTTTTGGCTGGAGTCACCACCACACAAGAAGCCGTGTTGAAGGGTCGCAGCATTAGGAGGGTTGAGAGCCACTGCCTTAGAGCATGTGACACTGTCCTTGGGGGTCAGGATATCGTCTCGCAGTGAAAAGTGGCCATATTTCTGCAGCAAAGTGGACCATATGGGGTAGAGTTCAGTTAACAGCCTTGCACAGATTCAGGCTTTCCTGCCAAAAGGGTTGGGGAAACGTGGCTTATAGAGCTTTCTGGGTTTTGGAATTAGGGATGAAGGGTTGTGGGCCTTATCATGGGATGGCATCCTCAGGATGCCTCAACACAAGGTAGCTCACTGGGCATGATTGCTTAGACATAATTGGTAAAGAGTTTTTTTGGCTTTTTGTTTTGTTTTTAGACAAAAGACAGACAGTGATGTCAGTTGCTCCATGGAACCTACTATGGTTTTTGGAGAGTTAAGCCATGATGTCAGGGCAGAGGGCACTCAGGCGTGCCGTTCGTCACAGCAGAGGGTTGTGCCCTCACAGCACACTAAATCTCCCTGGGTTTATGCACAAGTGTCTAGATTAAGGTGCCCAGACAGTGAGCGTGTGCTGGAAGGGGTCCAGCGGCCACAGAGTCCCAGGGAGATGAGAAGCTGTTACCGTGTTCTTACAGCCACCGACGTGTGCTGTTCCAGCATGCTCTCTTTGCCAAATAGTATAAATTCCGTCTGCACAAGCCTTTATTGTTTACCTAATGTTTCACGTGCACTGCTGCTTTTTACAGCCCTGTAAGGAAGGTGCAGTAAATATTGTCATCCTAGCTTGACTGCTGAGGGAGCAAAGGCTTACAGAGGTTAAGAGTCATGTTAAGGCTCAGAAGCAGTTGATAGAGACACAGACCAGTCCTCTCTCTGTGGTGCGCACGCCAGAGGTGTGAGCTTTGTAAAGACAAGAGCGAATGCATATATATATATATATTTTCATTTTTTGAGACAGGGTTTCTCTGTGTTAGCCTTGGCTGTCCTAGACTCACATTGTAGACTAGGCTGGCCTCAAACTCACAGAGATCTGCGTGCCTCTGCCTCCTGAGTGCTGGGATTAAAGCCGTGCGCCACCACCGCCCGGCTGAGTGAATGCATATTTAAAATTTATCACAGTAATCTGTTTTGCAGATCATGGCCAGACATCAGATGCAACTGAAGTGGCTTTAGCTAATGTCTTTTCATACAGCCTGCTCGGCCTACGGTGGTTAATCAGATGTCTCATGGGATTAAGGGCTGCCGTGCACCTTGCCTGGTGCCCTGAATCCTTCTCAATACCTGCATGACCAAAGATTTATTTTCTTAATGGCTGCAAGGCAGGCTAATGCCCCTCTCTGGGAACTAGCATCTGTGCCCAAAGTCAGCCTTGCTTCTTAGAGACAGCCCACACCCAGTGTCCGATGAGGGGGGAGAAAGGCCAGTTCTTTGGCCTGGACTGCAGACAGCTCAGCTCTGAAGGAGCATGCGGCCTCAGACTCTCTGTGGGGCTAGCAGAGTCGATACTGTGACTTTGTTCCAGTCTTTTTCTCCCTCCACTTTTTCGTGCCTCCAGAGAAAACTACTTCCTTATCCATCTCTGCACCTCAGCGGTCCACTCGTTGGGAAACACAGCAAAAAGACTGAGGACTCAGAGAGAGGTGAGGAGGCAGCAGCTGACAGGACTTTACGACGTGAGGAGAGACCTTTGCACTCTTCTTTCTTTGGTCACCAGTAAGAGAAGAGCAAAGGACTCCCTTTGAACTGCACTGCGTCTTTTCATTGACTGAGAGTACCCTAACATTTGCTATTTCTGCTTATTTACTAATGTCTCCCTACTTTTTAAAAAACTTACTTCCAAATCTGAACATCCAAGTCTTAACCTGAATTAATTTTGCGACGGGCAGTTGTTGTAGAACAGAAAATTAGGAGAGAAACTTGAAGGCCGTGGGAGGCGTCTGCTGGACCAGGAACCGGAGAGCATTACAGCAGAATGGAGGCCTCTTGGTAACGGTGCATGGGCCTGCAACGATGTGAGAGGGAAATCATTTACCCATGTAAACTGAACAAAGGAGAATTCCATAATAATGACCTGAGGCCCTAGCATTTGGGAGAACAAAATGGTGGGCATCCGGATGAGGTCACCCCGGCACATGGCATCGATCTGGTGTGCTGCTTGCCTTTGGCAACCCTGTTTGAGTCTCTGCCAGGGCACACGATGGTTTCACTTCTGCAGTTCCTTTTGCTCCTTGGAGGGTGAGAAAAAAATAAAACAGATCGCAAGATAGTTCCGAGCAAGAGTTATTTTAAGGAAGGGGCATTTTGACCAAAAAAAAAAAAAAAAAAAAGTTGATGACTTAATTTGAATCAGTTTTCTGGTTGGAGCCGTTGTGTTTGTGAAGAAAAGGAAGCAGAGGACGGGCTGGTACTGGTGTCATTTTTTTTCTCTCCCCTTTCTGAATATTTCCTACCAAGCGACTGCTTTGGATAATAGCAAAATGATTTCACTATGGGAAAAAATGCAGAGAAAGGAATCTGGGGCTGTTTGATTGGCTAATAATGAACATAAAGGACGTTGTGCTTTTTGAATGGCAGATTGAAATCCAGTGTGTATTCATGCAGATCTTATGGGGGGTGGTATTGGATTGGACCACAAATTAGTGCTGGCATTAATGAGATGGAAGCTGTAAAATACGGGAGTTCCAATAACCATGATCTCTGATAAGACCCAATTGAAAGCACCCAGACCGTTCAGACAAGTTCTGCGTGAGAGCTGAGCAATAAACAACAGAGACGTTCAAAATGGGGGAGGAAACAGGAGATGTAGCCGGCTGAGCTGGTATTAGAAAGCTGGGCGAAAGCAGCATTGATGCGCAGCTGAGTGACAGACAGGAGCTTGCAGAGAATAATGATTTGTGGAGACAGACACCATTTAGATGCACTGCGAACCGCCGCCAGAGAGGATTGTGCCTCCAACGTTACAGGGAAGTGTGTCCAAATCAGGAAGTGCACCATGTCACTGCCGCTCCTGCCGTCACTGGCACCAACACGTCTTCTGTGTGGTAGATGTTGGGACTGACAGGTTGCACTACCCATTAACCTGTGCTATCTGTCCTCTCTGACAGTATTTCCATGTGGATAGTACAGTATGTCTGTGCTCTGCCGGCTTACACTCCCCATGACCTCAGGGAGTGTGAGGTCTTGTTCCTTGTGTGAGAACCTCCTCTCCCTATTAACCGCTTGTGAGTTTTCCTGAGTAACTTATTTTGAAGGGCGCTGACAGGTGGGCAATGCCCTGGGCATCTTGTGGTCTGCATGGCAAGTAAAACAAGCGCTGTTATGGTAGCATTATTAGATAGTCTTATGAAGGTGGCTGTTCAGAAGACATCACCTAGCGTGTTTTGGTACCTGGGTGCCGCTTGAGTTCTTGGACAGCCTTAGTCTGAAGAGCTTCATCTCCGCGCGTTGTCCCCTTGCTTCCTACTGAAATAGGCTGCCATGGGGAACACATCTGTATGCCTTTGCTGAACCCGCTGTTCTCCTAGAATTCCACTGGCGGCTTCCAGGGTTGCTTCCTAGGATTTGTATGTCTCCTATGGGTGCCACGCATGCTTATCTCTGTCCAGCTCCTGTCCCTCTCAGGAAATGGTGGGCCACACCTGTCCCTTATTGTGGTGGTTTGACTAGCAATGGCCCCCATGGACGCAAGTACAGCGAGTGGCACTATTAGTAGGCGTGGCCTTGTTTGAGGACGTGTGTCACCGTGGCGGTGGGCTTTGAGGTCTCGTATGCTCAAGCTGGGCCTAGTGTGGCAGCCTTCACTTCTGCTGCCTGTGCATCATGATGCAGAACTCTCGGCCTCTTCTCCAGCACCGTGTCCCCCTGCACGCCGCGTGCTTCGCGCCATGATGATAACGGACTAAACCTCTGAAAACTGTGAGCCAGTCCCGGTCAAATGTTTTCCTTTATAAGAGTTGCCGTGGTCATGGTGTCTCTTTCATGGAAATAAAACCCTAACTAAGACACTTATCCACCCTACTTTTTTGTTCAAGGTGCACATGGCATTGCCCAAACTCCTTTGCAGAGTAGCTATAGGACATGGGAAAAACTATTACTTTACTCTGATGCTCGCCACCTTGATTTTCAATACCCTAATTTTTCTATGCAGCATATGCTTAGTGTGTGTTGAAAATAAATGGGCCACCTTGCATGACAGAGGCTGTTCTATATTTATACGGGGAGCTATAAAACAAAAAGGAGTTATAGTTACAATCTTAGACTGATAAAAATTTGTAGCCAAGAAGACCTGTAGAGATGAACTGGGCTTCCGCACTCTATTTCACTGTTTGCTTTGAGGGGAGACAGAAATCAGAAGTGGATTGACTTTCCCAGGACACAATAGTCAGCAGGTCGTTGACTGAAGATGAACCCTGAGCTACGGGCAGTGTCTGTCTTCTCACACGCCTTTCTAAGGGGCAAAGGGAATGCGGAGGCTCACCTGGCGAATCCTTTCTGTCAGAAGTGTCACGTGGATGGCTTCTTATTCTCATTGCTTTACGTCACCAGGCTCAGTGCTGAGAATTTAAGAGATCCTATCAAGGAAGAGGCTGCAAGGCATCCTAAACTGGCTGGAACAGAATTGTACTCTAAAGGTCAGAAAAGGTCCCGAGGCCACCATGGTCCAAAGTTTAACTCTCCATCCCGGATGTCTTAACAAGCAGTTGTACTGTCAGGACACTCATGTCTCTGTCTTTGGATGGAGCAGACTCTTGGGATTTGACAGAAGTCCATTGTCCTGGGACCTTCGTTGCAGAGTCCGAATCTAGCCTTCTGGAGACACTCGGAACCACCGGATTCCTGGCTCCTGTCAGTCCCAATTTGTTTCCTGTGTGTGGCAGTGTGAATAAGAACGGCCCTCATATGCTCATGTGTTTGGATTCCTGGCCATCGTGGACTGGCACTTTTTGAGAGAGACTAGGAGGTGTGGCCTTGCTGGAGGACGTGTGTGACTGGGGATGGGCTTTGAGGTTTTAAAAACTCAAGCCAGGCCCAGTCTCTCTCTCTCTCTCTCTCTCTCTCTCCCTCCTCCTCTCCCTCCTCCTCTCTCTCCATCCCTCTCTCTCTCTCTCTCGCCTCTCTCTCTCTCTCTCTCTCTCTCTCTCTCTCTCACACACACACACACCTTTGGATCTGGGTGTAGAGCTCTGGCTATTGCTCCAGTACTGTTTCTGCCCGTGTGCCGCCATGCCATGCTTCCTACCATGACGATAATAAAGTAAACAGCTGAAACTGTAAGCCAGCCCCAGCTAAATGTTTTCCTTTGTAAGAGTTGCCGTGGTCATGGTGTCTCCTCACAGCAGTAGAACCCTAGCTAAGACACCATGTTTCTTTCCTGCATCACAAATTATTTCTTTTTAATTTAACACTTCTGTTTTATATGATTTGGTATGTCTTTGTACCATGTGCATGCCTAATACCCATGTGTCTTAGCTAGGGTTTTATTGCTGTGAAGAGACACCATGACTAAGGCAGCTCTGATAAAGGAAAACATTTAATCGGGGCTGGCTTACAGTTTAAGAGATTTAGTCCACTATGATCATGGCGGGAAGCATGGAAGAGTGCAGGCAGACATGGTGCTGGAGGAGCTCAGAGTTCCACATCTTGATCCGCAGGCAGCAGGAGGAGACTGTGCGCCACACTGAATGAGGCTTGAGTGTAGGCGACTCAAAGCCTGCCCTCACCATGACACAGTTCCTCCAACAAGGGCCCAGATACTTCATCAAGACCACACCTTGTAATAGTGCCACTTACTACGGGCCAAGCATTCAAACACGTGTGTTTATGGGGCCACACCTATTTAAACTACCATGGAAGCCAGGAGAGGGCGTTGAGTTCCCTAGAACTTAGTTACATACACCTGGAAATTGCTATGTGGGAGCTGACAATTAAGCCCAGGTCCACTGAAAGGGGGTCAGTACTTATAATGGCTGAGTCACCTATCCAGCCCCATCAGAAATTCTTTACCCAATGTTTTCCAGCCTTTGAGCCACCAGGCCTATGCTGAAAATGATAATATTTTCATGGCCCTGTTAAATAAACTAAAGAGAAATATTGTCTACCTGGGGCTTGGTAAAGAAATCTTTACATTAACCGTCTTTATGGAGTTATATAATCCCAAAGAAGATATTAGATATTAAATTCCATGTAATTCCCTAATAAGTTCTTCTCAAATATTTGGAGGCAAAATTTTAGCTTGTTTTCATTAAAACAACTTTTAATATCAAGTTTTACACTTGAAATGGGTTTACACAATTCCTAATCCAGACTTGTTAATGAAGGGCTGGCAATGCAACTCAGGTGGTAGAATGCTTGCCTAAAATCCACAAAGCCTTAAAACTCAAGAGCATCCTTGGCTACATAGGAAATTCAGGGACACCCTGTGCGGAATGAGACCTCATATCAAAGGAAAACTCTTCTAATTTTTTTTAGATTTAAAATTTTATGTGTATAAGTGTTTTGCCTTCATGTATATATGGATACCACATACAAGCTTGTGATCATAGGGGTCAGAAACGCGTGTCAGGCCCCATGAAACTGCAGTTGTGAATGGTTGATAGCCATCATATGGGTGCCGGGAATCAAACCTGGGTCTTCTGCAAGAACCTGATGTGCTCTAAGCCACTGGGCCGTCTCTCTTGCCCAGTGGTTTTCAACCTTCCTAAAGCTGTGACCCTTTAACAGGGTTCCTCGTGTCGTGGTGACCCCCACCCATAAATTATTTTCATTGCTACTTCATAACTGTAATTTTGCTACTGTTATGAATCATAGTGTAGATATTTTTGGAGATAGAGGCTTGCCAAAGGGGTCAGGACCCACAGGCTGCAAACCACTGCTCCAACTCCAGTCTCTTCAAATTATCTACTGCTGTCAAGAAACTAAGCCTTCCAAAAATGCATAGCAGTTGAAATTACACTTAAAGCCTGGCTTTTTGTATCCACTAACAGATGTGATATGCAAGTTCCTTGTGTTGGAGAGAAAGGACTTCTTCTCATTATTTAAAACCTTTGCGGGACGTGAGACACGGGTGGTGTGGCTAAGAGCACTGAGTACCTGAGCTCAGATCCCAGCATCCATGCCGGGTGCCTCACAACTGTCTGTCACCCCAGTTTTCCAAGGACCTGGTACCTTCTTCTAACTTCCACCTGCAGTCACACACAGGCGGCATACACCTACACAGACACACATATAGGTGCATACAAGCTGAAAAAATAGGGAAAAAATCTATTCAGTTTGCATTTTGCAGAGTGGCACATACGTTGGTAGACTGAAAGGCTGCATCAGCTACACACGCGTGATGCAGATGTCTTTGCTGGCGACTGCTCTGCTGAATCGTAGATCGCAGCTCCGACTACTTGCGCGAGTCTGGGAAGATAGGACAATTAAATGCCACATCATTTTACTTGTAGGTGGTCACTGAGAGACAAGTCCAGAAGCCGCCACTGTGAGCCTGTCCCCCAAGGCTGAGGAGAGTTACACGGGGCGGATAAAGTCTCATTTCTGTTTGCCTTATGCATCAGCACAGCTCAGAGACCCCGATGACAGTTCACTGTATTGGAGGGCAACATGACTCCCTGTGTAGAGTATTGTAGGGCATCCTGCTCAAGGCAAGACAAAAATAGAGTCGGGGCAGCTTCAGGTATTTCCTCATTTCAGGACATCACGTTCCAGCACACTTAGGTTGTTACTAAGCCGAGTGACTAAGACCACCTGGAGACTTGTCTTGCAGTGCCCAGAACCACACCTACTGGAAACTTCCACCTCCCAGGCCACCTGACAGTGGCACCTAAGGGAGACCTACTATGCTCTTTGGGCGCCCAGAATAGAAACCCCTTCAGTTACTGCCCTGGGGTTCACTTTCACGATGGGCATCCGTGTGAGGTACATGACAAACTGTCCGCCGAGAAGAAGACTTAAGGTTTATTTTGGCTTACAGTTCTAGGGGATACAGTTCGCCATGATGTGGAAGGTATGGTGGTTGGAGTGTAGGGGTGGTAGGGTCACACTGAATTCACAATAAGGAAGCAGAGAGAGAGGGGGCAGGAGAGAGAGAGAGAGAGAGAGAGAGAGAGAGAGAGAGAGAGAGAGAGAGAGAGAGAGAGAGAGAGAGGATGTTATTCTAAGTGCTTTCTACTTTAGGGACCATGGAGGACATACTCAGATTCCCATTGTGCTTTGACAAGCTATCTGGGCCAGTACTGGCTCACATCTAGCTGTCTTGCATCCTGATCAAGGGCTAAGGGTTTCAACACCACCAGGAGGCATAGTTCTCAACTGTCTAGAGTGCCCTAGAACGGCAAGGCAAAAGGACCCGGTTCACCCTGGCTTCTGCGACAGGGATTCACGAGCTTTCATCATCACCTGTCTCCCTTTGACAGGTGTGTGACTGATTTATACCCTTCCCGGAGTATGATGCCCCAGGTGTGGCCAAATCAGCAAAGACAGCTCACGGGGACCCTCACCGCTCTAGACAGACACCGTGCTTCTGAGACAAGTACCAGGGATGCACGGACGCTCTTGAGCGTTCTGTCCTTTAAGTAGGGCACCTTTGCAAACAAAGCTTAATCTTTGGGCTGCAAATGTTTGAAATGACAAAGCCAGTGGCTGGCGAGTGAGTCTGGGAAAGCGATATGCAGAGGACGTTAGGAGCAGTTGTGATGGTAGTAGCCATGGCACTAAAAAACAGTTACCTCCAGCTCTCTGTAGTCAGAACACTTTCCTGCAAATTCCGATCCCTTTTCTTTCTTTTTTTTTTTTTTTTAAATATTTTATTTAATTTTAATTTATGTCCATTGGTGTGGGAGTGTCAGATCTTGGAGTTACAGACAGTTGTGAGCTGCCATGTGGATGCTGGGAATCGAACCTGGGTCCTTTAGAAAGAGCAGGCAGTGCTCTTATCCACTGAGCCATCTCTCCAGCCCCTGATCTCTTTTCTTGTAGTAGAATTCAGTGCATGATTCCTTGGCGTTAAGTACATTCATTTTGCCATGTAACCGTCACCACCCTCCATCTCCAGAATTTTCCAGAAACAGAAACTTTTCAACATCAAGCAGTAATTCTCTAGCCTTGGACCCTGCATGGCCTGGTGGCCTCTGTTCTACTTTCTGTTTCTAGGGACTTAACTGTAGAAACTCATATAAGCATTGGTAGGTATCTGGCCTTTTTGGCTTATTTCAGTTAGCACATTATGTTCCAGATTCATCCATGCTACAGCACACATCTCCGTGCTCTTAAGGCCGATCATACCTCTCCCTGTTTCTGTGTATGTACCATCTGTATCCACCTGTCAATGGACTCTTACGTCTTTTTGCTGTGGTGAATAATAGTGCTGCTCTGTGTGGAGTACATAAATCTGCTCAGACACCTGCCTCCCTTTCCTTCAGGTATATGTCCAGAAGTGGAATGGATAGGTTCTGGGTTAACTGTGTGTTTAATTGTTTGAGAAACTGCCATACAATCAGCAACCCACTAGCAGTGCGCAAGGATTCTAATTTCTCCACATTCTCTGCAACACTTGCTCCTTTCTACTGCGTTGTTAATAGCCGTCCTAATGGGCGTGCTGTGCATCTCGTTGACTGGCCCTAATGATGAGTTATGGCAGGTATTTCTTCATGTGTTTATTGGCCATTTGCTCCCCGTACTCATTTTTATTATTTAGGAAGAGCGCACAGCCCTTCATCAATCCAGACACTCCACAAATTCACGCTAAGAAAGTCAGGATGTTGTGGTTTTCTTCATGTTTTAAAAATATTAATTTTATGTGGATGTGTGTTGTGCCTGCATGTATGTCTGTGCACTGTGTGTATGCCCAATGCCCAGGGACAATAGAGAGTGGCACTGGATCCCATGGGACTGGAGTTACAGACAGTTGGAGCTGTCTGCATGGGTGCTGGGAACCAAACAAAGGTCTTCTGCAGGAGCAGCAAGTGCTCTCAATTGCCAGGCTGCCTCTTCAGCGTCACCTCTGTTGACTTAGTCCAGGGGAGCTGCCTGTACCTTCACTCACCCCACTGTAGTCTGTGCACAACCACAAGCAGCCTAGGTCTCCAGTTAACATGGCAGAAACTGCCAACTGTTTTATGTGGAAGTTTTTCCAGTATTGAAAATATAACTGTGAAATCCAGCGCCTGGAATTCCTGGCACAATACACCATTTCCCCCAGATTGCTTTATAATTATTGCTTCAAGTGTCTGCCTCCTGACTAATGTGACACGTGGAGCAAGGCACAGGTCAGAGCCTTCCTTGTCTCCAAAGTGCCTGGCACGGTGCCTGATAGCAAATGTTTATTGAGCACCATCTGTGTGCCAAGCACTCTAGGGACTGCAGGAGCCGCAAGGGAAAAACTCCTGCTCTCGCCCATCGCCAATGGGAGCCTGTGGGATGCCCGTCACTTTCCAGTCTCCTTCCTACCCAAGGACTGCTGTTGTTCACTGCATCCTCTGTGATTAGTAATATAAGGGGAAAAGAATCATTCAGAGAGAAAATATGAACTGTCAGATGAGAATGAAATTATAAGTGCTAAGGGGAGAATTAAATTAAGAGCAGTAAGCATCATGGATTTATAAAAACAAGGCATGTCACACAAACCTAATTGCTTTTCCTGATAGAATTACCAAATTAGGGGCTGGCGGAGTACAATATCCTGAGAGCAGCTTCCTGCAACAACCAGGTAATGAATATTATTTTTGAAGTTAGCAGAGCCTTTTGAAATAGAATCTGTTGGAATTGTACAAAATGAATTCAAATTGGCTTTGACGTGAGTTTGGTCAGCTGACTTGACGACAGACAGATCGAAGAGAAGACCTTAGGCATTTGTAAACAACATGGCTCCCCTGGGAGCTACAGATACAGAACTTGGGAGTCTTTATTCAGAAGGCTTTATCATGGTTTGAGTCAAAGGATGGTTTGGGTCGGGGGTGTATTTAAAAGACAAATGGTGACAGCACGCCTTTAATCCCAGGACCCCAGAGGCAGAGGTGGTGGGTCTCTCTGAGTTCAAGGTCAGCCTGGTCTACTGAGGGAGTTCCAGGACAGCCAGAGCTACAAAGAAAAAACCTGTCTCGAACAAACAAAACTTAAAATAAATAAATAAATAAATAAAATAAAAGATACCGGAAGAAAAATCATAGCACTTGAGGGAACTCCTTGCACTGAGCACAGAAACAGGCTCTTTCTGTGTTGTCATTGTGATAATGTGGCCCCAGGGATGAGCAGAGCCAATATTGTGCACAGATCTTCACGCCTTTGGTACCCAAAGTGCAGCTTTCAGGCAGAAAAGGCTTGGAGAAACACCTAGGAGCTTATTAGACATGCAGAGCCTTGTGGGTAGGGAGGTAGGTCGGGTGGTAAAGTGGTTGGCTGGCAAGTGTGGGGACCTGAGTTCAGGCCCCCGATCCCATGTAATGAAGGTAGGAAGCCGGGGGTGGTGTCATGCTTTTGTGTGCCAGTGCAGGGTTGGCAGAGACAGGCAGATCCCTGGAGATTCCTTTAGCTCAGCTAACCTAAAGAGTGGAGAACTACTCATCATTTGTCACCAGTGAGGAGCACATTGTAACAAATGTCGGAGCTGCGTCCCCATCAAGCAAAGCCAGTTCACACACATTAAAGCAAAAGGAACTTCTCACCTTAGGTAGAGGCAAGTGCAGTCGTGAGCATGCTCAGTTTAAAGTGGTGCTTTGTTATACATTCATTAAAAAAAAAAAAAAGAAAAAAAACAACCAAAAAAAACCCCAAAAACGTGCTGGGTGGGAAGACCTCTGGGCAAAGGATTTTGTATTAAAATAAGCAGTTTATTCTAGGTCACCCAAAGGAGGAAGAATGACTTTGGGATTTTGCCTTGTTTTCTTGCAAGTTTTTTTTCAGGAAGTCCTTATCAGGAACAAAAGGGCACATTAGAGGGACACTAAGAATCAGCAGAAGGCGCAGCGTCTCCCTGCAAGCACAGGCGATTGAAAAATGCCCACAGATTCATGACTAATGGCTGTTCTATTAAGGTCTGGAAATCTGGTAAGTGAAAGGAGTCTAAGAACTCTCTGCTACTTTTTGTGTGTGCCTAAACACACACAACACACTGCACACCACCTTAACCATGTAATGGCTCCTCAGGGGTCGTAAGTACGTTCACACCGCTGTAGAGCCATCACCTGCCTGCCACACACACCTTTTTCTCATTTTGCAATACTAAAAGCATTGATACTGTTAACGCATGCGTAAGTGAGCTGGGAGCCACTCGTCGCCAAGAACTCAAACCGTGGAACCCATGTGATGAGAGAGCCTACACCTGCAAGCCGCTGTCTTCTGATCTCCACACGCATGCCATGGCATGCAGATGACCGCCCCAACCCCATGCACATAACAGAAATAAACAAATATAAAACAATTTAAGAAGAAATGCTGGTCCCCCTTTCCCTCGGCCCCACCCTCTGGACCATACTCATTAATGCCTCCCGTCTCTGAGTTTTTCTACTCTAGGTATTTTATAAATGTAACCATTACACAGCGTTTATCTTCTGTCCTATCTTTCTGTATCAGGAAGCCATATAACTCACATGATGCTATTTTGCTAAAGTGAACCATCTTCCATCTAATTTAAAGAGAAGCCTGATTAACTCTTGGCCTATTTGGATCCGTAGAATCGGAACCTCATAGAAAAGGAAAGGTGTGGAGAGATCACCTGCCTCAATCCTGACTTTTATGCTAGCTGTATAAGATTTGGTGCTGGACTAACGTCCAAATAGAGCATCAGCATTAAGGCCGAGTTAGAGGTTCCTTCAATGCTGACACACTCATGGGGTGTGAAATCCACGGTATTAAACCCAATGTGTTAAAGCAGCATTTCACCCACTGTTTCTTATCTTTATCTCCTTTAAATTTTGCAGAATATTGGAGGGAAAGCACAGAATCAACGCAAGACCCAAAAATAAGTCATAAAAATAGTGACCGTGGCAGACACCCTCGCACGGCCATTCGATGCCTACATCTGGTCACGGGGTAAGGACTGAATCTCTTTGCGCTAATGAAGCCAGGCAACTTTCATGAGTTTTGTCTCTGCATTAAGTGAAGATGCTACAAAAGTGGTAAATCCTGATGGCATAGGGACGATTCTTCCTGGAGCTAGAAACACACATCCGACTTCAGGTCCCTGAGACGTGTGGGTTTTGAGTCCTATGCAAAACTGCTTGCATCTCTTTGGCACAAATTCAGCTTCTATTCCTACTTGTTTAAGGATGATAATGAGGTCTAGTTTCCTTCTTCTTCTTCATCTTCTACTTCTTCTTTTTCTTCTTCTTCTCCTCCCTCTCCTCCTCTTCTTCTTCTTCTTCTTTGGGGTTTTTTGAGACAGGGTTTCTCTGTGTAGCCTTGGCTGTCCTGGACTCGCTTTGTAGACCAGGCTGGCCTCAAACTCACAGTGATCCACCTGCCTCTGCCTCCTGAGTGCTGGGATTAAAGGTGTGCACCACCACACCCTGCTGAGGTCAAGTTTTCTTCGAGCACTGAAAGAAATGGTTATGTTTGTTGACAATGTATGTAGCCCATTCATGTTAAAAATATGTGTGTCATGGAGCAAGCGTGTCTTCAGAAGCCTGCGGGCAAGTTTGTTTACTGTTTGTAAGCTCAGACGTTACCACCGGACCGGCCTGGACCCTTCTTCTTTGGTGTTATGGGATGTGCTCCCGTCCGAATAGCATCAGAAATATTTCTCTCACAGAATGTAGTAGGGTTGCTTTCTTTTTTAATCTCAAATAACACCAACTCCTTGAACTGGGAACAAACAATTCACTTGCAGCTCAGCTCTGCATTTATTTGTAATTTTCACATAAATCAACTTATATGAAAATGTATTCATAATTTGAGCTTTCTCTATGGCGATAAAATGTTTCTGCTTCTGCAGTAGAAAATAGCTTATTATGCAAACAACATCGGCACTCTTACATTATGCATGGGATTTACCTGGAGAACATCACAAAAGCTTTAAAGAAAAAAGCCAAGGGGAGCAGAGGGGGTTTCACTCACTGCACCATTTACCTATAATAATTAGGTACAAATGAACTAATATCTGTATTTAGCAGCTTATTTAATATTGCTTTCGTTGATTCAGTGAAACAATGGTGGGAAATGGAAAAACAAAAACCAAAAAACCAAGGAGGGTGTCCTGACAAATGGTTCCTTTCAGGATGTCAGCCCAGTGAGAAATGAGATCTGCTGGTTTCACACTCAGGCTAGTGGCGGTGAGTAATTAATGCCCAACTCATTTGAACTGGTGAGCTTGATCTAATTTGGGATATTGGGAGTTCACACCGATTTGCCTTTAAAAAGAATGTCACTATCGAACAAGGTGATTGCTTGAGATTGATAGGGGGTTCTGGCTTGGCTGTGCTGCACGTTTGGTTATTTTAGAGAGGACACAGCAAAGTGTGATTTCTAACTTTGTGTGTAACGGGATCAACACTGTACCACAGGGAAAGATGGTGCCTTTTCAGTAGATACTTAGACAGGAATCACTTTAGGTCGAAATGTCATTGTTGTTGGTTTATCTTTTTTGGGACAGGGCTTCTCTATGTAGCCCTGGTTTGTCCTGGAACCCACTTTGTGAACCTTGAACTCATAAAGATCTTCCTGCCTCGGTCTCCTGAGTGCTGGGATTGAGGGTATGTACCACCACTTCCAGCTTTATCTTATTATTTGTTTGTGTGTTGGGGGGTGGGGTGAGGATGAGGGTGGATTGAGACGGGCTTATAGCCTAAACTACCCTTGACCTCCTAACCCTCCTGTCTTTACCTCCCAGCTTCTAGGATTGCAGGCCCTGCACCACCATGCCCCGTTGACTTTTGTGTGTGTGTGTGTGTTTAGAACAGATATTTTGAATTCCTTTTCATTGTATCCAGCTTGTAGGTAAAACAAGGCAATGTGGCCCCTTCTCCTGTGCTGCCGCCGTCCTGGGCAGGGAAGCAGGGCAAGCAGGCAAACAGCGAGTAGCACAAATAAGTAACATAGTTGGAATAAGAATGTTAGGTATTACGAGGAGAAAGAAGGGTGATTTCAGAGGCCACTGAGTTGTCCATCATCTCTGTCACAGGTTGTGCTCTCGGTCAAACAGCTAGCCCTCCGAGCTATTAAGTAACTGTACACCATTTTCACTACTTTAAATTTTGCTCCCATGTTGAGTTGGTTGCAGGTGGTCTCTTTGCAAAGGACCAACCACAGAGGAGGAAACTTTTAATGTTACTTTCTAGTAGTTCCTAATTCTTTGCAAGGCTCGTGGCTGATGAACTGGATGTTTCTCTCAAAGGGCGGTCGTGCTATGGAGTTTCTGGTCATCTGTGCTGAGGTCAGAACTTCAGGTTGTTTCAGGGGAGATGAAGCAGAAAGCAGTGACCTAACCAGGTGTGGATCAGAGTGTGGGCTTGCGCTCCCCGCTGGGTGCTGAGAGGCTGCCTGGCTTTCATTGTACCCTCCTCTCAGCACCAGCTCTGGTAAGGTTTCAAAGGTGCACAACAGTAAAACCATCTGCAATACTTGTCTAAGTGTTGTGAAGTGAAAATTCTCATGGTGTTTAAATATTTGCGGCCACAGGGGGAGAAAAACGGAGAATTTCCTTCGCTTGTTTGCCAAAACTAGGACAGTCTGATAATTATATATTGATTTCACTTATAAATATGGACATAAAAGTCTACTGTGGCTGGTTGTGGTAGCACACAACTTTTTAAATTAAAAGTTTTATTTTTTAATTTTATTATTTAAGTTTTTACATCCTAACCCCAAGTTTCTCATTCCTCCTCTCCTCTCAGTCTCTCCTCACCTTCACTCTTTCCCGGCCCCCATCCACTCCTCCTTCAGAAAGGGACAGGCCTCCTTTGCACCTCAACCAGCCATGGCATATTAAGTTACAGTAAGACTGGGCACCTCCTCTCCTACTAAGGCTGGACAAGGTAACCTAGTAGGTTAGGGGTCCCAAAGGCAGGTAGAAGTGACAGAACCAGCCCCGCCCCCAGCTCGCCCTGCTGAGAGTCCCACAAGAGGATCAAGCTACACAGCTGTAACATAGGGTAGCACACATACTTGAGACGCAGAAAGAGGAGGATCTCTGTGAGTTGACCCAGCCTGGTCTGAATAGTGAGTTCCAGGTCAGCCAGGGCTACATAAAAGAGAGACCATCTCGCTATTAAAAAAAAAAGAAGTCTAATGCAACCACTAGCTCACCAAGCCTAGCCCCGCATAAAAATGAAGAACATAGTATAACTTGGCAGTATTAGTTCTGTAAGCAAAGGCATTTAATATCTGAAAATCTACAAGGTTGTTACTTTTAAGTTTTTTGTTTCCTTTTGATTTTTAACACAGGGTCTTTCTGTAGGCCATTGGCCTCCAACACGCCACGCCCTCCTTCCTTAGTTTCCAAATGCTCGGATTGCTGTGGTCGCCATGCCTGCCTTTCAAGGCAATACTTAAGGCAACAAGTAGAGAAACTAAGAGAGGAGACAAATAATGGAATTAATTAATTAATAATATAATTGTTTTACAATTAAATAGCTATTCTTGACAAAACTACAAGTAAAGTTCAGATACAGAGTTTTACTTAAATTTAAAAAGTTATCAAAGAGAATATAAGCTATCAGATGCTGCAGTCACTTTGCTTAAAATCAGGAGCAAAGAGTGTTTCCCGTCTGTGACCAAATTTGTTTACACTCACTAGCTAATGAGATAAGAGTAAATAGTAAATAGTAGATTAAAAAAATCAAAAGAGATACATTTTCTCTGTTTGCAAATAATTAACAAACCCAAGAGACTACACCATAAGTTGCTTAGATATATGATACATTTTTTAAAACATCTATAAATTTTGTCTTTAAAGTGGTAAATTTTTATTATTGTTTGTGCACACATGATGTGTGTGTGTGTGTTTGTGCACACGCGTATCATGGTGTGGATAGCTCTGTGGAGTTGTTTTTGTCCTGGGCCAAGTGCCTTTACCCATTCAACTATCTTGCTGGCTCAGGTTTTTTTTTTTTTTTTTAATTAAATAAAAATTTAAAACTTGTGTCAGCAAGCCATAAATGAACTTTGGGAAAATTCTTCTTCTTCTTCTTCTTCTTCTTCTTCTTCTTCTTCTTCTTCTTCTTCTTCTTCTTCTTCTTCCTTCTCCTCCTCCTCCTCTTCCCCCTCCTCCTCCTTCTCCTTCTTCTTCTTGTTTTTAGAGACAGGGTTTCTCTGTGTAGCCTTGATTATCCTGGACTTGCTTTGTAGACTAGGCTGGCTTTGAACTCACAGCGATCCCCCTGCCTCTGCTTCCCATTACAAGTGTGTGCCACTGAGCCCAGCTAATACTTCACTTCTTCTTTTTTTTAAATTATTTTTAAAATTTATTTATTTTTATTTTTATGTACATTTGTGTTTTGCCTGTATATATGTCTGAATGGGGGTGTTGGATCTCCTGGAACAGGAGTCATAGATAGTTGTGAGCTGCCATGTGGGTGCTGAAAATAGAACCTGGGTCCTCTGGAAGAACAATTTCTCCAGCCCCTAATACCCTTCTTTCTTTCTTCTTTCTTTCTTCCTTTCATGTACATGAGTGCTCTATCTGCATCCACAAAGGACCTCAGATTCCTATATAGATAGGCGTGAGCCAACATGTGGTTACTGGAAATTGAAATCAGGACCTTTGGAAGAGCAGCCAGTGCTCTTATCCCCTGAGCTATCTCTCCAGCCCAATACCCCGCTTCTAATAGCAGCAAAGATCAAAGTATTTGTGAGTAATTTCACAAGGTTTGTAACTAGTGAGAACACTTAAAAAGGTCACATTGGATAAAGATATGGGAGTCATAGGCACGCAATATTGAATGTTGCACTTTTTTAGTTCATTCAAAGTTAATATATATTCAACTGCATTCAGAATTTTTTTTAAAAATCAGGTTGATCTATAGAAACAGCACAAGACACCAGCCGCCTGCAGATTGTAGCCAGGGGATCACAGTGGGTCCTTAGGTTCTCACAGCGGAAGCAGAAGCCTTCATTATGCAGCCTTCACAGGGGCCTGAGCTCCTGTGGGAGCCTGAGTTAGGCCTGGGCCAAAGCACGAACTGGAGCCAGAGAGCCTTGGCTAGGCTTGGCCTTTGGTCACCAGAACAGGCAACCCTCGGCAATATGGACATGGACACATTCCCCAAATATAGGCTAGATGATGTCAGCCAGTCAAAGTTGCAGGCGTTGAGACTCTGGGGTCTTGGGCCTAGGCTCTGTGCAAGGGCCTTGACACCCTTGGCATACGAGTTCATGGTGCTAGCGTTGTTGGGTCATATCTTCTTCAGGCCCTTCTTGTTGAGCTTCTTGGGGGGGGAATGTATGTTATTTTCAGGAACTTGATGTATACCTCCTTAAGAGATTCGTATCTGTGTGGCTAGGGTTAAAAAAAATGCCATATTTGTGCCGTTTTTCAGGATTGGTGTGTGCAGTGTGGTTCTTGGCCTTGGCCTCATCTGTGCTGGAACACTGAGGACCAGAATGAGATCACACTCACAGTCTTCGTGGGGATTCCTTCTCTGTTGAGGTAAAACTTGAAGTTCAAATGCAGGAACACGCGTCTTTAAATAGCCAAGGAAAAGTATATAAAAGAGAGCAGCACACAAGGCATCAAAAGTAACTTTAGAACTGTAATTAAATAGTTCACTATTGATATCTAGGAAGATAAATAGATCAGAGGGACATAGTAGAAGTTGTAGACAGAAGCCCTGGTGTTCCTGAGACCTACTGTGGGTCAGAAATGCCTACATAAAACGTAGATGTCTTAATAAATGATGCTTGCAAAGCTGGCTGCTCATGTGGAAGAGAACAAAGCATGTGCCCTGTGCTTCATCATGAGGTCCAAATGGATGAGAGCGAGCAATAAATATGCCGATATCTATTAAAATGAATAATGTACTTTACTTCCCACCCTGCACAGTGAGCATAACTCTACCCAATAGAAAGAAAGCATCCATCTGTAAGAGCACATGCAGTGTGACATCATGCAGTGTGGTATCTACACCAGCATTGCTCTTATTGACAAACAAAGAGACTAGGAGCAACCGCACCGTTCATCAACAGCATTGTCGGATAGGAAGATCCATGCATTGGAATTTTATGCTGCCATTTAACAGAGTGAATTCCACCTGCATCTGTCTGTCTGCTTCTCTCTCTCTCTCTCTCTCTCTCTCTCTCTCTCTCTCTCCCCTCTCTCCCTCCCTCTCCTCTCTTTCCCTCTCTCTTCCTCCCTCCCCCCTCTTCTCTCTGCTCATGAGGTAATTAAAGGGAAAAATTATGTGAGGAGGGTCGTCCAGGTTTTAATATCAATATTTTATATACACAGGAAAAGGTCGGAAAGTGTGGGTCCAGGCTGTTAGTGTCATGTTTCTCTGGGAAGAGGCTGAGAGTGGAGGTAGTGAAGAGGAATAAGGTGACTTTATGTGCAGATGGTTTGTGTCACTTGTTCCAGTGAGCCTGTGCTTCGTTTAAAATTAAAACTCACCAAAAACATTAAAAACGAAAAACAAAAAAGTGAGATAATGACCACGATGACATATATCCTGTCTGACCAGCCTCTTTTCTTGTCTCTGCCTAAGTTTTACTTATTTGTCCAATAACTTGAACTTTCTTGTACTGAAAATTAGCAAAACCTCTCGTAGATAGATGATAGTTTTCACATGTACTTCAGGAACTACAACTGCCCAAGAATCTTCTGAGCCAAGATTCTCAACTCCCAAACTTTCCTTTAAGACTCAAATGACCAGTGTTAAAAAAAAATGCATCTGACAGTGAGAACATGTCCGAGGCTTGCATTACACAGCTCTGTGGCTGGCAAGCAGCCGACTGCCCAGGACACTCTTGATGGACACTGGCCTTGTGGCTCCTGCTGCCAGACTCTGCCTTTCCCATCTTTTGACTTAGAACTTGATGCTTTTCTCTCCCAGCCTCTCCGTGCAGGCAGAGTACTGAACTTTGTTCCAAAGGGAAGGGCTTTCCCTTGCCTTGTTAGGAAGCCGTGAGACCTTTCTAGGCCATTGCCAGAAGCTACACGTTATCGTAAGGCCCTGAGAACATTCCACTGTTTAACCTCTTTGGTTTCCAAGCCACTGAATAAACAGTCATCTGCCTCAGCTGCCCATGACCACTTGGCCAGGTCTGGCATGATGCCCGATGGCAAACTGAGCTCAAGTTCCACCTGTCTCGTCTTGCACGTTCCTGCCAGTCAAGCAAAAGTCAGGGTGGCTCTTACCCCAGCGAGAGCAGGAGCCTCTTGCTGTAACTCGACTTCCTAGGTGTCCGGTGTGGGGCCGGTGCTGGAGGAGAGGAAGCCGGGAAAACGCGCAAGCGCACATGGGAATCTGAGAGGAGCAGCAGCCCAGGCCTTTGTTTGTGTATGTTTGCAAGGCTTAGAATTGTAGAATTGTTTAGGTAATGATCACAAGCCCTTTCTGGTGCTTACAACTTGTGAACTGATGCCAACAACTGAATGGCTGAGCTGGCTGAGGCCCCCGGAGAGCCGATCGCTGCACTGTTGCTGTGTCTTTAAGCATAGTTACTTGTAATAGAAGAAATAAATTTGGAGCCAGAGAGCACATTGGCTTTATTCCTCTGGTAGAGGAAAAGGGTTGTGACTTGAACTTATCTGTGTGCTCCTGATGTTAAGAGTAGCTCAGATGTAAATTCCAAATTAAATAAGAGAATCTGAGAGAATGCACGATTGAGCTCAGTGCTCAATGAACAAAGTAAAAATGATTTCAGTCCAGGGAGTTAATTTTACTCTAGGGACAAGTTTATATTTTCCCTGCTTAAGGATTCGGTCCTGCGGGTCAATTATTGGCATTTACAAGATGGCAATGAGAATGCATAACTAACCGAACGGCGCTCTGTAACAAACCGCACAAAGGGATCCAAGAGAAGGCTCTGTGAACCTGTTTCCATAAAGCTCAGTATGGTAAAGCTTACCAGCGGTGGGCATTACAGGTCAGCAAAGGGATTGTCCCTGGAGACAGCGAGGCAGGAAGGAACAGGGCTGTGGCTGGCCAAGCTCAATTTCTCCTAGGTGCTGGGTACCTGAGCACGGTCAGGCTTTGAAGAAAAATCTCACTAGCCTGCAAGAAGGACAGGCACACCTGAGCTGTATGTATCCATAGACGTTAAGTGAGGCTGGAGATAGTGGCTGGGCTGGTGATCTCTGCAGAGACAGGAGGATTGCCAGGAGTTTGAGACCAGCCTGGCCTACATGGTGGGTGCCAGGTCAGCCAGGGCTACATGGTGAGTGCCAGGTCAGCCAGGGCTACATGGTGGGTGCCAGGTCAGCCAGGGCTACATGGTGAGTGCCAGGTCAGCCTGGCCTACATGGTGAGTGCCAGGTCAGCCAGGGCTACATGGTGGGTGCCAGGTCAGCCAGGGCTACATGGTGAGTGCCAGGTCAGCCTGGCCTACATGGTGAGTGCCAGGTCAGCCAGGGCTACATGGTGGGTGCCAGGTCAGCCAGGGCTACATGGTGGGTGCCAGGTCAGCCAGGGCTACGTGGCTAGGCCCTGTCTCAAACAAACAGGTCCCAGGAACAGATAAGCGTCTTGGGCTCTTGTTAACCTCTCTTCACTTGGCTTCCATCTTTCCTCCTCCACCCCATTTCCACCCGCCGAGGAGGTCTTTAATAAGGGTTTTGATTGATGACTATTAAATTGTTGTGAATTCTTGACTACATAGAGTGAGTTCACCTGTTACGGTCTTTTCTCCCTGATGTTTCACTGAGCGGCAGTCTCACAGAGAGAGAGAGAGCAGGTGCAGACAGTGTGAAACGCATGTTAGGCATTAGGAAAATAAGGCCCATTAACCTCACACGGTGAAAGCTGCTGCAATCGCAACAGAAGTCAGCCCTCCCCATCTTCCCAGAGGCGTTTGGGGCCTGGTCACCTCACTAAACGCTCATCCGGACTAGTCTGCTCTTTATTCCCTTTAGGGGCATTGAACTCAGAAACCTCTGTGATCTGTTCCAACTCCTTTGATTTCAGAGGGCTCAGGGGTGGGGTTCCTGAACGGCAAAGCTAGGACTTCTGGGCGTGGCTAGGAGGCGAGGACAACCTTCCCTGACAAGCAAGACCTCTGGCCTCCTGAGGCTGAGTGACGTCATGGCTCGTGCTGTCTGGGAACAGGAACCCAGCAGGAAGACCCGTGGGGTTCTGTCTGCCTGGTTGTCCTCTCAGCCTGAACATGTTTGGCTCAGTAGCATCTCTCTAGTTCTTCCTTAGCTTCTCTGAAACCATAAAGGACTCCCAGAGTTGGGGCCAGGGAGATGGCTCAGCTGGTAAAGTGTTTGCTGCGGGACCTGAATTTAGTCTCAAGAATGCACAAAGACACACAGCCACACAGACTAAAATACACACACAGAGATAGACACCGACAGACAGACAGACAGACACACACACACACAGCTGCACACCAGTGTGTGCTTGTAATCTCATCACTGGGGAGGCAGAGACAGAGGGAGTAGAGGGGGGTTCACTGCCCAGCCAGTCTAACTGATTCAGTAATGCCCAGTGAGAGACCCTGTCTCAGAAAACAAGGTAGGGAGCGCCCGAGGAAGAAACCTCTGTGAGGAATGGCACCCACGCTTCGGCACTTGCCCGCTATGTCCTTACCTTTGTCAGAGAAGCCTCTAGCCAGGCATGTTTCCTTAGGAGGCTTGTACTCGCTTTCCCTACCCACCTTACTCTGTTTTCTGCCCCTGTGTGGGAGTATTTGAGACGGGATAACTTGTAAACACCAGAGACGGACTGCAGTTCTGGAGGCCAAGCGCATGGCTCCCGTGCCTGATGATGGCATTTGTGCTGGGTCACCCCACAGTCAGGTAAAAGGACAAGAGAGCGAAAAAGCAAGAGGAAGCTGCTTTTGTGGCAATCCTACTCTGGAGATTAACTAGCCCTCCCTCACAATGATGACACCAGGGCACTTATGAGGCCAGAGCTCGCTCTCACAACCTAACCACCATTTCCCAAGCCCAGTTTCTCAGAACACTGGGAATAAGTTTCCAACATGCCAGCTTTGGAGATCACATTCAAACCGCAGCCTTGCATGTCAGCGAAGTTTAGCTGGTGTCAGACAAACTGAAAGAGAGGATTAAAAAAAAAAAAAAAAAGCAAATTCCCTTATAAGAAGTTCGTACTTCGGACACGCCAGCTAGAACATCCCTTCCTGTGGATGTGTTCTCTAGCCTTCCTTTCGAAAGGGACGCCATCACTCTTACGTTCTTTGTTACTAGGAAATTATCTTGTTCGTTTGTTCGGGTTTGGGCCCTTTAATTCTCAACTCTGCCGTCACAGCAGTCTCTGCAGAGAGACCCTCACCTGACTTGCTCACTTGACATTTGAAAGTGAACAGGGCATGGCATCATGGAGAGATTTAATATTTTGGAAGAAGAAGTCATCATACTTTATTGCTTGAAGAAAATCTAAGTGGCTCCCATTTGGATCATAACATACGAAATTAAAATGGTTTTGATTAGTGTGGTATGCCTAACCCGGCATATTAATTATTTCTCTCATAGTTACGGCCAAACAGCTAACAGGAAGCAGTGTAAGCATGGGTTTGTTTCGGCCCATGGTTGGAGGGGACTGTTCAGGAGAGAATGCACGGCTGCAGGGACAGCTAGACTGTGTTAGGAGAGTAAGTGACTAGCCACACCACATCCACAGTCAGGACGGAGAGAGCACTGATGCCGGCGCCCAGCTGGCTTCCTTTGTGTTCCTTTCTCACTCTGAGAGCCCAGTTCACACCTTCCGGGTGGGAGCTCCTCCCTCTGTTAAACCAGTCTAAAGGCATCTCACAGACACACCCAGAGAATCCTTCTTGGTGATTCCAAAGTCATTCACGCTGACGATGAAGAGTAATCCCCGCTAGGCCACTCCTTGTCCTCGCTTAGCTCTAACAACTGGTCACTCGGTCTTGCAGACCCCAGCTGTCTGAACTATACATGTAGGGCGCTCATGTGAGTTACTTACACTGTGGGTCTATAATGTACACACTAAGGATAATCATAGATCATGGGACTAGGATGAAAATTCTTCCATATTCTGGCTTCTGGCTCCTGATTCTGGAGAGAACGTGACTTTGAGCTACAGAGTTAGGGAGGCCTCATGGAGGCCTAGGAAAAGCTAACATCTTACATTAATACATAACCAAAATTTAAACTCATATTTCAGCAACAAGAAATAGTAAATAATGCATCGCTTCATGAAGATTTGCTTAGTTTATTTACTTACATTATTTATAGGTCATGTTGGGAATAGACTTGGTCTGCTCAGCTTTGCTCACAGTAGCTTTCCATAAATATAACTGCAGCAATAAAGTAGCATTGATTCAGAAGTGAGCTCATAGCTTCACATAACAGCAAACATAAAAACTCTGTTACAATGATAAATACTAAATCTTTAAAATATCTTTAAAATAGCATTGGCTCTTTACTGCCATTACTTATGCAGCATGAATTTCAAGGTCTTCACACTGTATGTTGTACTTTTTAATGCCTGAGTTATATCCTGAAATGTCTGATGTGGGCCTGTATGAAATAGACACTTTGGATTTAGGGGTGTGGTAGAAGTTGTCCATGAAAAACTGAGAAAAAAATGGTAACATCCCCATCCCTCCCTGGATAAGTATGGTCTAAGTGATCCAGGTAAAAAAGCAAAGCGTTTCATTGTTCGTACCACGGGCCTGTCCCCCCTTTCCTGCTGGGATTTCAGGCAGAGGCCACCATTCCTGATTTAGCTGGTGCTGGGGATCGAACCCAAGGCTTTGTGCTTGCCAGGCAAGTGTTTTACCAGCTGCGCTACATCACCAGACCCAATATGAATATCTTTCTCAAATGTGAATATTTAAGAGCATATAGTGAGTCTGAGTCTTGAACAACTGGTTTGAATTTTCTTGTGCTACTGCAAAGGCTCAGGCCCGGCTGTGTGTTCTCCACAGAGGCTGAAACAGGTGGAGAAATTCCAAGAGGGAGACCGGTACGGGGGGTGTGTGGGGGGGGGGAGAAGTTGCAAGCCTGTGGTGGAGGGAAAGTGAGGCCTGCCATGGCGCCAAGCAGGGCCAGTCAGCGCTGCTTCACTTCGGCTGCCGTCACTTTCTGAAGCCCTGAGTGCCTGGTAAGGACGGGGCTTTGACATGTAAGTTGGAAAGCAGTGTTCAGAAAGATCCCATGTCACGTGACCTACACAGGACTCTTAGAGTGCATGAAGGCCAGTCTCCTGTGTCAACTGATTACATCTTGAGTTAACTAAGACCCAAGCAGCTGGGCACACCTGTGAGGAACTTTTTTTGGGGGGGGGAATTGGATCATTTGAGGTGGGAGACCCACCCGAAATGCAGATCCTCAGGAGACCCTCTGTGAGCCGGGGCCACACCTGGGTGGCTCACACAGGTGGCCATGCAAGAAGGAAGCTTTGCATTTGCCTGTTGCCCTCACTCTCACTGCAACTTAACCTATCCGGTGTAGGAGCCTGTTCTTCACTGGAGGTAGACCCACTTCTTCAGGCTTCCAGTGTGGAATGAAGACCAGCAGCTCTCAAGGACTCCACGTGAGGCAGGACTGCTGAGGCATGCACTCCTGTGCCCTGAACAACTAGCGGATTCTTGCCCTTTCTGTCAGAAGACAGCCATTTTTCGACTGCCTGGATCACAGCCTGTAAGTCACTCTAATTAATCCCCTTTTAACTCTCTCTCTCTCTCTCTCTCTCTCTCTCTCTCTCTCTCTCTCTCTCACATAGACACACACACAGACACATAGACACACAAACACACAGACACACACAGACACACAGACATAGACACACAGAGACACTCACACAGACACCCACACAGACACTCACACAGATACACACACAGACACCCACACACTCACACAAATACACACACACAGACACAGACAGACACACACACAGACACACACAAACACACACACAGACACATAGACACACATAGACACACACAAAGACACACAAAGACAAACACACACAGACACACATAGACACACACACAGACACACACACACAAAGACACACACACACACACACACACACACATCCTGACTAATACAAAGAGGAGACTTGCTGCAAAATTATTTTATATCTCTTCTGGCATTTCCAAGACTGTTCCTCTCTCTCAAGTTTTCCAGAATAAGCAGGAATTATTGTAGCCTGTTGGAGAGTACCTTTTTAAAAAACCTATGTGTTTTGTCTGTATGCATGTTTGTGCACCATATAAATGCTCGGTATCCAGAGAGGCCAAAAGAGGGCATCAAACCCTCCTGGAGCTGAAATTACAGATGCTTGTGAGCTGCCATGTGGGTGCTGGAAATTGAACCTGGGTCCTTTGGAAGAGCAACCATCTAACACACTGAGCCATCTCTCCAGCCTGCAGAGTCCCTTTTTATTTTTTTTCAGGTTTCATTCATTCATTCATCCATCCATCCATCCATCCATCCATCCATTTCTTTCTTATTTATTTATTATTTTTTATTTGTGTGTGTGTGTGCCATACTGCATGTGTGAAAGCCAGGAGACAACTTGAAAGAGTCAGTTCTCCCCTTCTACTGTGTGGATCGTGGGGATTAGACTCAGGTTGTCAGTCTTGGGGGCACACACCTCACCCACTGAAGCATCTCATGGTCTTATTTTGTGTTTTCACTGAATAATTTGTCAGTAAGTTGTGGAGACCATAATACTATCAGCAAATATTTCCTAAGAACATTAAATACACCAACATGTGAGCTTTTAAATCTGACAATTTTGCATCTATACAGGAGCACTGAATAGTATAGTATATAACACAACCCACACTCAAACTTTGCCAACGGTCCAAATGTGTTCTAACCACAATTTTTTTTCCATTCTGGAATACCACATGTTCTTTCACTCTTCTTTGATCTGCAACCAACTCCAGGCCTTCCTTTATATTTCATGACTGATATATTTTTATTTTCAATGATTTTTTAATTGTATGTGTGTTGTTGTTTTGCCTGCATGCGTGTCTATGTGAAGGTGTTGGAGTCGCTAGGACTGGAGTTACAGTCATGTGGCTGCTGGGAACTGAACCAGGTTCCTCTGGAAGAGCAGCCGGTGCTCTTAACTGCTGAGCCATCTCTCCAGCCCTGTGACCGATATATTAAAAGAGCATGGATGCCTTATTTGGTAAAAATGTCCTCCAGTTTAGGTTTATCTCATTGTTTCCTTATGCTTTGCTTCCAGTGACATATTTCCCCAAGAATGCTGTTAAAGTGCCATTGCGTCTTTTCTGGTGCCACAGCATAGGGGATGCACAACGTCAGCTTGAAGTTTTCACAGACACTGAATGTCCAGCAAAGTATAGTGACACAAATGTATGAAGATACCCTGATAAAAACCATTACTTTCCACAAATGCTATCTCTGGCGCACTTAACCATTTTCCCCAATTTTTGGGGACCTTTTAAAGGTATTATTCACCCTAAATCAGCCTGAAGAAACCTTAAGAGAACGATGCCCCATTTCCTCTAAGGGGGGTTGAGTAGGTTCCTGTTTGCTTTCTTGGTCTACAAGTGCTTATTTTCATCGGGAGGTGGTTATAAGTTATTATTGGTTTTATACAGAGAGAAAACTAGGTTGGACTCAGGGATCTCTCTCTTTTCTTTTATTTCTTTTATAGGTAAGGAGATAGGAGCTGAAAAGAAAGAAAGGGGGATATAGAATTATAGAGGGAAGATAGAACAAAAGGCAGATTATTGAATCTACTCCTCAACTCAAGGCCTTAATTGTTACTTACAAATAAGATTATTTTTAATTTGTTGGTATAGGATTTTGTATATTGATGCAAATGATGGTAATGTCAAATACTAGTCTAATTTTATCACAAGAGTATATCTCCCAGGTCTAGCAGACAGATATGATGTAAAGTAGTTAAATAAGGCTTCAAAAGCCCCAGAGACCTGCAGAGTACGGCATTTAAAGATGATTTTATTATTATAAAGATTCTTTGACAACAAGACAAGTTAACTGCTAGCAACACACAGTCTGCCTCAAAGATGATGATGAGCATCAAAGAACCTCCTTAGGGAGTTGGCTTCAAATGTGGCAAACCAGTCACTGGGAAAAACGTCCTCATTTTTGCCACAGACAGAATTCTGCCTAAAAATGGGCAGGATTGGATGCAGGCAGAGTCAATGGCCATCAACTAGTTTCTTCCTCACAAATATGTCTGTTAGATATATTGGACTAGAAGGCCGAAGATGGTGCTCCAACGTTATAGAGAGTGTTGAGTGACTCTTCAGGCAGCAAACTGTCTCTGTAATTTTTTTTTTCATTTCAGAAGCTGCTAACTTGCACTTCTGGGTCACTCAGGCATTTAAGTTTTATTCCTTCTCAAGTCTCTGATGGGGTTGAAGATCAGATAGTTTAGTCTTACAATTAAGCTTAGTTGCTTAGGGGTTAAAATATTTTTAGATCAAGATAGATTTTTTAAGTTAATAGAGATGAGATATGATAGATATTGATTTTCGTTCAGAAATTTAGACCCAACAAGATAGGAAAGAGGTTTACTTCAAGTTTGCCAAATACAAATAGGCAAATCACTATGAATGTAACATTTATATAATTTCCAATTGTCTCATGGTTCTTCCTGCTACATGTAGTTTATTTTATTTGTGTGTAATAATGTAAATGTATATGTTAAAAAAGAAACATAATAAAAAACAAAAAAATCATTAGTTTGTGTGCAGACCTAAAAATTTATTAAAAACCTTGTTTAATACTTTTAAAAATTGTTCGATGATGATTATGGAGTATTTCTCAGGGAAACCTTGACAAACTGTATCGTCTGAAACAGTAGTCACAGACTTGCCTCTGTTTCTCAGAAAGCAATTACAGATTTCTCTTTCTGGTCCTTATCACGAAAGCGTAGTACTGATGGGCTGGAACGTTTACATATGGCAGGGGCTTCTCAGTGATGCCTTGTAATCAGGAGGATTCAATTGTGCTGGAAGTCTGCTAATTAATCATCCTCCCTCAAAAGCAGCCTCTTACTATTCTGATCACAGAGAGAACAGCCAAATGCTGGAGGGTGTGGCTGGGTTTTCTGCTCCCTTTTCCACAGTAGAGCTGTCCTGTCCCCACCGTCTGAGTGCTGCCCTTGCTGGAAAGGCTGATGCCAGGCCTGCCAGAAGAAGGCCCAATTGTGTGTTTACTGACCATGGGAGGTGACGTAGCTGCCGTGACCACCTGTGTGCAGCTCTGCTCAGACAGGCTAAGTGCACATGGGAAGGCCAAGGCTGAAGTCGTTTGTCCTGTGACTGTCCTGCTCATTAGCGAAAAGGAGCCATGAGAAGCGAGAAAGCAGAGGCGCCAACACTCTGCTCTAGAGTGAGAACTCGAAGGTGCTCTTGCTATTCAAGTTTCATGTCTATTCTCTGTGTTGAACGAAGAAGGAAGGTACACAGGAAGTGTGCTTAACGCATGACGCAGGAGCTGCCACACTGTGTGAGTCACATAAGTTAATGAGTCCTACAGTTTACCAGGGATGTTAGCATCCATTTTTCATCTTGAAAATTCTATTGAAGAGAAAAACATCTGTAAGTCTTGACAATATATTTAGACAGTTATTAAGCTGGTCTGTCTTGTACTATTTGTGTGTGTGTGTGTGTGTGTGTGTGTGTGTGCGTGCGTGTGTGTGTACACACATGCATATGTTCATGGAGGCCAGAGATTGACACAGGCTGTCTTCCTTAATTGTTTTGAGGCAGAGTCTCCCCATGGACCTGAGGCTCACCGACTCCACCGGACTGGCTGGCCAGTGAACCAGCCTGTGTTTCCACCTCCACAGTGCTGAGATCACAGTCATATGTTCTCATATCAGCCTTTCATGTGGGGCCTGAGGGATTTCTGGATATGGAAAACCTAGGAAAGAGAACAGGAACTCCAGACACAAGCATCACCAATGGACTACAAGATATGGAAAAGGGAATTTCAGCCGTAGAAGATACGGTAGAAAAAATTGATACATTGGTCAAAGAAAATACTAAATCTAAAAAGTTTCTAACAGAAAAGATGCAGGAAATTTGGGACACCATAAAAATACCAAACCTAAGAATAATCAGAATAGAAGAAGGAGAACATTTCCAGCTCCAAGGTCTAGAAAATATCTTCAGCAAAATTTCCCCAACCTAAGGAAAGAGATGCTTATAAATGTGTGAGAGGCTACAGACAACCAAATAGATTGAACAGAGAAAAGAAAATCCTCCTGCCACATAACAGTGAAAACACTGAGTGTACAGAGCAAAGAAAGAATAATAAAACCTGCAAAGGATAAGGGCCAAGTATACAAAAGCAGACCTATTAGAATTACACCAAACTTCTCAGCAGAGACTTTAAAAGCCAGAAGGGATTTGGCAGATGGATTGCAGACCCCATGAGACCACAGATGCCAGCCCAAACTACGATACCCGCAAAACTCTCAATCCCCATAAACGGAGAAAACAAGATATTTCACGACGAAACTAAATGTAAACACTATCTTTCTATTAACCCATCCCTACAGGGGATACTAGAAGGAAAACGCCAACAAAAGAAACCCAGGAAACAAATAAAACACAGGAAATAAATAATTTCACACCAGCAAAAACAAAGGAAGGGAAGCAGACACACGCACACTGCCATCACCATATCAAAATTATAGGAATCAACAATCACGGGTCAATAATATCTTTCAACATCAATGGACTCAACTCCCCAGTAAAGAGACACAGGCTGACAGAGTGGATGTGAAGACAGGATCCATCATTCTATGTTTACAAGAAACACACCTTAGCAACAAAGATAGACATCATCTCTGAGTAAAGGGCTGAGTAAAAAGCTTACCCAAGCAAACTGACCCAAGAAACAAGCAGGAATAGCTATTCTAGTATCTAATAAAATAGACTTTCAAGCAAAAGTAATCAAAAGAGATGGGGAAGGACACTTCATACTCATCAGAAGAAAAATCCACCAAGGTGACGTCACAATTCCGAATATCGATGCTCCAAATGTAAGGGCACCTCCATTCATAAAAGAAACAGTATTAAAGCTTAAATCATATATTCAACTCATACATTAAACCACACACATTAAACCCCACCAGCTGCTTATCTCGAGCACCGGCAACCTCATGGACCCCTCATGTGGTCACTTCTCGAGTGGCCACTGCTTGCATTTAAACATGCGTCTCTTTGCTCTACCCTTCCCACCCAGTGTCTGACGTGGTGTCTGTCTCAGCCTCTTATGAGCCTTGTCAATCATCCCATCCTGTCTTAGGACGGGGTGAGGATGGGGAACGGCCCATCAGCAGCCTGGCTGCCTCTTAGTAGGCCCTGACAGTGGAGGGATGAAGTAACCGAGGATTTTGTACGCTATTCTGTGCAGTGTCTCTGGAAGAAGGACAGGTGCCAGGGGGGAAAGAAACATCTCCCACCACATGACGTGAGAAAGGAGCGAGGCTCATCCCTGGCCGACTTCTGCGCATGCCCAGTGAATTCTGATAACGGCAGAATCCAGCCTTTCATTTATGCAGTCTTTTCTAGTTTCTTCTCTAACTGGATGTGGTGTCAAGGGAACGATTACTGGCCGCTGTTCAAAGACGTGTGACTTGGGCATTTGTATATTACCTGCCCACTTCATAAAGTGCTAATGAATGTTTGCAAAGCTCTTTAGAATCCTCTGGTGAGAGGTGCAACATTACGGGAAATATTATTATTATTATTATTATCATTAGAAGGTAATAGACAGCTTTGAATGATTGGCCATAGGAATAATTGACATAAACATTAAAAGATGCACGAGAAATCAACCCGGCAGAGTCAGCTCCCGCAGCCCCGTCAGCGTCCACATTACACATATATCACACTGTTTCCTTGACACCCATTCTAATAACCGTATAATTCACACATTAAATCACTCCTTCCAGAGAAAGGTTGCGCTCACTCAGTGTTCTATTGATGGTGACACTGAGAGAGAATTAAATGTTGAAAGGTCTAAAATGGAGAAGAGCTCTTAGCCGGAGAGCCCAAATCCAGCCTCCGAACGGCCCCCCAAAGTGAAAGGGTGTGAGAGGGGGGTGAATCTGAAACACGCTGGGAAGCAGGAGGAAGCCTTACAACATGGAAAAGAAGGCAGTGAGAACCTAAGGCAAGATAAAGCGAACATTGCTAACTCTGATCGCACATTTTCTCTGGTTTGAAAACAGATGCGACTCAAGCTGATGGCACTTCTCCGACGGCCTTACCTTACGGTCTTTGCATTTTAGTCTCCCTGTAAAACTCCTGTCTTGCTTGTTGACTCCACTGGATTTGAGGCCTGTGGTTGGATGGCTGCAGACCTCTGCAGTGGAGTGTGGAGCGGACTTGTGGGCATCTGTTTGATTTAGCACTGCTGAGTGCTGTGATCTATTAGCGATGCCTGGCCCGTGGAGACAGCTGAGGAGGGGTGGCACATGTCGGGGAAGCTCTGCGGGGTGTGAGACTGGGTGAAAGAGCAGCTTGGGTTTTGGTTCTGGTTTGGCTGATGTAGACTAAACAGCTTGCTCATGGTGAGAGGATAGGTGGGCTGCAATGGCGCCTCTCTGGTTTCCCTAGTTTCTCACAGAAGATTGACCACTTCAATGCCTGGCAGCTTTGGCATTCTAGGAAGAGGGAAGACCCAAGGCTACTCAGAGGACAAAGAGCAGTGGACCTGTCTTTCTTTTTGCTGAGCTACATCAGCTCCCACAATAAACTCTTTTACTTATGAAGTCTATGTCGCTACCCTCAGTATGCTGTGTCCCCAGGACTCATATATGTATTCTGAGAACCCCCCCCCCAACATGGCGTCTGGAGCTTCTAACTTATATCCCTGATCCATGAGCAGACCTGGCTCCTACAGAGTGTCTAGCCATAGATTGGCTCCCATGGGCCTTCACTGGGTGGTGAGCTGCACTTCCGTGCAGAGGTGAAATGGGTGATGGCGGCATCATGTGATCAGTGGCTAGGGAGTAGCACGTTCATTTGAGGTAAAGGTATGTGGACTTCAGGATGCTGACACGCCACCGCAGCTCCCTGATGCAGAGGTTTTGTTTTCCATGGTGTGACAGTTTGGAGTCCTTGGTACTGTTTGAAGCTAACTTCAAGGTCTATCTTCTCTGCTTTCCTCTTCCTAAAACTTGAGGGGAAGATGGTTCTGACCCACTCCCATCTGTCCTTCCTGTTCTGAAATCTCCTTTGCTCTGACTAGAATGCACCTGTCTCTCGAGGTCACACAGTGGAGATCCGTTCAGTGCAACAGAGGTGGGAGGTAGAGCCCAGCAGGTGTTGGTCCTGACAACTCTGCCTTCATGAACACATGAATGGCCTTAGTGTGGAAGGAGGTTAATTACGGACAGAGTGATTTGTGGTAAGAGTGAGCGCATGCCTGGTATAAGTGAGGTCCTGGCTTCCACCTCTAGGACCGCGAGGCAGACAAGGAGAAATAACGGGGCACAGAAGCCTTTTGCAGATTCTGCCTTTATGCTCTTTGACTTTCTGGTCCCCAGAACCGTAAGTCAAATATGTCTCTGCCTTTCATACATTACAAAGCCTACAGTTTGTGTTACAGCTGCAGAAACTTTACTGAAATATTCTTCCCCACAGCCAGAAGTGGGACTAGAAGCCCAGGGCTCCTCACTATGCAGTCACCTGACAGGGGAGCGAGACCCTGGCCTCCCTTCCTTTAGACGCCTGGAGTTCCAGCAGTAAGTCTACGCCGCGGTGACACCTTCTTGCTCTCAATGCACTCTTTATATTGGCTGGGGTAGGTAGAAGGAAGCAGAGTCTGATGGGACCCGCCAAAAGACACTCCGTGGCTCGCCGTGCAAAGCCCTGGAGCAAGATGACTGACCTTAAGTAACAGCACATACCGAACGCCACATTTGATTCTAATTGGGTGACCTTTGGTTCTAATTGGGCTATAACCATCATTCTAGGAAAGTGCCTTAGCTTTTCTTCTGCTGCTGTGATAAAATGCCCTGACAAAAGCAACTCAGGGGAAAGGGGGGTTTCTTTGGCTCATAGTTCCAGGTTACAGTTCATCACTGCGGAGTAGTTAGAGCGGCGGGAATTTGATGCAGCTAAGTCACATCCACGGTCAAGAACAGAGAGTGAATGCGCGCATGTCTGTGCTCGGCTTCCTTTCTTCTTTCTTCCTTTCTTCTCTCTTTCCTTCTTTCTTTCTTTCTTTCTTTCTTTCTTTCTTTCTTTCTTTCTTTCTTTTCTTTCTTTCTTTCTTTCTTTCTTTCTTTCTTTCTTTCTTTCTTTCTTTTCTGAGACAGGTTTTCTCTGTGCAGCCTCGGCTGTCCCAGACTTGTCTTTCTTCCTTCTTGTTCCGTCCAGGGTCCTACACCTAGAGCATGGTGCTGCCCATAGTGGACAGGGTTTCCACACATCAAAACCTAACTGAGCTAATCCCTCCCAGACCTTCCCACAGGTGACAGGGCAGTCCTGGGACATTCACCCCCTGGGGATCTTAGACTGTGTAAACCTGACAATTAAATCTCGTTGTCACAAAGAGTATGAACAGCTCCGTGCATAGTCTCTCACGTGGACTTCCGGGGTGCATTCTGATTTTATTCTCAGGGTGAAACCACCCGTGTCTAAACAAGGAACGTAAGGACTAGAGTGACAGACATGAGGCAAAGACCCAGGTGAAGAATGCAGTCAGTGTGACGCAGTCTGCGTTAGATGTAGGGGCCCGGCAAGGGTGTGTTGGAAGGCCAGTGTGTGGCGATGAACTACAGCAAGCTTTACTCTTCCAAGACTTTGTTTCTCTTTGAAGCAGCCTTGTGAGCCTCAGTACAATTCCTGTGGATTTGGCTCCCCATTAGCAAAAATAGCTTATGGGAAATGCTCTGTGCTAAGTGCTGTATATGAGGCCATTCAATGCTTACAACAATACTGGGAAATTCACTTATTAGGGGCAGTTTATCCACGAGAAAATGAGGCCCAGAGAGATATGCTCTACCAGACACTAAGGGTGCACCGGCTGCAAGTACCTAAGATGCAACTGAGCATATCCTTAGAATTAACATTCTCTGTGTGCTATGGCTAATTTTTTTTCGCTGTCTACTTGGCTGGAACATGAGATGCCTGTTTTATGGCTATTTTGAAAAGATTAGCATCTCAACTGGTGGATTAAATGGAACATATTGTTCTCTCCAAGGTGGGTGTGTGTCAACCAGTCCACCAAGGACCCACAGAGAACAGAAGTCAGAGACAGGTAGGTTCTGCTCTCCTATGCATATTTTTACGTAGACCTCAGATGTACACCCTAATTTTATTTTCAGTGGAAATCTTCCCACCCACACGTAAACTTACTTGTTTGAGCTGGCACTTTACTCTTCTCTTTGCCCTTGAACTTCAGCCCTTGGGTCTCCTCGGTTTGAGGCTTTCAGACTCAGGCTGGACCACACTGTGAGCTTGTGTGGGACTCCAGCTTGTGGACAGCCAAGCATGGACCCTATCGGCCTCCATAGGTCATAGGTCACTGGATAGTCAGGCTTGTCAATAGGGAACCCAGACAAACGCAGTGTGCCAATACAGCTTTTAGGTTTCTGTGGCAAGACCGAACATCTTTAGGTGTGTGGTGTCAAGCCTTTCCAAGCGGCAGAGCAAGCGCCAAGATTAGGAACATGGATTCTAGCAACAGACTCTGTGTGGCTTCGGATCTTAGCTCATCTCTAATAGTTAAAGGGTTATGTCTGACTGGGATCTCTTGTCTGTTTTCAGTAAGCATCATTGAGTCAGTCCAAAAGGCTGTTGGCAGAGGAAAGAGAGTCGCTATGTTTACAGCTGCATTGTCACCCATGAGAACCGCGATGTGATTCTGTTTGCATGTGTCTGAGTGGCCGTGGGGGATGGGACTCAGTGTCTCAGACATGCTGGACAAATGCTTTATCACTGGGCTATAGCCCCAGCTCCTGTGAGATAATTAAAAAAATAAACATTTTAGTAATCACATTTCTAAATGGAAAAGAAACAAAATTATATTTTACTTAACCTGACTTATCCAACATAATACTATTTTAACATATAATTAATCTAAAGTTATGAGTGAGATACTGTGGTTCCTTATGCTTATTCATCTTGTCCTAACCGAAGTTTCAGGTACATCCCACGCGAATCCATCTCACGCTGAACCGTTCTAAAGTCACGTGCTTCAGAGCCACAGTGGCTGGCCCCTTCTGAAGCAGAGCCATGAGAGGGTTATTTATTATTTCACCTTTCAAACAGTTCTCAAAGCGATCACTTCTGTCCTTTTCCACCGCCACATTTTATACCATTTCATTCACGTCTTGTCCTGGAGAGATGAATTAGTCTCCGTAGCCACAATCTCTCCCATCTGTTCTTCCTACTGAATTCCAAGAAATCCTTTTGAAACATGGACTTCATCAGGCTCCACGCAGGTCCTCCTGAACTCCTTCCCACCACCACCCCCTGCACTTCCCTGTGCCCCCCCCCCCCGTACCACTGCCCTGTCTCTGTGCTCCACCACTCACCTCTGTCATTTCAGTCCCCTTCCCATGTCCTTGAGTGAACCCAGTTCATACATTCTCCCCTCTACATACCCAACAGACATTCCCAGCACTTTTCAGTCTCTGTCACATGACTGTTAACATGTGGTCACATATCAATATCTATATTTGGAATATTGCTTCTATCAGTGGGATCAATTAACTAGCCTGTCCTATCCCCAGTAGACTATAAAGCCCCTTTAGGGAGCTCCTTTAGAAGAGAGTCCGTATTTTATTTCATTTATTATTTTATTCCCTGCACTGAGCCCAATGCCTGGCTCTTGCAAGCACTCACAAAATAACTGGGGAAAACTAACTGAAATGAGTAAATATGTAACCGCCATGCACTACAAAACCTTCCAGAAACAGAATTAAAGGAATTTTAAGGTGAGGAGGAAACTGCCACAGTGTCAGTGTTGAGGTGGATTTGAGTTCTTAAAGGATAAGAACAGAGAGACGCTGGAGGATAATAATGCGCCATGTGATAGGATCCCGAAAACTTCACAAACATGGGATTATGAGCATTTAGAGTCACAAGACAAAAGCACAAACAGACCACGGCCCCAGCCCCTACACACATCAAAAGAGACAGGAAGCAGGGCAGACTTCTGTGAGCCATGTTTTGCTTTTTATGTCCCTAAAATATTAAGTATGAAGTGGGCATGCATGAGAATTAATGGTAAGGAGGCGCTGGCACCAGATTCTCTGTGCTTTAAAATTATTCTATACTCTTTTTTTCCCCCTTAACACTGGAAATTCTGATATATCCTCAAGCAGTAATAAAATGAAAGTAGCTAAGTGTCAATATATACTTGTCTTTTATCTGCCAGCATTGTGTTAAACAAGACAGCTGTGGTGTCTGTGTGTGCGGATGGATGGAAGAGGAGTGCCATTGGGCTCTCATTTCTTCCCCTCATGGCTCTATGTCACTTGAGCTCAGACACAGAGCACTAGGTGGGTATTAAAGCACAGCGTTGGGACATATAAGACAAGTGACCATGGTAGTAGTTCCCTGAATCTCTCTTGTAATGTAACCTTGGCAACTCAGCAGCTCCTTCCCTCTTAAAGACAGGTGGCAATGTCTGAAAGAACCTGAGACTAGTTTTCCAGCGTCACTCCCTCCAGCAGGGTGGAGCCGAGGACCGCTTCTGTCTAGCAAAACATGAAACAGAGATAAGAAGATACACTCACGCCTAACGTGGCGTGATCGGCCCCACCCACCGCGTAGACGAACAGTAAGTAGGAGAGGAGAGGACTGGAAACTGTGCACGGTGGCCAGTCTGCTTGGGAGGCTGCGGCAGGAGAGCTTGGGAAACGTAGGGAAATCTTGTCTCAAGAGTAAAACCAGAGAGCTGGCGAGATGGCCCAGTGGATTGAGAGCACTTGTCTCTAAGCTTGGAGGCCTTAGTCCCATCCCTGGAATCCACACAGCAGGAAAGAACATACTTCCTCAAGTTGTCCTCTGACCCCACGCATGTGTTGTGGCGTGCACGCCTCCTCCCAAAATTAAATAAAAAAATATTTTTAAGGCAAAAAGAGAGCCCAGGGGCATAGTGATTGCTTAACATGCGCGTGGTACTGGGCTTAATCCTCAGCAGCACACAGAAATGACAGGGCACTGGGGACATAGCTCAGTTGGTTAAGTGGCACCTGGCAAGGCCTTGGAGCCAAACCCAGCACCATATATACCACATGGAGTGGCACACACAAGACTTCAATACTATATAGCACTGGGCAAATGAGTAAATCTCTCTCTCTCTCTCTCTCTCTCTCTCTCTCTCTCTCTCTCTCTCTCTCCACACACACACACACACACACACACACACACACATTCTGGATACATTAAATTATTTCACTATAATGTCAATTTCAATTGTGAACTATCAGGGACTTTACTCTGCAAAAGTTTAGTTCTGTCCCGTGCTTCCACATTATGTGGCATGAACTTGGAAGCAATATTCCAAGCAATGAAAAGAATTTTGTGGCTATGTCATCTCAACTGTACCTCCAGATTTGTGGGGGGTGGGTAAAGGCTAGTCCCTGGCATTCACTGCCTTGGCTAGAAAGTGACATATATTATTCCTGTTCATAGTTCACTGAGCAGGTCTTATCATGTGAGTTTGTCCAGCTTCAGGGGGAATGTAAGTACAGTCCTCTGTGTACCCAGGAAACAAAGAAGATGGGTCAGTGAGCCTCAGGCACACCCATCACACAGATAGTACATTTCCAGTCCTGTGAAATGCCTAAGTAGAAGCATCCCACAGGTGGTTGACAAGAGTCTGGAGCAAAAAAATCTTAAACTTGACTTTATGAAAAGTCATTTGGTGAAGACTGTTAAAAATTAGCTTCAATTCCCAGAGATTCTAATTTAGCAAGCCTGGAGTTAGGTGCTGGGCACTAAATCCTAGACTCTGTGGGGTTTGTAATTTCATAAACACTCATCCAGAAAACCCAGCAATGGGTGGACGACACTTACTGCCGCTCGTTGAGAGAACCAAACGAACCAGCCTTGAATCTTGGGAACTTCAAGGATGGGGGCTGTTTTGAGAAGGAGCGTGGGTGTCCTGTTCACGGCAAGTGCTGCTGAGAGACTGTGTAGAAGGACTGAAAAGGATTCACGGTCCACACTGACAAGATCACCGTAGCCAGAGCTGGAGCTCACACCCACCCATGTTCTTTGAAGGGTGAGTTAGAGAAAACACGCATCCTAGACCATTCTTTGAGGAAGTTCGTCTACAAACAGAAGGAGAGGGCTTGGAAGACAGCCCGGTGGCAGATCATTTGCCTAGTGGTATGCAAGGCCCTAGGCTGACCCTGAGCATTGGAAAAGCAAGGAGTGGGGTAAAGTGGGGACAGGGGGAGGAAGAGGAGGAGCCTGGAAGGAGCAAGGTAAGAAGGTGGGTGCTTAAATATAGGAGAAACTCAAGAATGATTAAGTGATAACGGGAAGACAAAGAGCCCAGTGGTAATGATTGGATCTGTTGATGGGAGGACAATGTTTGAGAGGGCCTGCCTTAGCTTGATGGGACCCTGGTCCTTCATCTTAAGGGGGAGGTGTAGGCATACATATTTTGGGTTCTTATATCTGCTACCCTTCTCAGCCTCACTCCTTTCCAATCTCCCCAACACTAGGCAGGCAAGAAAGAAGATTAGAATGGAGAGGGGACACATACCTCTTTTTAGACTACTTTTTGCTGATTACGGGCATCAGGTTCCTAAGGGGAAAGTCCAATCTTTTTTGTCAGAATATCCAGCAAGGTTTTTTTGTTTTGTTTTGTTTTTCTAGACAAGGTTTTACTATATAGTCCTACCTGGCTGCCCTGGAGCTTGGTATGTCATCTTAATGTATACACCAAACTTCCATGGTTTCTACTGGGTGGCAAATAGGAAGCTCTTCTTAGGGGCAGCTTAGGCCCTCAGCACTGCTTTAGAGGGTGCTCTCCTGAGGCTTCTGGATGAAAGTTCCAACAGGGTTGTGCTCACTTCTTTCTTTTAAAAAATTTTTTTAAAAAATGTATTTTATTAGTTTATTCATATTACATCTCAATAGTTATCCCATCCCTTGTATCCTCCCATTCCTCCCTCCCTCCCATTTTCTCCTTACTCCCCTCCCCTATGACTGTGACTGAGGGGGGCCTCCTCCCCCTGAATATGCTCATAGGGTATCAAGTCTCTTCTTGGTAGCCTGCTATCCTTCCTCTGAGTGCCACCAGGCCTCCCCATCCAGGGGACATGGTCAAATATGGGGCAGAGTTCGTGTGAAAGTCAAACCCCACTCTCCACTCAACTGTGGAGAATGTCCTGTCCATTGGCTAGATCATTCTAACTTCTTAGCAAGTGCATGTCTTCCCAGTTGTCTTAGACAGGTTTGCTAATGCCGTGATGAAACACTGCAGCCAGAGCAGCTTGGGGAGGAAAGGGGTTGTTCCGACTTGTACTCTCACGTCATAGTTCATCATCAAAGGAAGTCAGGACAGGAACTCAAGCTGGGCAGGAACCTGGAGGCAGGAGCTGATGCAGAGGCCATGGAGGGGTACTGCTTACTGGCTTAGTCCTCATGGCTTTCACAGCCTGGTTTCTTATAGAACCCAGGACCAGCACCACCCACAATGGGCTGAGCCCACCTCCTCCATCCACTGCTAATTTTAAAAATGCCCTACAGGCTTGTTTACAGCCTGATCTTATAGAGGCATCGTGTCAGCTGAGGCTTCCTCCTTTGATGAATCTACCTGTGTCAAGTAGACGTAAAACTAACCGGCACAGCGATAACGTGGAAGTAAGTGTTTGGTCATATCTCTCTTCTGTTGAATCTCAGCTGGCAGGAGCAGACAAGCCATGCCTCCTACACAGGTGTAGCCACTGGGTGTGCAAAGAAGACCACAGGTCAAAGGCTATGCCGTGGTGACTTGGGACAGCGGGTGCTGCTGGGAGTGTGCCTCGGTGCTTCCTCTGCCCCTCCTCACAGACTCTTCCAGAGACAGAAAAGCTCCTGCATTTGTACAGACAAGGCACTGTTGATTGCAATGTAAGGTGCTGCGACCATCTCTTGTGTCACCAGGTGTAGTTGTTTGTGGTTAAAAGCTGCTTGAAGCCGGGTGACGCACACCTTTAATCCCAGCACTCCGGAGGCAGAGGCAGGTGGATCCCTATAAGTTCGAGGCCACCCTGGTCCACAAAGCAAGTCCCGGACAGCCAAGGCTACACAGAGAAACCCTATCTCAAAAAAAAAAAAAAAAAAAAAAAAAAGCTGCTTGAAGTTCAAAATTAATTATAAAATTCTGATTTGTTTCAAAACAAGTCCAGGAGCTGGTCAACAAGGAATCTTTTCAAGTGGCTACCGAAGGAATAGGTCTGCCTTGTAGGAGTATCGCATACAAGTTTTTGTCCCCAGATTGGTAGGATAAGCTTTGCTTACCGTGAGATATCTTTGACGTCTCAGCCGCTGTCACTGTGGGCAATCCTTATTACCCAGGCAGATACAGTGTTTGGGTATGTGTGCAGCGCTTGGTCGTAATTACACAGCAGACTTTCGGGGCCGTTTCTGTGACGAGCTTTGTGGGCTCTCCAGTCTGGCACAGTGAAGCCACTCCTACACGAACCTGGTTGTGTCCCTTTTATCGCAATGTAGTGAGCGGCTGTAAGCACAGCTGCTTAAAACGGCCTGCATTTATCATCTTATGGTTTCTGTGGGTCAGGAGTCAGCTCGGCTCCTGCCCAGAGTCTCATAGGCTGAGCAGCTCATGACTTCACGGAGGTCTGCTGTCTCTTGTGGGACCACAGATCCTCTTCCATGGCTTGTGGCAGCTGCTTCAAGGCCAGCAGGAGTGCTCATCCAAGCCGGGACCACAGAGAGGCCCTAATCTTTTTTTTTTTTTAAATTGTATATTATATTAATTTATTCATATTGCATCTCAATTGTTACCCCATCCCTTGTATCCTCCCATTCGTCCCTCCCTCCCGTTTTCCCCCTACTCCCCTCCCCTATGACTATGACTGAGGGAGACTTCCTGCCCCTGTATATATGCTCATAGGGTATCAAGTCTCTTCTTGGTAGCCTGCTATCCTTCCTCTGAGTGCCGCCAGACCTCCCCATCCAGGGGACGTGGTCAAATATGGGGCACCAGAGTTCTTGTGAAAGTCAGACCCCACTCTCCACTCAACTGTGGAGAACATCCTGTCCATTGGGCTAGATCTGGGTAGGGGTTTGAAGTTTACTGCACGTATTATCCTTGGCTGGTGCCATAGTTTGAGCAGGACCCCTGGGCCCAGATCTGCCCTTCATGGTGCTCATCTTGTAGGTTTCTATGCCCCTCTGGATCCTTGTATTTCCCTATTCTCCCATGCTTCTCTCACCTAGAGTCCCAATAGGAAGTCTTTCCCTCTGTCCCACTTTCCTGGTAAGTGAAGACTTTTATGGGAAATGCCCCTTGGACTAGTGTCCAGATGTAAGTGAGCATATACCATTTGACTCTTTCTGCTTCTGGGTCACCTCACTCATTATGGTCATTTCTAGTTCAATCCATTTGTCTACAAATTTCAGGAATTCTTTGTTTTTAATAGCTGAGTAGTATTCCATAGTGTATATGTACCACAGTTTCTTTATCCATTCTTCTACTGAGGGACACTTAGGCTGTTTCCATGGTCTGGCTATTATGAATAAGGCTGCTATGAACATGGTTGAGCAAACGTTCTTGTTGTGTGTTGGGGTATCTTCTGGGTATATTCCAAGGAGTGGAATAGCTGGGTCTTGAGGAAGCCCTGTTCCCAGTTTTCTGAGATAGCACCAACTAGATTTCCAAAGTGGTTGTACTAGTTTGCATTCCCACCAGCAATGAAGGAGTATTCCTCTCTCTCCACATCCTTGCCAGCATGTGGTGTCGCTTGAGTTTTTTTATCTTAGCCATTCTGATGGGTGTAAGATGGAATCTCAGAGTTGTTTTGATTTGCATTTCCCTGATGACTAAGGATGTTGAGCATTTCTTTAAGTGTTTCTCAGCCATTCGATATTCCTCTGTTGAGAATTCTCTGTTTAGTTCTCAAGCTGTACTATAGAGCAACAGTAATTAAAACAGCATGTTGCTTGCAGAGCAATAGGCTGGTTGGTCAGTGGAATCCAATCAAAGACCCAGAAATGAATCCACACACATATAGTCACTTGAGTTTTGACAAAGAAGCCAAATCTATTCAATGGGAAAAGGATAGTATCTTCAACAAATGGTGCTGGTCTAACTGGATGTCTACGTGTAAAAAAGTGCAATTAGACCCATATTTGTCACCATGCACAAAACGCAAGTCCAAGTGAATCAAAGACCTCAACATAAAGCCTGAGACACTAAACTGTTAGAAGACAAAGTAGGGAAGAGCCTGGAACACATTGGCACAGGAGACAACTTCCTGAACAGAGCACCAACAGCCCAGGCCTTACGGTCAACAATTAATAAATGGGACCTCATGAGGCTGACAAGCTTCTGCAAGGCAGGAGACACTGTCAACAGAACAAAGCAACAGCATACAGACTGGGAAAAGATCTTCACCAACCCTACATCTGACAAATGTCTAATATCCAAACTATATAAAGAACTCAAGGAATTAAACATCACCAAACCAAATAACCCAATTGAGAAATGGGGCTCAGAGCCCTAATCTTCTTTAAGGGATCTCTGGAACAGGCCAGTCTCTCCCACCTTCACCCTCCATTGGCAATGTCAAAATCGGCTACTAGGGATCCCATCTGCCAAGGCCACCTATGTTTGCTCAGTATGGTCGGATAGTGACAGGAGTGACAGCTGTCACAGTCACAGGTGAGGTGAGAGGTAAGGAGCATGCATATAGGATATGGGAATATTGCCCTAGAATTCTCTCTCCTACGTCTTCGTTCTAGTCAAACAATATGTGTGTGAAATGTGGATACCAGGATAGTTTCACCCAGTGCAAAAGCATTGTTATTATTTTGTTTTCCCAAACATTTAAAAAGAATTCTTAATTTGTGGGCTTTCAAAATAACCAAACATCTCCAAACAAACAAGCACACGTAAAACAACAGGCACTGAGGTGTGTTGGGCTGTGGGCTGTGGGCTGTAGTTTGCTTCCAACCTTCACATAAGCTGGAGAAAACAAGAGGACTTCCTGGTACCTTGGTAGGAAATGGTTCCTAGGAGCTGGTGACAGACACATTTGGCATGGCTGGAGCGTGGGAGCAATGCTGGGGCTGAAGACTGGTTTCCGTGGGACAGACGACACTGGGTACCTTCTCTCAGAAGCTGACTCATTGCTGCCATGTGACAGGTTTAGTTCTGGATGCAAGACAAAGATCACCTGGGGAACCTCCCACACAAAGACTACAGAGCCGTCTTCATTAGACACATGCTACCTCATCTCGTCTTCTTTGTGTTTACCGAGGCTTAACTTTCTCAAGTCTCTAAACAAATCTTCCATGGGGCAACCGTGACTTTACAGTCGATCAAAGACTAGCATGTTCGGTCAGTTTTACAAAACATGTAATCCTGCTGAAATGACGTTCTGGATGAAAATTGTTACTTTTCATATCCCAAGGCACATTCATAATTCCAGACTTGGACTGCACATCTAGGCTAATTTTGATACTGTTTAAATCCAAATTTTCATCATCACAAACAAAAAAGACTGACAGCTTCTAGTCAGTCATCGCAACTCACACTGTAATCCCAGAATTTAAGAGGCTGAGGCAGGAGGATCACTGCAACTTTGCAGATAGTTTGGACTACATAGTGAGTTCAAGGCTACCCTGGACTACATATCAGATCCTGTCTCAACAAACAAACAAAAACAAGCAAGCAAGCAAACAAAACCAATAACAGTTTATAGAAATGATCCCTGAAAGTATTGTCTTCAAAAACACTAACAAAACAAATACAAAACAAAACTTGGAAAACAACATTTCAGAATCTCAAGAAAATTATACAGTATTTTCTGTAACATTTGGTGTTGGAGACACTTGTCTAGCTTAAGTGATGCTTACTGCATTAGGCACGGGGCAAGTGTTAATTCATTTCCTCTACACAATAATCTTTTGAAGACTGGATGTTTTATCCCTTCATGAAGAAGAATCCGAGGCCTAGAGCACAAGAAGTGAACTGGGCTGGTATCTCCTATCCAGCCAGTGGTTAGAACTGTGATTTTTAAAAATTTTTCAGTTGATTAATTAATTACCCAGTTTTGGTTTTTCTCTATATAACTCTGGCTGTCCTAAAACTTGCTCTGTAGATCAGGCTGGCCTTGAACTCACAGAGAGCCTCCTGCCTCGCCTAGTGCTGTTATTAAATCCGTGTGTCCCAGGCATTTCATTCCATCTTCTGTTTGCTTGGCAGCTTGTGCTTCGCCAGCTCTCCAACATTTGTCATGACGACGACGACGACAACAACCACGACGACAGCGACTTCTGAGGGACTGAAGTGGCCAGTTAAACGACCGTCTTTCCTCCAGTCTAAGCCTCGGCGGGCGCAGTGGTCATCTTGCGGGCGCGGTGGCCATCTTGCGGGCATGGTGGCCATCTTGTCAGCAGGTTGCCCGATATTTCGGCGCTGTTTGTGTGGTTCTTTTCCAATATTGGCAATATCAGGATGGTGGTGGGGATCAGACATGTGGCGCACATTTGCAACAGTCCCATTAATAATTCAACAGATTTTTTCAACTGATGTAGAAATTGTTATTGTAAAATTATTCAAAATTTGTTACATTTCTATAATATGAGTGAAGACAGTGAAATAATAGTGTGATTTTTATCAGAGACAAATTTGGTCCTATTCAAACATAGATTTCTGATACAGACGCCTGTTCGCTGAAGAATACTGATGTTTCCACGCCACACGCTGAGTTCTTATCAGTGCAAAAGTTCCATTGTCAAGACAGTTTCCAAAGACATGGAAATCAAAACAATGCCCACTGCAATTTTCCATGCCACATTTTCTAAACCGAAGGGGGCAGAATATTCCTCTGTGTGAATCTTTGCATTTTAATCAGAATCCAAGAAAATAATAAAAAATGTGAAATATCTAATTATAAAAACGAAAGACTATCAGGAGCTAATCACTAATAATGTTAACTTTTCATTGTGGTGTGGGTTCAGTGAACTAAGGAAAGGAATAGGAATTAAATTAACCACCTTCAGAAGGAATACATTGAAAAGCCATTAGCAATTTTGATTTATTTGGTTAAAAAATCCCAATAAAATTTGTTACAGAGCCATAAAAAATAATGATCCGAAGGAGAGATGGAATAATTTCTAGTATATTTTTTCCTGTTGCTGTGAAGACTTTTTAAAATGATGCCGTTGCCATCTTAAATTATCACTCAAATAGCCACTCGCTGCATGGAAGCAGCCAGCCCCACAAAGTTCCCTGAAACTATCTTCAAGGAAAAGCAATATCACAGTGGTACGACACGTTCGTTCATCCAGGCAGTTTTGCTAACAACTTCCAGGCATCACTGAAGTTTTTTCTTGAGATTTTTTTCACTTGATCAGCCAGATGGGTTGCTCAAAATTTCCAACAGACGCTTGAAGAAAAAAGAAAACAAAGAATTCCAACTTAAGTTAGAAGCCTTGCTCTCGGCCTCAACAGAAACAAACAAACAAACAAACAAACAAAAAAGCACAAAAGTTACATTGGGAGAATTTTTCTATTTCTTTACACACACGTCAAACACATTTGGTGACAGCCAAATGTCTAATTCAGAGAATTTAGTGTTTCTAATATTTTGAGAATCAAAAAATAAATTCACGAATTGAAGCTGTCCTTGCCCTGAACATGAGATCAGACGTCTGGAAACACGGACACAACATGAGTGTGCTGGACCCGAAAGAGTGCTGTGAGCCAAAGAATGAAGCAAGAAAGAACCACTCCTCGGGTTAAAATGAGAGAAAAGTGATGTGTGTGTGACTTGCGGATTACTGGGGACTTTTCTGTCCAGAAGAAAACGACTACAGATGTAAGAAGATTCAAGGATAAGCAGGCTACCAAGATGAGATTTGATAGGATGTCGTCATATGGTGGGGGAGGAGGTCACCTTCTGTCACAGACCTAGGGGAGGGAAATAGGGTGAAAGAGGGAGGGAGGGAGGGAGGAATGGCAAGATACAAGTGAGGGGATAGCAACTGAAATGTAATCTGAGTAAATTATTTTTTTAAAAAAGAGATTTAAAAAAAGAGTGTTCCTCTCTCTTCACATCCTCGCCAGCATGTGATGTCACTTGAATTTTTAAAAATATATATTTTATTAATTTATTCATATTACATCTCAATTGTTATCCCATCCCTTGTATCTTCCCATTCCTCCCTCCCTCCCATTTTCTCCTTACTCCCTTCCCCTATGACTATGACTGAGGGGGACCTCCTCCCCCTGTATATGCTCATAGGGTATCAAGTCTCTTCTTGATAGCCTGCTATCCTTCCTCTGAGTGCCGCCAGACCTCCCCATCCAGGGGACGTGGTCAAATATGGGGCACCAGAGTTCTTGTGAAAGTCAGACCCCACTCTCCACTCAACTGTGGAGAACAACCTGTCCATTGGGCTAGATCTGGGTAGGGGTTTGAAGTTTACTGCACGTATTATCCTTGGCTGGTGCCATAGTTTGAGCAGGACCCCTGGGCCCAGATCTGCCCATCATAATGTTCTTCTTGTAGGTTTCTATGCCCCTCTGAATCCTTGTATTTCCCCATTCTCCCATGCTTCTCTCACCTAGAGTCCCAATAGGAAGTCTTCCCCTCTGTCCCACTTTCCTGGTAAGTGAAGACTTTTATGGGAAATGCCCCTTGGACTAGTATCCAGATACAAGTGAGCATATACCATTTGACTCTTTCTGCTTCTGGGTCACCGCACTCATTATGGTCATTTCTAGTTCAATCCATTTGTCCACAAATTTCAGAAATTCCTTGTTTTTAATAGCTGAGTAGTATTCCATAGTGTATATGTACCACAGTTTCTTTATCCATTCTTCTACTGAGGGACACTTAGGCTGTTTCCATGTTCTGGCTATTATGAATAAGGCTGCTATGAACATGGTTGAGCAAATGTTCTTGTTGTGTGCTGGAGCATCTTGTGGGTATATTCCAAGGAGTGGAATAGCTGGGTCTTGAGGAAGCCCTGTTCCCAGTTTTCTGAGATAGCACCAGATAGATTTCCAAAGTGGCTGTACTAGTTTGCATTCCTACCAGCAATGAAGGAGTGTTCCTCTCTCCCCACATCTTCGCCAGCATGTGGTGTCGCTTGAGTTTTTGATCTTAGCCATTCTGATGGGTGTAAGATGGAATCTCAGAGTCGTTTTGACTTGCATTTCCCTGATGACTAAGGATGTTGAGCATTTCTTTAAGTGTTTCTCAGCCATTTGATATTCTTCTGTTGAGAATTCTCTGTTTAGTTCTGAGCCCCATTTATCAATTGGGTTATTTAGTTTGGTGATGTTTAATTTCTTGAGTACTTTATATAGTTTGGATATTATGGAATACTACTCAACTATTAAAAACAAGGAATTCCCAAAATTTGTGGACAAATGGATTGAACTAGAAATGATCATAATGAGTGAGTTAACCCAGAAGCAGAAAGACTCAAATGGTATATACTCACTTATATCTGGACACTAGCCCAAGGGGCATGTCCCATGAAAGTCTTCACTTACCAGGAAAGTGGAACAGAGGGGAAGACTTCCTATTGGGACTCTAGGTGAGAGAAGCATGGGAGAATGGAGAAATAGAAGGATCCAGAGGGTCCTAGAAACCTACAAGAAGAACATTATGGTGGGCAGATCTGGGCCCAGAGGTCCTGCTCAAACTATGGCACCAGCCAAGGACAATACGTGCAGTAAACTTCAAACCCAGATCTAACCAATGGACAAGACATTCTCCACAGTTGAGTGGAGAGTGGGGACTGACGTTCACACGAACTCTGGTGCCCCATATTTGACCAAGTCCCCTGGAAGGGGAGGCCTGGTGCCACTCAGAGGAAGGATAGCAGGCTACCAAGAAGAGACTTGATACCCTATGAGCATATACAGGGGGAGGAAGTCCCCCTCAGTCACAGTCATAAGGGAGGGGAGTAAGGAGAAAATGGGAGGGAGGGAGGAATGGGAGGATACAAGGGATGGGATAACAATTGAGATGTAATATGAATGAATAAATAAAATATATATTAAAAATAAAAATATAGAAAAAAATTTTAAAACACCAAATAGCTCTGAAAACAAACATAGGTAACATTATAGAGGCGGAGCAGGTTGTGCATTTAGGAATACATGTGTATATACATATATTATGTAACAATTAATGAAAAAAGAGGCTACGAATTTGAGAGAGAACAAGGATGGTTTGGAGGGAGGGAAAGGAAGATAAAAATTATTTAATTATATTATAACCTCCCAAATACAAAAATAGATTTTTTGAAAGAAAAAAACCCCAAATTTAAAAATTGGGCTGGTATATATAATTCTAGCACTCAGGAGGCAGAAGTGGGCAGATCTCTGAGCTTGAGATTGACTAGGGTTACATAGTGAGACATTGCCTCAAAAACCATGCATATAAAATTAGGCATTTTAGTTAGAAAGCAAATATTATCAGAATGATAAAATAAATCACTATAGATGACATCTTTCTATTTTGAGGTATAATTGAGAAATAAATACATTTGGTTTGCAACATAATGTTTTGGTGGATGTGCAACACTGAACTGATAGTCCCAAACCAGATAGGTATGTATCTACCACATTACACAGTTATTTGTGTGTGTTGAATATTTCATTTTGTCAAAACTATAATATGCAAAAGAGGAATACAAATGCATTTAAGAGTCCATTATGTTATATTGAATTACATAATTTTGTAACAAAATTACTATATTGCACACAATGACACTGATTTTGTCACTAGGATTCTTGACTCCTTGGACATTTGGCTGTTCTGGTGAATTTCCATAGCATTTACTCTGAGGTTAACCAGACATCTTTAGGACAAGATAGAGCAAGTATGTTAAGATATGATCCAATATATATTGACATGCATAAAGCATGTTGCTTCACACACAAGTCTACTTGTTGCTTGTTGATATCTTACAAACAGAGGGATTCTATAGGTTCTACTTTCTCCCATGGGAAAACATCTACTATGTGTTTACAATAGTATCAATACATACTGCCTTGCAGCTAACAGACTGATTGATTAGACGCTGTTAAGAACCGAACTGCCTACTTAAAACGGACTGTTTGATATTTTGCACAAACTAGCTTCAGCCTTTGTGTGGTTTAAATCTGTTTTAAAATTTCATTAAAAAAAAAATCACCAATGCTGAGTGCCGTAGGGCATGTTCACAGCATGGTTTTGCCCTGGTCTGGGACTTTCTTGTCCCAGTACTAGGTGAGGTAGCACGTCAGAGGATCAAAGATGACTCAAGTAGCAGTTGATTGCTCGCCTGTACTAGTTCTCACTCGCGCTGTGTTTAACACAATGCTGACGGAAGGAACTGGAGGAAGGAGGGGCGGGAAGAAGTGTACTCATTACTGCTCGTAGTTTGAAGGTATAGTCCATCACACAGGGGAAACACGACGGTGCGGGCGTGAGGCCAGCCACGTTGCGTCTATGCATTAGAAAGCAAAGGTTTTATGTTGTTGGGGACCCCAGCCGATACAACGCTGCTACCTACACCTAGAGAGGATCTTCCTGTCTTAAGTCAGCCAACCTAGAGGTTTACTCACAAGCATGCCCAGAAGCTGTCTTCTCGGTCCCGTGACAGTCACTATTAGCCTTCACACCATCTACTCCTGTCTTCTTAGGCTTCATGCCCAGTGTTTGGCTTCCAGAGCTCCGCTGTAGATGCCTGTGCACGGCACCAGCTGCCATGAGAACTTCTTTTCTCCAGACCCACTCGAGCCGAGAGAACTTCCCTAATGACTTGGCACCCAATTATGGTACTGCGGCAACCAGTGTCCTTAAAGTCGTCCTTTGTGTTGCTTCTCAGTTAAGGGAGAGCAGGGCTTACATGGGCTGTTGGAGGTGGAGGCCGGCGCGGTCTTGGGAGCCGCAGATGAGCTCTTGATGCATGCGTGCGAGCATGTGAGGCTGTAGGAAGTCTTTTCTTATAATTGGGTCGTCTCCCTGGAGCTACTGTGACGCCTTGAACCTTGATGCCAAGCTTGCTGATTATCTTCCTAGCAGGGCTGGGTACCACCCATCCTATTCCTACAGTTTCTGACTCCAGTTCCTTTCCTTCCAGAATGTGTGGCCTGGGCACTGTACCTATATCATATTCTGCCCAGGAACTCTACAAATGCACCCTAAACTCTATATAAACACTGTAGTTGCATCCTGAATCCTTTGTCCTCTTGCCCACCAATACCGGACCATCCTATCTCTCTTTAAAGCATGCAGACCTCCAAGGGAGCTTGTCGCCCAAGGCTAGGCACTACTATTCTTTTCCTCATTGGGTGCTTGAAGTCGCAGGATCCCTGAAGTTATCCTGGGCTTCCTAGTGGATCCTCACACACATCCCTCAAGCTAAGACCACCGAGAAAGATGATGTCAAACCATCTAGACTCTACCTTCCCAGGCCCTCCTTGACCCCGCCTTCCCAGGCCCTCCTTGACCCCGCCTTCCCAGGACCCTTTTGACTCCGCCTTCCCAGGCCCTCCTTGACTCCGCCTTCCCAGGCCCTCCTTGACCCCGCCTTCCCAGGCCCTCCTTGACCCCGCCTTCCCAGGACCCTTTTGACTCTGCCTTCCCAGGCCCTCATTGACCCCGCCTTCCCTGGGCCCTCCTTGATGGCTTTCTCGTTATGATACTTTTCAGCTGACACTTTTTTTCCCCCTCTTGTTTTTCTGGTTGGAACGTGGTTCTTCAGATCCAGACTTTTCCCCTTGGCCCTACTGACCTGCAGTTCCTCTGTGACAACCTCACGTGCTGCAGCTGGACCACACACTCTCAAGCCTCATTGCATTTTCCCCTCCCTCTCTAACGGGGGGGGGGTGAGGGGGGATTTCTACCACACGTGATCAGGCCATAGATACATCAAAGGCATAATTTTAGCAAATGTTTCACCACGGGCATAGCAGAAATATGTTTCACAAGGTAATTCAGCACGCAGGTGTGCGAACACACATAACTGGAAGGTATTTGGTGTATCGTGCACATTGTTTGCTGTGTGTAGGATGCACTGGATAATTTCTTCATAGTTTCATTATAAAACTTGACTAAGACCCACTAGTTTTTTTCCATGTCTCACACATGGGTTCTGTTCCAGCAAAACCACAAACCACAAACCAAAACCAAAACAACAACAACAACAACAAAAAACAACAACAAAAAAAACAACCACTGTCCACTCCTCTCTGCTGTTCAAAGGGTTTGAAGCAATATCCTCTCTATCTGTCTGTCTGTCTGTCTGTCTCTCTCTCTTCCGAGACAGGGTTTCTCCGACTAGCCTTGGCTGTCCTGGATTCGCTGTGTAGACCAGGATGGCCTCGAACTCACAGCAGTACGCCTATCTCCCGAGTGCTGGGATTATAGGCGTGTGCCACCATGCCAGGCAACAATATCCTCTTAAGTTAACACATTTTACCCTAGAGGGAAGCTGATGAAGACTCAGTTCAGAAGTTCCAAAGAGAGGCTCCTCCATGAATCTCAGGAAGTCCCTGAAACTGATCAGATTAGGTACACAGGGTTCCTCCCTCCCAAGGTTATATAAGCAGTAAGGACTGCTGAGGAGACAAAGAGCAAATGGAGCCGCCTAGCAAGGGGCAGAGCAGGCCAGCTGCCTAGAGGACGCTTCAGCTTGTAGCAGTGTGTTCCGGCATTGCAGTATTCGTGCAGTGTGCTCCAGGCTAAGGCAGGCTTCTGGTGAGTCTGCCGCCTTTGCCTTTGTATCATTCCCGCTCCTATGAGCGCTCCTCACACACGCTCCTGTAGTTTACATCTATAAACTCACTGGCTCACCAATTTGGACTTTAGAGGTATCCTTACTTCTGTCTGTTGCCAGTTCCCTCTCTGGGGTAGGTAGCCATTTGTTCAGGTCTCGCAGATAGTGCCATGTGACACCGGGAGGGTCCATCATGGATGCAAAACAGCTCTGACATAGTAGCTCGCTCACATTTACTTCTTCTGACCATTTAGGCCTCAGCAGAGTGGACCTCAGCCATCTGACCTGTGGTTGTGTGGGTGTGTGGGTTCCTCGGTCTTACCTTCCCAGCCCTGGGAGGGGCTCATCATCCTGTGAAACCATGCAACCGATGCGGGTAGATTGTTGCTAGGAAGATGGCTCCTCTGAAAATAGAAGCACCTTTGTTTTCCAGTCTTTTCCTCATTCTCCTTTGTAACTTTCCAGTTGTTCCCAGGGAAGAAAAAAAGAAAAAGCATCATATTGCTTTTTTGGCCTTTCATCATATGTTCTCTTAAGGCCTACGCTCTCTCCCTCATCTAGTCAATAATTCATCCTTGAAACGGCTGCTCATCCATCACTTTCTCTTGAAAGCCTTTCCTGGCACTCCCAAATCTGGATAGGTCCCATTCTTCACTTTGCCCCGACACCATGGCCCCGCCCTCCCATCACATTCAGCTGCCCGTCCACTCACCTGAGCACCCGGTTGCTGCAGCATCTTGGCGGGGGGGGGGGGGGGGGGGGGGGGGGGGGGCTCCACCTTTCGGTTCGGATTTCCGCGCGCAGAGCCCAGTAAACGTACATGTTTGTCAAATGAATGAATGGGACTTATTGGCTTTTCTTGTCATCAAAGTATTCCAGACCCTGGTGATCTGAAACCTTCATCATATTGTGCACGAACTGATTGAATATTGATCTCTTGCCATTGCTCCGAGTTTAGAAGAAGAAGAAAACCTTTGGAGACCATGCTGTGCAGCTGTAAAACAACAAAACAGACTCTGTAAATAGCAGCCTCATTACTTTGTAATCATCCTTTACAACTGAGCACTTGAAATGCCTGAGCTGCTCTGAGGCCTGGCCACATGTGCTGGGCTGTAGTTCTGTGTTTTAACATTAAAGCTGATAGCTTTACCTAAAAATGTTGGGCTGAAACAGGGTAGGTTGTAGGAGTTTTGAATGCATATATTTAAATTACATTTATTATTATTTTGGAAGTACAAGGGTCAAAACTACCACCACTCATATGCTAGGTAAGTATTCTATCACAGAGCTACACCCTAGTCCAGAAATAATATTTGTGTTTACTTGTGTGATAACGTCATTGGTTTGTTTCCATGTCTCAACCTTCAAGTTTATGTCAACAGATGCTGTTGACACAAACTTACCACATATCCTAACACTACACAATTCATTCAATTCGTGGTTTATTAAATGCTTTCTGTTATAATAGGGAAAGTAATAGAATCACCACATGGGAATCAGGGTATTTGCATGTCATGTTTTTTGTTTTCTATCCATTTCTTCCCTTTAGCCAACAAATACTGCAAAGCTTTTGTTAAGGGCATAAAGCATTGCTATAACTACTACTGGGTGTAATAAAAGGCCAGTATGGTCCTGGTGTCATAGAAATAATAATTTTGATAGGTGAGATAAAAGGTATAGCATGCTTAATATCAACACTGTCATTTAATAGCAATCTAAGCCAAGAATGCAAGAGATATCTCAGGTCTCTGGGTTTATCCCAGGAAGCTGGTGATAGAGTTAAAGACGACACGTATGGTAGATGAAACTTTATTGACAACTGAGCCTCAAAAAGTTAAAAACAGGCTGCTTTCTCCTGACTGTGATATAAGGAAAAACTGGGTATGCCAGCCAGTCAGAGTCAGCCTGGTTCTAAAGGTGTGAGATAGCATAGTCCTTTCACCATCAGTTTGGCTCTGGGACAGAGTCTGGCTCAGGCTGTGGCACTTAGCAATTCCAGAGAGGTTGGCTCCTGTCTATGGGGCAGACTCACCAGACTCACCTCTCCTGCCTCTGGGGGACTCAGTTGTGCCATGTGGGACAAACCCACTGCTCCTAAGGTGTCACTCTCACCTCTACTGGGAACTCACCCTCCCTCGGGGGACCTTACCACTCTTGCCCCCTTACCCACCACTTCTGCTATGCCCATTCTCCTTGCCCATGGGCTTGTTCTTTGGAGACTGGTCTTCAGTTGACATCCTGAGACCTGCTGTGAATCTTAGAACTGTTGCACCTGCCAGTAATCCCTCTTGATTGACACCCCAATGCCCTGCCAAAGGGGCTAGAACTCTGAAAGGGAAACTCCTCCTGGGTGGCAGTGAGGTGCCGAGAGTTCAGAGCTTCCGGTTTGCCGTGTGAGAACTCCCTCTCATGTGGTTGAAGGTCTTTCTTGTTTGCTCACCCTTCACGGGATGCCCACTTTTTTTTTTTCTAGGAAGGAGCAAGACAGAAACCTGACAGGAACATCAAGTGTCTCGCCTGGGATATTTTGAAAACAAGAAAGTCCAACCATGGTAGACATTGGGACATAGGGGCAAGTTACTGGCTTCAGGTGCTCAACTTGTGTATATACTCATGGGCTTGTGGGTAAGTACACACAGAAAAGCATGTAAAAACGACAATACAGACTTTTCCGCTTCCATTCCTTTCTTCCTTCCTTTGGGCCTTGTAGAAGAGCAAATGCACGTGCCTCTTTGCTTCCCCTCTCCTTCCTTCACTCTTTTGTTAAAAACAACAACAACAACAACAACACTGTGCATACTGGGTTTAGGAGTATCAATATGCTACCACTACAACAAGCAGGCTGAGATGGTTTTACATCTTTATAAAGCAGGCACAGAGAGGCCGCATTAGTCACTTCTGGATCCCAGAGGAGACTCAGTGAGACGTTTCTTTTCTTCTTGTTATAGGGACAGAACTGAACCAGGAGTCAAATCCAGCCCAGTTTAGACAAATTTACTAAGAACTCACAGGCCCCTGACTCAACCTAGTAAACCACCAACTACCTTCCCCAGAGAGTGCACTGAGAGTGGAAAGGAGCCACCAGGCTCCTTCGCCTGAGTATAGACCGAGAGAATACAGAAGTCCACTCTTAGCTAGCAGCGCAAGGATTGGGGGCTGGGAGTGTGCTCTCCACCCGCCCTTTAGCCTACCTGGTGGAGGCAGTAAGACACCCTGTAGAAACTGGAGGCCTTCTCAATGAAGGGAGAGTACTGCGCTGTCCAGTCAAGCCATCACTGCCTACTCTGGAGCTCACGGAAGCAAAATGGTGTATACTAAAGAGTTACCATATTTTTCTGGTATATAAGACGACTCCCAACTTTTCCAGTTAAAAATATGTTTGAAATATACTTGCCGTATAAGACTACCCCTCTTCCGATGCACACCCTGTGCAGCAGACTTATCTTCCAAATTATTTATTATTTACCCTCTAAAATTGCCTCTATTTCTCTCTCATGTCTTTCTTTCAATGAATATAGTACTTAAGCCTCAAATATTTGGTCATTCCTTGGAAATTCATGCTTTGTGTTTGATTCTTGCGTTTATGTGTGTGAGTAAACTTGTTTTGTTTTTTGTTTTGTTTGTTTGTTTGTTTGTTTGGTCCATTAGCTTGTCAGTTGCCATGTTATTTTGTAGACTAAACACCTTGAGCCTCGCAGAGAAATGGGAGAGTTGAATCCTCTTCTGCATTGCTCCTAAGGACAGTAGTCATTCCTGCTGCAGGACTGGTGACTGCTGCCAGCCTGGGGCTTTGGTTCCCAAGAGGTTACTACACGTGTGAAAAACCTGCTTGTCATCCTGACCGTCTTCCTGCGAGGACCTGGGTCAGCTCTTGGTTAACCCTTGTGTATTTAATCTTCATGACAACCTAATATGGAAGATTTTATTGTCCCCACGTTTCAGAGGAGGAAACTAAGGTCCAGAGGGATTAAATACTGTTCATTTTGCAAGTAGTGGAAACTAATTTCCTTTCTTCATAGCACACTTCATTTATGCAACTACTACTTATTCATTATGTATACATAATTATTAAGCTTTAATATAAAATGTGCTAATATGGCTATTCCTTGACCTTATCTGTGTTTGGTAGCTTTTATGTTATATGGGACATGTATATGTTATATACATGTTTGCGCATGTATATGTCCATGCATATCTAGGTCACAAGAAGATGTCAAGCATCTTCCATCACTCTCCACCTTATTTTCTGAGATGACGTCTCTTATCGAGCCTGGAGTTTGCCAATTTGGCAAGCCTTGCATGCCAGCAAGCATACCTCTGCCTCCCCAGTGATGGGACTGAGGGCGTGTGCCACCGAACACTGCCCTTTCTATGTGGCTGCTGGGCGTAGAATTGGGTCCTCAAGCTTATGTGGCCCTCACTTACCTGTTGGCTCTGTCTCTCAGGCCAACAGAGGAAGGACGTTTACCACTTAAGATTTTTGTTTGTCTTGGCTAGCTGGAGAGTTAGATCAACATAAGACAAATGGACAAGAAAGAAGCACATTGATTTAACGTGAGTGTTGCGCGACACGGGAGCCTTCTAAGGAAGCGAGGACCCCAAAGAAGTCATAAAACCTGTCATTTTTTATTCAGCTGAGTGAAGAGAGGCACTGTGCAAAGTAACTAAACTATTGCGGTGGCTGGAGGGGGACAGAGTTATTTTAACAGGCTCTGTTTGCACAGAGTGCCCTGTCTCAACTTCCCGCCCGCGATGAAGTAAGCGTTGCTCTCCTTTGGTGAGAGCATCTTCTCTGTGAGGGACTGAGCGCTTGCTTTCAGACAGGCGGGGGGGGGGGGGGGGCAGGACATGGTGCTTGAATCTGTGTTGTAAACCCCTTCGGCACAGAACCGCCCTCCTGCCTAAGCGGCATACTTCGGAGTGGCATACCCCCCTCCACCCCAGCGTTTATGTGGGCAATCCCTGGTGGAGCCTGCTTCCTGAATTCAAAGAATAAACTTCTGAATAGACAAGTGGATGGAGATACTGGCCACACAGGTGGGTCTGCTGACTCCCGGGGCTGCAAACACAAGCTCCTGTCCCTGTGTGGGAAGCTGCTTATTTTCGTACACTTTACTGAAACAACATGGCACTATTGTAATAGGGACAATGAGACTTTGCCCTAAAGGAGCTAAGATAACCTTGGAATAAACGAATGTGTATATTGATGGAGCAATTTGAGCATGTATTGATTCCGAGTAGACAGTATCTGGATTCTTAGCTCAGAATAGGTGGTAGGGGTTATTTGTAAATAAAGCTATAGAACTTTTTTTTTTTTTTTTACCCCCAAGCAACTCTCAAGGGAGTCAGGTCATCTTTGTTTATAAGTCACGGCTGGCAAATAATGCAGTATGGCGTATTGCTTTGTGATTATTGATTTCAGGCATGACTCACAGAGTTCAAAACCTCTGCATGGCCACAGAGCCAATCTTGAGCTGAGGACAAGCACAGTTTCCCATTGGGAAATAGTAATATAAAAAGAATTCTCGAGGTACAAAGGGCGCCTGTTTGAGAGGAACCACACTGATTTTTTTTTTTTTAAGCTGGAAGGAGAGGGCTGTATTCTGAAAAAATTTGATTTCACTTTAAACTCAATCAAATGCAGAAACCAAAGGCAAGAAATTCCTAGGATGGTTCTCGGACTGTGGTCATGCAGGCGTCAATAGCTGTGCTCATCTACAATATCCGTTGTTCTCGAAACTGCCTTCCAAAGTCTTCCCTTTCTTCCCCGTTATGGTCACATCCCAAGGACAGCAACGTCACGTTCCAGACTGTGCATAAGAGCAGGATGACCCTGAAGCACCGTTGGTGGGTCCCAGGGATGACAGCCACCTAGCAGTGTGATAGCATGTACACACACAGTGAGTGCTCGTGTAGCATGTGCGTGCCTGCAGTCATACATAAACACTCACATATGTGAACACACACACACACGTACACTACACACACATACACACTCACATTAAGAAGAAGAGCATGTCCTCACTGCCCTTGCTCTGCCTGAGGCGCCCGATCACCTACACACTTTATCTCTCCAGATTGAAAAACTGCATGCCATGCTTAAGGAAGCTTTTCAGAGTGAGCAGCACTCTGTTTTCTTCTGCATTTTTCTCATGGTTCAGAATAAGATGAGCTGGAGAGGCTGGCCAGGCTGTGTCTCTTTTGGGTTTACTTCTCTCAATGTGCTTTATCATTTTTTTTAATGTGTGGGCTTTCTCAAGTGTGCCATAGTCACCTGGGCCTTCCCAGCTGTGCCATAGTCACCTGGGCCTTCCCAGCTGTGCCATAGTCACCTGGGCCTTCCCAGCTGTGCCATAGTCACCTGGGCCTTCCCAGCTGTGCCATAGTCACCTGGGCTTTCCCAGCTGTGCCATAGTCACCTGGGCCTTCCCAGCTGTGCCATAGTCACCTGGGCCTTCCCAGCTGTGCCATAGTCACCTGGGCCTTCCCAGCTGTGCCATAGTCACCTGGGCTTTCCCAGCTGTGCCATAGTCACCTGGGCCTTCCCAGCTGTGCCATAGTCACCTGGGCCTTCCCAGCTGTGCCATAGTCACCTGGGCCTTCCCAGCTGTGCCATAGTCACCTGGGCCTTCCCAGCTGTGCCATAGTCACCTGGGCTTTCCCAGCTGTGCCATAGTCACCTGGGCTTTCCCAGCTGTACCATAGTCACCTGGGCCTTCCCAGCTGTGCCATAGTCACCTGGGCTTTCCCAGCTGTGCCATAGTCACCTGGGCTTTCCCAGCTGTGCCATAGTCACCTGGACTTTCCCAGCTGTGCCATAGTCACCTGTTTTCTCTGGTAGACATTTTCACTTGACATTCTGGAATTCCTACTGAGGTGACGGATGGTACAGAACAGTAGAAGGTAGAAATAAGGCCCCTTTCGGAGGACATATGCCATCTGACTGCGCGCTGTTTCCCTTTCTCTATATTTACATTTAACTTTAGTATACAGATGCAATGCTATGGGTTTCTCACTGGGATAGGAGCTGCTGGGCTAAAAAAAAATATGGATTATTACAGCCACTAATTGTCTTCAGGTAACAAGGGATACCTGTACTTTCTGAAGGGATGGGCATTGGATGATGCTGTTACACTTAGGAGGGGCCGGTCGCAGCCTAAGAAAACCACACAAGACTGCCTAGAGGGAGTGGGAAACAAGGAAGAGTTATAGACACATAGGCAAAGAGAAACACACCGGAAATTAGAGAGACAATATAGCCCAAATATGAGATCCAGGGAGCTGGAATCGAGAAGTAAGGTGGAAGGCTTTGGGGAAAGCGGCATGTGTGGTAAGGGCTTCACTTTGCCTTAACTGTGGAATACATGGACTGCAGGGGAAGGCTTCTTCTTTTTATTTAAATAATTTATTCAGATTACATCACAATTGTTACCCCCTCACTTGTATCTTCCCATTCCTCCTCCCTCCCTCTTTCACCCTACTCCCCTCCTCTAGGTCTGTTACAGAAGGGGACCTCCTCCCCCACCATCTGATCACAGCCTATCAGGTCTCATCTTCATAGCCTGCTTACCCTTCCTCTGAGTGCCACCAGGCCTCCCCACCAAGGGGAAGTGGTCAAATAGGGGCACCAGAGCATGAACAAGTTAGCATCATATTTGGAGTTTAGTGAAAACACTCTAGAGACACAGCAGGAAAGGGACCTGCAGACAAAGACCAGCTGCTGGAGGTGACAGGGATGCAGGCAGTGGTGGGGCTGTGACTCACAAGTAATGACAGTCCTAATGTCTGTGAGTGAGCAGCACATTTATTTATTTATTTATTTATTTTGGAGACAGGGTTGCTCTGTGTAGCCTTTGCTGACCAGGCTGGCCTTGAACTTACAGAGATCCATCTGTCTCTGTCTCCCTAGTGCTGGGATCAAAGGTGTGCACCACCGCTGCCCTGACAAGTGAGCAGCAGTTCCTGGTAGAAGCATCACGAACTTGGAAATCAAAACCACAGTTGCTCCCTTTCCACTTAATGTCTATCATAAACCAACACAGTTATTGGCGGGTATCTAACTCACAGCAAATTGATGAATTCCACTGCTTAACTGACACAGTTTCATCTAGGGGCTGAGTTAGGCAGTGGCTGGGTGAATAAGTTAACTAAACTACACACCACGACACCGGCTAGGCTGTCATGGTTGGTATGTTAGTCTGTTTTCTACCCAGAGGCTGGGTGATTTATAAAGAGTACAAATATGTTTTGGCTCATGCTCTCCAGCCCCAGGAGCTACAAATTTCGCACCAGCACCTGTCTATGTTCTGGTTAGGGCGCCCACTACTGGGGAAGCAGCTGTGTGTGGAAGAGAACACTTAAGGGTTGGTCTTCTTTTTACAGTGACCCTGCTCTCGCGGCAGCTGAGTCAGTCTTGTAAGAACTGCATTAGTTCATGCTAACCACTCATTGCTCCCAAATGCACCTTTGCACCATGGTCCCAATGACGGCATACCCAAGCTGTAACAGTCCCTAAGCATTATGTTCTTCTCTTAAGTTTTTTTTTTTCCCCACTGCCATCTCCTTTACATGGACAGCAAAAGTCTCATGTGGAGTCTGCCAAAGTCCTCCTGACTCTTCAGGCTGTGCTGTTTTGCCTAACATTCCGCCTGAAGTCAGAAACCAGTCCTGAGGTGGGCTCTTTTGCCGCTCCCGGCGGGAGCTCTGTCCCGTGCTCATCTGAGCATCAGCCTCTCACCCTTCCCCCACCATTTTTCCCTGCCTGATGGAGATAATGATCGTTATTTATCCACCTCACACAGATGCTGGACAGATTGATTAGTTAATGTTCAAAAATTGCCTCGAAGATGAAAAGTGACGATTAGTATTATTATGTTGTCTAAGAGAAATCCCCTGCCTGCGCAAGGGAGCTGTGGCATGGCTACTGACATTTAATTTGAATGCTCTGCAGCTCACAGGTGGAATGTTTTATTTACCAATAAGGAAAAACTTCTTCATGTACAATAGCTTCTTGGATCTCGTCCGTCTATTATTTTTTTTTTTAAGATGTGACCAAATTACTATGATGGGATGGAAATGGGACAACACAGCTAAGGCTCATGCCTAGGTTGGATGTCAGCCTGTTATTCAGAACAACTGACTGAAAGCGTCTTTACCTTTTGTCAGGCAAATGACATATGCTGCTGACACCAACCTAAATAGTGCATGGAATCCGGGAGGGTGTGTATGTGCAATTACTTCTTCTCTCAAAAGACTTTGAACTTATAACCTTTAGTCTTATCCTGGAGTGAACTTGATTTCTCAAGGACAATTAAAAAATATGAGTCTGTACAAATGTGTAACGTCAGGAAATTCAGTACTGAAAACAAAGAAAAACAAACAAAGAAAACCAAGTACACATTTTGAACTCCCATTTTTAAACACAGAGCTTGGTGTACCTCATGGGAAAAAGTTTCTAGAGAAGTCTAAAGTATGGCGCAATATGGAGGAGAAGCCCTTCCTTCGCGGGGCGTCAGTGTACAATTGATGCGGTGGCCTGGCATTCTAAGCATGATTTGCGGCTGGCTTTCTTCAGAAACTTGGGCTTTTAGCATGATTTACGCCTCAACTTTTAGAGTGAAATTTATGAACTGCATTAAGTGCTGAAGAAGAAGCATAAAATAAGTAATCCAAGGGTCTGCAGTGGCGGCGTGCTGTGTACAGATGGGATGAAGGGAAATGACCAACTAATGGACGCATCAGAGGAAAACAAATGCGCTTCTGACATCAAGAAAAAGAAGCACTGGGGATCCTATAATTGTCTCCTAATTGGCGGGGTTCAGTGCTGCTGCTGAAGATGTACAAAGTCAGAGAAGTGTCATTTTTAAGACAAGGCAAGTTTGGCAGTGAGATGGATGACGAGACAGTGAAGGTGGGTTGGACCGAAGTTCAGAGAGGTTGCACCTGAGGACTTCGCCCAGCAGATGGCAGGAATGCTGCTTAAAGTCTGCACATAGGTCTCTGTCTCCTGAGTCTCTCCCCCTCTCCCCCTTCCAAAGCTGCTTATGAGTTATTTCGGTGGCTGAGCAGGCACTCCTTGGCCTTCTTTCAGAGACGATGGGTGTGGTGGGACCAGGCCCTGGTCAATCTGCATCTTAGTTCTCGTGCTATGTCATCATGCCCCCTGCTTTGATTTCTCTTTCTCTGTCTATATCTCAAATCTCTTTTTGCCAGGTGTGGGGTTCCTGAGGGGAGCAGTTGCCCCGTAGCTCGAATTCTATTTCTCTTGTTGTCTAAAAAGCACTAACAGACTGAGCAAGCAAAAGAGAAGGTGCCCAGCCAGATGCTTACAGCTTAGCTCTCTCCACAACCGTAAGTAATAGACGGAGGAATAAAGAACCCAGCGCTCAGAGAGAACTGCAAGCTTGTGAAGCTTCATGATGCTTCTGCCGCAGCCATGCAGGCAACAGTCCCTACCCACAAAGGCCCTGCTTCTGCCCAGTCCATCAATTCCTAAAGCACTTGCCTTCCTGAGCGTCGTGCAGAGTCACAATACTAGGAAAGGCTTGCTCCAGGCATCTTAAAGAAGAGGAGGAATTCAGTCCTGATGTAACCTGACGAGCTGGGATGGGTAGGTGGGAGGTAGGCTCTCCTTTTCTAAGGAATAGGGGAGGGAGGGTGGGACTGGGAGGAGAGGAGGGAGGGGGCTATGCCCGGGATGTAAAGTAAATAAATAAATACATTTAAAGAGGAAGGAGGAGGAGAAGAAGAAGAAGATGAAGAAGAAGAAGAAGAGAAGAAGAAGAAGAAGAAGAAGAAGAAGAAGAAGAAGAAGAAGAAGAAGAAGAAGAAGAAGAAGCAGAAGAAGAAGAAGAAGAAGTCCCAGAGAACACAACCTAGTGACTCCAGGCCAGCCCTACCAGCTGAACTGGGTGGGAACATCTGGAGGAGTGTGACGTACGAAGGGGTGCTGGGCCTCTGAGAAAGAGAGGTCCATAAAAGCAGCACTTCTCAATCTCTGGGGTCATAAACCAGATATCCTGCATATCAGATGTTTACATTACAACCCAGAACGGTAAGCAAGATTACAACAATGAAAGAGCAACAATGTAATTTTTTGTTTCGGGGGGCGGGGTCCCTACAGAATGCGGAACTATATTAAAGGGTCACAGCGTTAAGCAGATTGAGAACCACTGCTTTAAAGGCTCACCTCCCATGAGGGCTGGAGGTGAGGAGCCCAGATAATGTCGGAAGCTAACGGAGTGCGAGTTCAAACGAAGAGCTCCTGGAAATTTGCGTTTCCAAGCCTTGGAGAGACCCCAAGCACCGTGGCTGTGATGTCTGCCTGGCTGCTGGGCCTGGAGGGTGTCTTCCATCTTGGTTGCAGAGGAACGCGGAGTGGAAGGCTAACCAGCGTATGGAAGAGGTGTGCCACTGTGACTGAGGAGCTGACACAGTTGAAGACAGATGTAAACATGAGTTCTCTGTGGCCGCTCCAGAGCTCACAGGTGAAGTCCAACATCAGACACCCACCCGCTGCCACTCTCAGACCCATTTAAGTCTTTTTTAGGCTCCATTTGCAGAACCGGGAAGAACCTACCCTGTCTGAGGTCATGCTTGCGCCCCCTGGCGGAACAGGGGCTCGCTACAGGGACTAAATTAGGGAAAATTGAGTTTTCATGCATTCGTGGATGGAGATCTGCTTTGCCAAATAGCATTGAACATAGCTCTTTCCTGGCCCCCAGCGCTGTTAATGTCACAATGCGAGAATTACGGAACTTTGTCAGGCCTGTTGTCTAAATCTTCATATAGCTTTAAACCCTCTACCATCAGACCCACTTGATTTAAGGCTTACGCTCTAATAATGTCCACTCAAGTTACTGAGATTTTATCAGCGTATGTCTAAGGGAAGTCATTAAGACTCTGCCTTTAAATATTCCAGTTGTTCGTTTGTTTTTTCGGGAGAGGGTTTCTCTGTGTAGCCCTGCTTGTCCTGAACTAGCTTTTTAGACCAGACTGACCTCGAACTCACAGGGATCCCCCTGCCTCTGCCTCCTGAGAGCTGGTTTAACGGCTTCAGTATGCTTTTTTAAAGCACTATTAAGTAAAAGCATTTTAAAATGAAGACACGGTGTCAAGATAAAAAGCTCACCACACACCGAAGCACTGAACACTGCAACTTATTTCCTTCCTTCTTTTTTCTTTTTCTTTTCGGTGGTGCTAGGCCTTCTTCGTGCCCGGCAAGCACAGGCACAGAGCTCTGACACATGCGTCCCGCGTCTGCTTGGGGTGAATCGACACCAGCTCTTCAGCACCACGCTGAGGAAGGAAAGCTCAAAAGCGAGTTTATTTGCGGTGGGTGCTAAGGATGCAAGCCTGAACTAGACTCATGCAAGGCAAGGAGTCTACCCCTGAGGCGTACCCTCAAAGGACACTTATATGTAGATTTTCCAGACACCTGTCCCTCACTGTACAAACTAATGATTATATATATGAATATATAATAGAATGTGTAAGAGAAATATATAGAAAATTATATCTACATACATGTACACACACACACACACACACACACACATATGTTCTTTCTAACTCTTCATTTAAGAAAGCACAGTACTTCCCTGGGATCTGGACTTCTGGAGCCCTGAGAATAATAAATGGGGCTTTGAATGTGGCCAGGCAGCCTCGGGGTTAGGACAATGACATCCATCTTAAGGACATCTATTCATCTTCCCAGCAAAATTGCTTCTTACCGTGATGGACTTGAGGCCTTTGCCTGGCTAAATTCCAAGCATTTTTCTCAGCGGCGAACCCTGCGCGCTAACCCTTCAGCCTGCCACTCCCTTCGTTTTATCTGCGTCTCTGGCTTGCGATCTGAATTATAAGCCACACGCATACAATAGGGAGCTGAAAATGATTCAAAGCTTGGCACGGTATTCTGAGAAGCCCCGGTCATCTGTACGCAGGCGTAAGGCAAGCAAAATCCCTCTAGAGGGCGGTCTCGGACTGCGTTGACATCCGGCAGTCCTCCAGTACACGCTGAGGCTGCAGAGGAGCAAACCTCAGCTCTCAGCGGACAGAAGAGCATGCATATGCATGCGTGCTCCCCCTACCCGTTAGCAAATGATGTCTCTTTGTTGATGTTTTGTCCCCTCACCCCTTTCCGGATTGGCTTCAATGAAAATCTTTGCACATGTGGTATAGAGAAATATGGAAGGTTTCCATTTGTTTCCTTTGCGAGTGAGCAGTGAACCCGCCTCACCTCTAAGGGAGTCTGCAGGGTTGTATTTATAATTATCAAGAGAGGGAGGGAAATTAAAAAGTTCGACTGCGTAGCTCTTCCGCAGTTGGGCTGTGGGCCCGAGGGACACTCCAGGAACTCTGTGTTCTGGCTTAGCTCTGTGGAAACCCTCAGGAATGGCCATTTGACCTCTCCCTGGGCCACCGGAGGAAATCGCCTTTGGTTAGATCAGATGAGCCATAATTGGCTTTGGAGTCCTTAGCGCACACTCTGGGCGAACATTCCTTGGTGTTTTGAAAGGCCCGTGTTTTACTTGGATCGGCTCGGTGTACAGGGGAGTCAGTCACAGCCTGGGTGGCTGGTTGGATTAGCATTTTGTTTCCCAAGATCTGCTCTGCTTCTGGGTCTCCCCAAGTGACAGGATGCCGGCTCAATCCCCAGCCCGAGGTCAGAGAGAAGGATGTGTCTGTTGGCCTTCAGGGTGGTTTGTAAGGGAAGTGGGGCCTGGGTGAGCTGAGCCCTTAGGTTCTGGGACCGCGGATTTGCTTTGCTGGAGCGAGAAGAATGCAAAAATGAACAGATTTCAAAACCGTGAGTGGTATGACTTTGTCCCTGGCCTCTGAGTTATGACCCTGCCCGGTTCCTTTCCAGCAAAAAGATCCTTTTTAAAATGTACCTCAGCTATGAAGTTGGAAGAGGGGGGGAGGAGAGGATGGAGACAGAAACGAGAGATAGGAGGGTATGAGAGAAACTGAAGGAGGAATGGGGGTGGATATGATCAAAATACATTGTACACATTTATGAAAGTCTCAAATGATAAATACATAAAAATGACATTAAAATGCATCTCAAATCATATTTGTTTTTTGCTTCATATTTTTCCAGTGGCTCTGTATGGCTTCCATGTGAAAGTCCCAATACCCTGGCACACACAATCTACAAGGCTTGTCAAAATCTGCTCTACAACTTCAGCCCTTGATCCTGAGTGATACACAAATCTCCACAGATCTGTTCTCTCAATGCAGTGTCCTTGTTCTCTCTACCCCCTGGAACATAGGCCACATATACACTGTCAAGCCTGGCTAATGGTTTTTAACCTTTAGGTCTTGGCTTACACATGTCTGCCTCCAGGAAGCCTTATCTTTTTTGGGTTTGTTTTTGTTTTCTTGAGACAGGGTTTCTCTGTGCAGTCCTGGCTGTCGTGGACTCACTTGTAGACCAGGCTGGCCTCGAACTTACAAAGATCCACTTGCCTCTGCTTCCCAAGTGCTGGGATCAAAGGCGTGCACCACCATGTCTGACTAGGAAGCCTTATCTTATTCAAAAACTGAGGGGCATGTCTCTTCTTATGCTAGCTTTGTATTGTTAGCCTTGTAGACACAGGATTGTCTGCCCAGTAGCTGAAAGAGCTTCCACAGGGATGCCAGCCAGGGTGACCTGTCTTCCCTCACACTCTGCCTCAAGACCAAGATCTGGAGCCTACCAAATCACACCAAATCTGAGGCACTTTAGTGCCTGAGTCACCAACTAGCAAACTGCCACCTGGCTTAATATGTAAACAAAGGGAAACCTAATTTAGGAGTGTATTTTGTAGTAAGTAGCCAGATGTCAATCAATCACAACAGCTCAGCTTCTGCCAGTGGCAGGCTGCCAACTGACTAGACCACGCCCAGAGGGCAGCAGATGCCCAACTACTGCTCTATACCCCACTTCCGATGTGCTTATCTATAAATATTTCCTGTCCATTTTGGAAAGGGGAGCTCTCGGAAGCACTTCCAATTTGCTCATCTTGTGCCTTTCTTCTTTGTTCAAGTAAATTGTGCAATTTATTTATTTTTTTCCTTTGGGGCTGGAGAGATAGCTTAGTTGGTAAAGTGCTGAACTAGAGTTTGGTCCCCAGAACCCAAATAAAACAAAGCTGGGAGGTGGCACACACTTGTTATCTCATCACTGGGGAGGCAGAGACAGGCGGATGCCCAAGACTCACAGGCCAGCCAGCTTGCCTTACTTGGCGAGTTCCAGGCCAGTAAGACAATCTGTATTTAAAAAGAAAAAAATGGATAAGGGCCCAAGGAACAGCACAGGAGGTTGTCCTCTTGCCCCCATGTGCACACAGCCATGTGTGCACACTACACACGTGACCCTGTATCTGCACACAGCCGCACACTGGCAGCTTTGTGTCTGCACACAGCCGCACACTGGCAGCTTTGTGTCTGCACACAGCCGCACACTGGCAGCTTTGTGTCTGCACACAGCCGCACACTGGCAGCTTTGTGTCTGCACACAGCCGCACACTGGCAGCTTTGTGTCTGCACACAGCCGCACACTGGCAGCTTTGTGTCTGCACACAGCCGCACACTGGCAGCTTTGTGTCTGCACACAGCCGCACACTGGCAGCTTTGTGTCTGCACACAGCCGCACACTGGCAGCTTTGTGTCTGCACACAGCCGCACACTGGCAGCTTTGTGTCTGCACACAGCCGCACACTGGCAGCTTTGTGTCTGTGCACAGCCGCACACTGGCAGCTTTTCCTGGCACAAGACCTCACCTTCCTGCCTGCATTAATCCAACTTTACATTGCTCTTTTTTCTTCATTAGAATTGGAGTTATTTAATTTTTTTGGAAGTTTCCGGTGTAGGTAAAGTGATTGGATGGTCATTACAGGGCATTCTTAAAAGACTATCTTGGGGCTAGAGAGATGGCTCAGAGGTTAAGAGCGCTGGCTACTCTTCCCAAGGTCCTGAGTTCAATTCCCAGCAACTGGATGGTGGCTCACAACCATCTATAGTGAGATCTGGTGCTCTCTTCTGGTGTGCAGGTGTACCTGTGAACACAACGTTGTATACATAATAAATAAACAAATCTTAAAAAAAAAGATAGCAGGGCGTGGTGGTACATGCCTTTAATCCCAGCACTTGGGAGGCAGAGGTAGGTGGATCACTGTGAGTTCGAGGCCAGCCTGGTCTACAAAGTGAGTCCAGGACAGCCAAGGATACACAGAGAAACCCTGTCTTGGTAAAACAAACAAAACAAAACAAAGACTCTCTTCAATTATTTCATGAGACACTACAACAGTTTGTCTCCTAAATCTCTGGATTCCTCACTTATACATCCTTGGCTCTCTGTTTCCACCAAGTCTGGGATGTCGTGTTTGCTCTTTCCCTGCTCCTGAGACACTACTGAGGCTTTACGAGGCAGTATTCTGCATTGTTGTGTAAGCAGAATTCGGCTTCCTACCATCAGTGGTGGGCCTTAGTAACATCTGGGAAGCCATTTATAGGAGGTGGTTGGGTACTTAATGAGAGGGACGTGGGGGGGGGCACGCAGTGAGCGTTATTGGACTTTCACGAAGCAGTTTTCTTGGTTCAACTCCTGCACCTAGAGAGTCCAAGGCATGTTTACGAGAGGCACTGATGGTTCCATGGCCGAATTCTTACCTTCGGAGGGACGCTTCAGGTGATGAGACTTTTTTTGGGGGGGGGGTTGTTTGTTTGGTAAAGCCAAGGGCCATGATTTCTGTCATCCTTAGAAGCTTGTTGTCTGTCTGTCTATTTTTTCCAGGATCCCAGTCAGGAATTGTTCACTGGTAAAGGGGCACATTCATCTGAAAATCAGTCCTTCTGCGTTCTGGGCAGTGTCCAGCAGGCTTCTCTCACGTGATGCTAATGCTGCCTTTAACATCTTTTTACTTTATGGGATCAACATCGACCACAGTCTTATTATGCTTTCCAGGGTCCTCGGATTGTTCTAATGCAAACGTCTGCTTAGTTGCTGCCCCCAGGAGATACTGTCTAGGGATCTGGCCCCAGCGTACCTGCAAAGTGATTCAGAACACACTGGCTGCTTTTCTCTCAGCAAGGCTGCAGAAGGAAGCAGTCGGTGACGTGTCATGGCTTGGACAGTCAAGTTTGCTGACGTAAGATAGACTGCACTTTTTAGAATGCACGGATGCATTTATCTCTTCCTTGACCCTTGAGGAGGGTCTTCCCTAGATTAGAGCAGAGACATCCCTAGCAGAATTCCAGAAAGAAAGTGATAGCACTCAACATCAAATTTCCAAACAGGGTCTCCTGGTTCATAAGGAAGCAGGATTTGTAGAGAGAAAAATGGGGCTTTGCAGACGATGAAAGAGCCATTTCCTTTCAAGAACAGAAGAATGTGTTTGGACTGGTGGTCTGAACCGAGACTTTGCTTACAAACCACAACGACAGAGTCTCCGGACATGCTGTGCGGGCTGGGGTGGGGTGGAGGGGGCTCTAGTTCCTGGGAGCAGGGGCAGAGGCAGGGCCGTGAGAAGAATGAGAGAGCTTGCTGAGCAGCAGCTCTTGGCTCCACCCCCCCCCACCCCCAGATGTGGACCTACGATGCCAAGGAGAGGGACAACTCCCACAGAGGTGGCCTTCTGTGTTCGCAGGGCTCATTGCTTGCTTCTCAGGGATTGCTCAAAACTTCCGGCCCCTTGGAAAAGCCCTGGGCTTAACATTGGAATTGGGGCTTCACCAGGCCAGTCAAGGTACTTGGAACGTATCTAAGCTAGTCATGCAGGTGACGGTCCTGTGAAGCCAGGGCGTGTGTGCAGGATACCTGTGAGACTCCAGACGCTAGAGAATAATCTGTCAGCAGTTGGGAGTTGCACGGTACCCATAATAACCCAGTGTAGTCAGCTATTAGACTGTAAGAACACAGGCTGCACCAACAGTATAATCCACAGCTAGAGCCGGGAAGACCTCCCTCACTTCTGGGTAGGGGTAGGAACATTTGAAGAAGAGAAATAGCCTTAGGAAGTAATTTAGAACTTCAATTAGTTACACTTTACTCAGAAGAGACAGAGATAGACCAAAGGGTCTACTTTCCATGAGAAGATGTTGGATTAATGTGGAGGCCAGGCTAGGCTCCGCTTTAAGTGGCTCCGTGTTACAGAGCACAACTCTAGTCCACATCTTGCCTCCAGTGATTCCCATCTTATAAAACATGTGCTCCAGTTGTGAGTGTGAGTGAGTACTGAGGCAGGGGGACTCCATGACTTATTGATGCAAGCAAGGAGCCAAGCACTCCCCAGCACACGCCACTAGGACTGCTCAATAACATCCATACAAATAAAATGCTGCCACCTAGGAGTTTATCAGATTAAGTCAGGAACATGGGGTTGTAGCAAAGCCCCATCAGGAGCAGTCAAGCCTGTGAACTTACTGAATGCACTTCAGGACTAATGTGGCTTTACCTGCTCCCCGGGATCATCTACCAGGAGGGTCTCCTGACACGAGGCTGTCACCTGATGCAATCGTTACAGTTATAGCACCGTGTCAGTGGTATAGAGACCCGCCTTCTCGCCATCACTCAGACTCAGGCGGAGCTGGTCTCATCCTCTCCTTGCTGTTCACTTCTCTATTCATGTCCCTCCAGTAAAAAACAGACAACAATTCCAAAGAGGGAAGGGCCTCACCTCTTAGTGCATCTCCAGTCACTAACAGGAAAATCTATGCTTTTAAAATAAGCAGCTGATTATTTTTGACACATGTTCTGCTCTGTGAACGGCCATAAATGGTGGTGTGATTTCTACCGCACTTGCTGGAATGCTTGCTTTCCAATCTCTGTGTTATTATGTGAGAAACCCAAGTACCCAAGGCCACCCCACCGAAGAGGCCACATGTAGGTGTTCCAGGAAACTGTTCCAACTGGAGCCAGCATTGAAGATGTCTTTAGCGGGCAACAGACATGTAATCAATTGAACCTTCTTGTTCCTTCCAGACTGGCCCACTCAGTACATATAGGATGTCTTCTGACCTCCTCTGATGTCTCTACGAACAGAAGGGTCACCCATCAGACTTGCACAATATATGAGCTTGGTACTTAATTTTTAAAATTTAGGTTCAATTTTAAAACATTGGGAATAGAGCTGATTGTGTGTAGGATTTCTTCACTGCCCGCCTGATGTATCATCACTCCTTTCTCCCTCCCTCCCTCTCTCTCCCTCCCTCTCTCTCCCTCCCTCCCTCCCTCTCTGAGACAGGGTTTCTCTGTGTAGCCTTGGCTGTCCTGGAACTCACTCTGTAGACCAGGCTGGCCTCGAACTCACAGCGATCCACCTGCCTCTGCCTCCTGAGTGCTGCATTAAAGGCGTGCGCCACCACCGCCCAGCTTGATGCAAGCATCAATAAACTCTTTCAGTCTCACAATCTAAAGGATGATTTATATGAGCACTCTGATGGGGCATTCCTGGGGCTAAGGGAAGATCCTGCCTAGTATATCCATAAGGACCCATGGAATTGGGATTTTTGGTTCTGCCTGGGGGAGAAAATCGAAGTTTTATATGAGAAGCTTTAAAAAGTCATTGCTCCTACCCCTCTTGCCATTATGTTTTGATTACATGCTCTATAGTTAGCTGTTGGAAAGGCTAATGCATATTAATCCTTGATTGATTTGATTACTCATCCTAATTTACTTTGATCACTTTTGATAAATATGTTGACTCACGTTTTATTTACTTCACAATATTCTTTGTACGACTGCGCTTGGATACTATCTGATTACATCTTAATATTTGATTGCCTTGAGTAGTTCTCATTCTAACCATTGGGAAGTTGGATCGTGTTAGCTGTGAGGTACCTGACTTGTGGCGACGAATGTAGATTTTTAAAAAAAGGCTTATTTATTTAATTTATTAGGTATATAAGTGTTCTGCCTGCCAGTACACCTGCAGACCAGAAGAGGGCACCAGACCTCATTATAGGTGGTTGTGAGCCACCATGTGGTTCCTGGGAATTGAACTCAGGACCTCTGGAGGAGCAGTCAATGCTCTTAACCTCAGAGCCATCTCTCCAGCCTGGAATGTAGATTTCGCAACAAAACGTGCCCGAGTTTGATGTTCCTCAGCATGTAGCACCTTATGACGGTGAGTAGATCCCGTGGTCTCCCTGGCCTTTCGTTTCTTTACTTCCAGTGCAGAGATAACAATAAAAGCTACTTAGTGGGAGCCAGGTGAGTTAAATGAGATGTTACGTCGGGTAGCCTGCCTGGGCTTTAAGTACCATTCTAGATCATTCTAAAGTGTAGCTGGAATCCCCTACTCCTACCTTGAATCTCTTTGCATGAGCTGATAAGGAGTCTTTGTTTCAGAATTGGGGTTCAGGGAAGCTAGGGTTGTGTGTAGGACGCTGGCGAAGGCGAGACGGAAAAAGAGAAAAATGACGGCCTGATCTGTCGCAGACACTACCTCCCCAGTCAGGCCAGAAGGGTCTCGTTGGCGTTCCCTGGAGAGAAGGACCTGGCCTGAATGACTCAGCAGAAATCTACGCGTGGACACCGGGCTTCAGTGTCACGGGGTGGGAGCATTTTCTGTTCTGCAGAGCGAGGGAGGCCCAAGCCACTCAGGAGGCTTGTCGGAGAGAGTACCTTGTGCCCACTGCCTTCAGTTCCAGCAGCGGCGGAGCCGTACAGAGACCCTCACACCACAGTGGAAAGGCCAGTATGTGTGTGAAAGAGTTTACAAGAGCAGTGTGCTTCCTTTTTTTTTCCCCAGCCACCGGGCTGTGGCCCCCCGAGGGAAGCTCTGAGCAAGGTCCCTGCACCAAGGCTCCGGATCTCATCAAGGATGTGGAAAAGAGGTTTTCAACCGGGTTACAGTTAGCTTTTTTTAATGAGATGCCAGTACCAAATGACAGTTGAAATTCAAAGTTCTGAAGACGAGGTGGCGGTGATACCACAGTGTCGGTACCACCTTTCAGCTAAACCACCATATTAATAACAGAGGGGGCGGGCAAATGCCCATGCCTGGTCCAATGACTGACTGCTAGAACGCAGGTTCTGGGTCTGAACCAAGAGGTGGGAGCTCGGGGCACCGAGAGGTCCCAGCTCACCCAGGTGAACTGGGCAGCTGCCTCGCTGCAGTTCCACTGTGGCTCCCTGACCCGCAGTCAAGCCCAGGGGTCCCCGGGGAATCCTTTGGAGAGGAGGGGAGCCTTCTTTCTCCAGAATAAACAGTGAGTCTCAGACAATCTTTGATGAAATAGATGGTGCTGGCTCCATTTATTTCATGTGGGACACAGACTTATAAATCGTGGGCAGAAGGAGGGGTTTGCGGATGAAGGCGTGTCATTGGCTGCGACTAGGATGCAGGCAACGCTGTATTTGCATACGCAAAGATAACAGGAGGCAAGTTCACATGACTGGTACCTGTAACCTTGGAGGCCGCCATGTGCTCCTGAGGCAGGCACAGAAAGCAAGGAGAGAGCTTTGTTCCATGCCTTCTGTTCTCAGGATGAGATTTAAACCTCAAGTTTGAGTCAGGCTGCTGTCGTTGCGCGCGCCTTTGATCCCGGCACTCGGGAGGCAGAGGCAGGTTTGCGATACTGGTGCACGTGTGACCATGATGCGGGGAGGTGGTGTGGGAGGGCTTTAACGGATATCCTGTCTACGGATTGTGGAACACTTAGTTCCAGCTACTTTGTACAACACTTTACATGTATTCTCACCGCAGTCGTCGCTATAGAGAGCTTTGATTGTTCCTTGATGTTACCTGACGCTCAGGACAGAGTACGCGCATGCATTCAGAGGGTTGGGTGTTAGAGCAATGACTCCCCATGACCTCCTTTCCAGGAGGAGGGGAGCACCATCCTATCCTCCAGAGACTTGGAGTTACAGGTGCACAGCTGTTGCTTGAACCTGGGATCCTAGGCCCCACTGAAACATGGCTACCCGGAAGGCGTCCATCTGGCCCATGTCCTCCCTCTGCCTAGGCGGCGGTGCTCAGCCTGTGGTCATGACTCTTCGGGCTGTGCATCAGACACTTATGTTCTAATTCCTTGCAGTGGCAAAATTAGGGTTGTGAAGTAGGAAGGAGATAATATTATGGAGGGGTGGCAGGAGGGTCCCCACAATATAAGGAACTGTAGGGCGGGGGGGGGGTCCCCACAACATAAGGAACTGTAGGGTGTGGGGGGTCACCACAGCATAAACAACTGTAGGGTGAGAGGTCCCCACAACATAGGGAATTTTGGGGTGGGGGTCCCCACAACATAAGGAACTGTAGGGCAGGGGGGTCACCACAACATAAGGAACTGTAGGGCGGGGGGGTCCCCACAACATAAGGAACTGTAGGGCGGGGGGGTCCCCACAACATAAGGAGCTGCAGGGCGGGAGGGTCACCACAACCTATGGAAGTGTAGGGTGGGGGGACCACAACATAAGGAACTATAGGCCAGGGGGGTCCCATAACACAAGGAACTGTAGGGCGGGGTCACCACAACATAAGAAACTATAGGGCGGTGGGGGTCACCACAACATAAGGAATTTTAGGGCTGGGGGGGTCACCACAACAAAAGGAACTGTAGGGCTGGGGGGGTCACCACAACATAAGGAACTGTAGGGCTGGGGGGGTCACCACAACATAAGGAACTGTAGGGCTGGGGGGGTCACCACAACATAAGGAACTGTAGGGCAGGGGGGTCACCACAACATAAGGAACTGTAGGGCAGGGGTGGGGGGGTCACCCCACCATAAGTAACTGTAATAAAGGTCGAGACATTAGGAAGATTGAGGACCATTGACAAGGGACATTGTGGTTGGGATAAGCACCACTGGCTTAAGGCTTAGGGCTATTTTTCATGTTCTAGGTGACTTGCCTAGTGGCTCCTTTCTCTAGTCAGGGTTTAGACATGAAGACAGGGAAATCTTCTTAACCAGAGCAGCGCTCTCTGGGGCTCCTGTGAGAGCCCGTCTTTGTCTCTGGCCCAGCCTGCATCCACATTCCCAGCCTATACAGCAACAGAGAGGCCTGCCTTCTCTCTAGTGGGGACCTGGGAGTGGTAGTGGGCTGCTGGCGTTGGGCCATTGGAGAGGCTGTCCACCCACTGGCCTCATTGGCCACTGTCCAGATAAACCCCACAAGTCCTGGGACCATGTAGGGCGACAACCAGATACAGATAGCAATGCCACAAGGACGACCCTGATGCTGAGAGGACCCTTCAGGATTGCCGCTGGCATCGCTGAGCCTCAGTCTAACCTCTCCTTCCCCCAAACACCAAGTCACCCTGAGTCCCAGCACAGAGAGACGCTATCCTGTTCTAGTCTGGGAGTCTACTTAAGAACGTTTTACATCTGGTGATATAATTTTTAACTATGTTTGGATTTTTCACACTTAAAATGTTAATTTTTCCTTTATGCCTGAAGTTAAAACTCGTTTTAGTCATGTGTGGATTTTTATACAGTAGTGAATATAGTAAGGTGTTAACAAGGCTGTGGGTGACAGGCTCATGGGCTATTCAGCTTTTCTCTACTACTCAGTATATGTTGCATTTACAATCAAAAAGGAAGTGGATTTTGTGGGGGTCTCTCCTTTAGGGTAGTGCTCTCTTTCAGTCCTATTCCATGAAGTGCGCACCTAGTGCAACCTTTAGTCTATGAAGCACGTGACCAGCGGGACTTTTGTTTGATCGAGTGCACATCTATTTGGAGAGGCATCTTTTGGTTTTGCTTTCCAGTTTCTCTATGGCAGATCCACTCTGCAGAGGAGGCAGATGGGGCTCAGCAGAGGCCTGGGGCACCTCTCATCTGAGACCTGGTGGTTATGACCTTGGGCTGGAGCTCTGTGGGCAAAGCTCCACCAAATCCTAAGTGTCTCAGTCTCCTCACCGGCAAAACTTGGGCTCAGGCTCTGTGGCGCCAATGGCTCTTCCCACTTGAGGGTCTGCGATTCCTCAGTGTCTTATAGAGCAATTAGCCTACAGAGCTCTCGGGTCCACCGTGACGATCGACCCACTTGAGGATCTTGGTGGTTCCACGGAAGTGTGAGAACAGCCCTTCCTGGTGCTGAACATATAAGGAGGACTCAGGTAGCATAAGCCGGCCGGCCAGGGTTTACCTGCAAGTGGCGTGTGACGTGCCACAGGGTAGTGAAGGCCATAGTGGGGTATGGAGGAGAAAGGACGGCTTAAGGATTTATGGCCAAATGTGTAGATGTAGAAACAAACCCACTACTTGAGGATGATGGATTGGAGACAAAAAAAAAAAAAAAAATCAAAAGCCACAGAGGAAACCTGTGATGCCTCTCCAGCTGGCGGAACGCACAGGGCTAGCGGCTATTCCTCACTCCTGGTGCCCTGCGGTAGCAACGCAATAGCAGCCACCATATATCCAGTGACAGTTAGCTCGTACATTTTGTTTTTCTTTAATTTCACTGGAGGTTTAAAGTAAATATTGATATTTTCTAAGATGTAAAACCAGTCACTCACCAGAATGCATTTCCACAAAGCCAAACAGTTTGGTGCCCTGGCCTTCCAGAGACTTCTCTAATTGGATAAAAGGATAAAGCCTGTGCTTTTTCATGTGCCTGATTAATTATTGCTCCGAACCCCTGGAAAACAGACATGGTCTGTAAGTGGTATCTGTTGTTTAATCGAGGACAGATGTTTTTTGGGGAGCCTTTTAAATAAGCCCAGAGAGTTACAGACTCTCAAGTGAAGTGAATCATTGCACCGTGTGTTTTTTTAAGAGTAGCTAGCCAGAAAAAGGCAATTTTTATTAATGCTCAAAGTAGAGTCGCTGGAGCTGTGGTCTATCCTAGGATCTCCCGCATCGAAAAACAGCCCCAGGATAATGGGAAGGAATGGCATCATCACCCACCCAGTGGTCCAGGCCAAAATCCCAATGTCATCCACAATGCCTTCCCGCCTTCCTGGCCTTGGGCCCTGGCCTAAAGCTCTGGTAGACCAAAAGGACCAGCCATACACCCCTTCTACACCAGGAGAAAATAAACACCCCTAATGCTGCCCTCACCCCACTGGCCATGTTAAGTCAGATGGTCAGACTCCATGTCAAGGGGCACTTAGCCACAGCAAAGGAGGGAAGTGGAACTCGGGACAACACCCCAATAAGAACAGAAAGGGACAGAGCACAACCATGAGTGTGCTCACAGTGTCTCAACCTCACAGCCTTCCGTAGTTCCGACTTCAGGTCATGGATGCTCAGCCACATAGCTTAGCATCTGGTGCAGCACCAACTCCTGCAGAGATCTGACACCGCCACATAACAAACTGTTCAAGGACTTGAGGCTTAGGACAATAGTTACATGCTACCACTCACAGGGGAGTGAGAAGCCGTCGGCTGCAAGATGCAATGACCGTGGTGTCCCAGTGCCTTCGGGTTTGGTAGAGTGACTCTTATCCGTGTGCCTCCCACCCTCCTCATCCGGTGGGCCATCCAGGGCATGCTGTTCTCATGACCCCAGTAAAAGTGCAAGCTAGAAAGTGGAAGTAGACGGAGCATCTTCATCCCTAGACTCGGGATTGGCCTACTACCTCTTCTCCCCATGTGCTTCTAGCCAAGGCAAGTCGCATGACTAGTCCTGAGGCCAAGGTCAGTGTGAGGAGGCCGTGTGTTTTGACTTGAATATGAAATGTCCTCCAAGGCTCACATTTAGAGCGCTTGGTTCGTCTTCAGTTGGGGGGAGTCTCTGAATGTTATCTCAGGCTGGCAATGCTCTCCTTCTCTGCCTCCTGCTTGTCCAGAAGGAAAGGACATATCGTATGCTCTTGCTGCTCGAATGTGACCATAGACTGAGCCCTCCAAGACTGTGAGCCCAAATCAATCATTTTCTCTTAGGTTGTTTTTCTTAGGCCTGTGTCACAGCACTGCAAAGTCTGGCTGGTCACCACAGCAAAGATGTGGGTTCGTGGAGGGAGGGACGACGAACTGGGGAGCCAGCTGGGAATCCACGTATGAGTAGAAACCTCTGCTATGTGCTGCCATGTCTTCAGCAACTCAGAACTGATTCAGACCGAGCTGCATCCTCCCAGAACATTTGTGACATCGTCTTTCTGTGCCTTTGTTTCGCTGGTTAGAGCAAGAACAGCGGCTGTATCATCATTGTGCATTCAGAGCCCAGATGTGCCTGGCACCTAACAGAGCCTCAATAAATACCTGTTGGACAAGAGGATGACTTGGTAAATTAAAGGAAATGCAGAGCTTGCCAAAGTGGATCTGTAGAGACCTGAAATTAAGTGTTGATTTGATACCATGCCTGGACATTTTCATCAGTATGTCTTCTTAAGAAAATAAAAGAAATAAAAGCTTACCTTTTGTTTCTGGATTCCCTGATAGCAAAGCATTGGTTCCCATTTGCACGATACCATAAGTCAAAAAAAAAAAAAAAAAAAGCAATAAAAGAAAAATAATGGAACCAAAGGGAAATTGCTGAGAGAGAGAAGAGCTGATGAAATGCCTGTGGGATTCTCATGCTGCCCTATGTTTCACAACCTCTTTCTTTTAAAAAAAAATAAAAGGATGAGTGAGGGAGTTTTAAGTGGCTGTCTTAAGAGCGCCCAGCCTGTCACTGTGTTTCAGGATGAGAGCCAAGACTCAATGGGGGAGGGGGAAGGGGGAGAGGTAGTGGGATAGGCAAGCTTGTTGGCTGGCTCTGTGACAATTTTGGTGTATCACATGGGACAGTCTGACCCATTTGCACCTCCCTTCTGTCTGTGCTCAGTCTGGCTGCTGATAACACAGGCCATCTCTCTCTCTCTCTCTCTCTCTCTCTCTCCCTCTCCCTCTCTCTCTCAGCCACAGCCTACCTCTCCGCTCCACTGTCTCAGGACTGCACTTGATCTTAGGATTCTTAAGAACTTATCGGCTCCCTCAATCCGGGGCTTCATGTCTGTAAACCCTCCTTCACCCTCCCCTTCCCTCCTATACTTTCCCCTCCCCTCCCCCCCCTCCCTTCCTCCTTCCCTTTCTCTTTCCTGGCAATGGACTAATTGTTTATGCTACCACATTGATATGTGTAAGTCTTAAAGCCCAAGGTATTTGGAGGTTAGTCTTTGGGAGCCCGTTGGTTCATGGTAATAAAAGGGAGAGATGATGACCTCTCTGTCCTTTCCGCCATGTTGATTATGCAGCGAGAAGAACTGAGCCCTCCTCAGACAGTGCATCAACCGGCAGCTTTGATTTGTGGCTTTTTGGTATCTAAGAGGATGAGAAGTAAATATTGGCTGTTCAGAGGCCGTTCACTTTCTGAATTTCTCTTAGGAAGGCTTGACTGAGCTAAGCCAAGCTCCCACAGTTGCCGGGCTTCTCCTGACACAGCGGTCTGCTACCCCTGCAACCCGGCAGGGGAAAGGCTGTTCCTTTTCGTTCATTTCTTCAGAATATTTTACCACAGTGATGAGAAGGGCAGCTAACAGATAGGTTAGCACACATCTCTCAGAAATGGTCTTCATTTTGTCAACTAAGGAGCCCAGGGCATTAAAATGTCAGCTGTCTCCAACCTTACTGGCAGTGGAGTCATCGGGCAAACAGCAGCAACAATATCTGCCTCCCAGGATTTTTATTAGCAGAAAACGAAAAACAAAAAACCACGAATCCAAGTGTCCATCAAATCTTTCATTGTGTGTCATGCAGCCGTAAACCTACTGACTTGCACAAGGAAGGGAAGCATTCACGACTGAGGTCTCCTGAGTGACCCAGTCATGAGGGAACCTCTGCTTCTCTAGTCAAAGTGAGTCCTGTGTGCCACTGGCAGCTACTTAAGCTTTGTGTTGTGACTTAGGGACCTGCTTTTAGGATAGAGTTCTGCCCACCGAAGTCTCCTTCCCTGTTTCTTCTTCCATCTTTCTCTCCATGACTTCACTTCTTGACAATATCTTCACTTCTATCCACCATCAACAGAGCATTTTTTGTTTCAAGAATATCTATACTGCTGTGAGTTTGTTGCAGGGTGGGGGTGGGGGGCTGAAATTGGGTGTCTGGGCCCCTGAAACTGTTTTCCATTTTGTCAGTTAAAGGATCTCCCTGTTCTGAGCACCCCCGCCCCGAGCCCTTCCTTTTCCTCTCTTATTAAGAAGGACAATCATGAAGGAAGATGGATGCAGAAACACTTCTCCATTTGGGACCTGAAAGCAACTTATTTCAGCGAGAGGATAGGAGGGAGATTTCACTGGAACGCTTCCCACTTTTCCTTAACAGAAGTCATGGCGGTGAAGAAAGAGCTAGGTGCCTTTTCTTTTCTTCAGATGTTTGTGTTTGCTCTTGAGGGAGGAAGCTCTGCATCTTGGGCGCAGTGGAGCCCGCATCTCTGGATCAGCCACAGAGCAGGTAAACTTGTCTTTGCTAGAGGACCTTTGCCCTTGAAAGCCTTGGCTCGGTGATGGATGTTGTCATTAAAAGTGCGCAGCTGTGTAGAAGCTCTGCTGACTCTGAGTTATTGAGCCTCCACGCTTTGGGACACGTTGCTAGTTAGGTGGCTCTGAGTAACCCTGTGCCCCTCCCTTACCCCCTCACAAACAGCCTCGCCCAGCACACACAAACTCCACATACTGGGCAACTCAGTGCACCATTTAGGGATTTCCTCCTTTTCAGCTTCTAGAGGCTTCTAATTAGTGGCTTTTAAAGTGATTTGGACCCCAAGCAAGCATCATAGACTGGTTCACTCTCTTGGGCATTTGCTTCCTATAAATCCAGCTGTGCTTAGGTGAGTTTCCACGTGGATGGGAGAGAAGCCTTTGTTTAGTTATGCTGGGCTGTAGGCACTAAATTGGGCCGTATTGTCACTTCTCTCCAGTAACATAAACAAAACCACAGACTGCTCAGCCCTTGTCAGTGGCTGTAATCTGTCAAGTGTGCTTGCCGCGCCATAAGTCAGAAGGAGAAAGTCTGATAACTTAGTCTGAGGCGCTCCTTTCATGAGCCATCAGTTCATTCATCACCCGCGACATAGAAACGGCTGCATTCCCGCAGAGTTAGCCCCAGAAAGTCTCTCCTGGTGCTAAGGCCTTAAAGACAACATCTGTGCTGAGGACATCAGTCTCCAGAACTTTACACAAGTACCAAGGATGCTCCTAAATCAGCCTTTCGGGATAACTCCCCAGGGTTCCTTTGTTTGTTTAAGCCAGAGTGAATGAATATTCAGGAAAGTAATATTTTTCAGGTCAATATTTTATTGCCAGATCCAGGATACACCTTGGCCATCGGTCAACAGGGCTCCGAGGGTGCAAGTCCACCTGCCTGCCATTTAGAATATGAACCGTTTCACATAGCTTAGTGAGCATCTATTCAGTGGTAGGCATGGTATCAATACCAAGCAGAAAAGAGCACTGCAGCGCTCCTAGCCCCCTGTAGCTCACACCGTATGGAGAGGACCGGTCAAGCAAGCGCACAGGTAGGAAACTATGGAGGAGAAATAGTTGGGATTCTGGGATGAAAACTTACCAAGACAGTAGTTATTTGGCCATTTCTAAACAAAATTATTGGAGGTAAATGTAAAGACAAGAAGTAGCTGACTGGACCAGAGATCAGAAGAAGCCCAGGCCTTCTAGCATTGTCGCTATTACTGTCTCCACCCACTGGCTGGGTGGAAACGTGAGGGTTTGTCTGACTGAAAATAGTGCTTGAAGCCAGAGGCCAGTGCTTGTTTTAAGATTCCAAGAATTATCCTAGCGGACAGGAACAGCTTTATTTGAGAAGACACCCGCCACGAGAACCCACCTTGTGTGTGCCTCAGGAAAGAGTGACCCCGGATTACCCTCTGCCTGGGGGATACACAGAATGAGCTGAGTGGAGACACAGGCTCCCAGCAGGGAGTTTACTTCCTGGTGGTGAATGAGTCACCTGGGAGAGTTGGTTTTCCTTGAAGAGGTCAGACGTGTTGTGTAGCACCAATTCCCAACTTAGGGGGAATTAGGACGCCCTCGTGTCGTTTGTTAGATGTCAGGATGACCTCATCCTCCAAAGTGTTGAGGCATGTGGGCTTGTTTCAAATGTTTAGCTGGACATAAAATTAATTCCATTTTGAGGAGTTTTGAGAAACTGATGAAACCTCAAATGCTGTAAAATTGTTATTAGGTGTGGAATATTATAAAGGTCCATTTAGAATTGCTGTAATGAGAAAGGGCTTAAGTAGTTTCTTTTTGGTTGTGAGCCTGCTCTTTAATGTCTGAGCCATCTCTCCAGCCCCTAGTAGTTTCTTTCTTTCTCTCCCTTTGTCTTTCGAGACAGAGTTTCTCTGTGTAGCCTTGGCTGTCCTAGACTTACTTTGTAGACCAGGCTGGCCTCGAACTTACAGCGATCCATTTTCCTCTGCCTCCCGGAATGCTAGGACTAAAGCGTGCGCCACCACGCCCGGCTCTTTGTAGTTTCTTAAGATGTCAAAGCTGTTCAGGAAGGAAAGCAGTGTAACCATCTCAAAGAAGGAAAAGTCTAAAGACAAGTTGAGCGCAAAGCTCACATTTCTACATCTGCTTTGAGTGACTTGACTGTGTTTTTGAGAAATCTGGTTCCTCAGTTTACCACCTGTGGTGGTATGAGTGAGAAGGATGCCACACAGGCTCGGGCGTTTAAACATGTGGTCCCTGTTGGTGCTGCTGCTTGGGAGGCTTAGGAGGCACAGCCTTGCTGGATGTAGACTTTTAGAGCACACGGTCTTGTCACATTTCTGGTTCTCTCCGTGTGTTCCATGCTGTGGCGGAGGCGTGCTCTCTTGCTTCCTTTTTCGGTTCCCTGCTGCAGTGCTGTCCTCACCACAAACGACTCTTATCCCCTCTGGAACCATAGCCATAATAAACATTTCCATAAGTCGGTTTTGGTCTTGATGTATAGAAAAGTAACTAACCTGTCTCCATTGTGTGCATGGGTGATGCCCAGACACGTTGACCTATGCTGTTGGCAGAGGCTACACAGGAGTGCCCAGTCTTCCTTCCCTGGACTTGTGGAAGCTAAAATTCTTTCATCTTCTCTGTCCTGCAGTCTGGCCCAACACATCTGTAGAATGCTCAGGGAACATTCTCACATGTTCACTGTTTCGCATGTTCACTGTTTGGCATGTTCACTGTTCCGCATGTTCACTGCTTGGCATGTTCACTGTTTGGCATGTTCACTGTTTGGCATGTTCACTGTTTGGCATGTTCACTGTTTGGCATGTTCACTGTTTGGCATGTTCACTGTTTGGCATGTTCACTGTTTCGCATGTTCACTGTTTGGCATGTTCACTGTTTTGCATGTTCACTGTTTCCCATGTTCACTGTTTCGCATGTTCACTGTTTCGCATGTTCACTGTTTCGCATGTTCACTGTTTCGCATGTTCACTGTTTGGCATGTTCACTGTTTCGCATGTTCACTGTTTGGCATGTTCACTGTTTGGCATGTTCACTGTTTGGCATGTTCACTGTTTGGCATGTTCACTGTTTGGCATGTTCACTGTTTGGCATGTTCACTGTTTTGCATGTTCACTGTTTGGCATGTTCACTGTTTGGCATGTTCACTGTTTGGCATGTTCACTGTCGTCAGCTGAGTTATACTCCCTATGCCCTAGCAGTTGGGGTGTGCTATCTGTGCAGACAGAAAGGAGGCTGTGTCCTGATCCAGTATGACGGGGCCTTTATAGAAAGAGAGACCCGAACAGAGAAGCAGACACAAAGGGAAGATGACAGGAGGACAAGAGAGAGCACCAGCTACAGTCTAAGAGAGGCCTGAAGTCAGCACAGTGCTACTTACCATCCCAGAACTCTTTCTCCAAGCCCTCAGAAGGAACCAAGCCTGCCCACGCCTTGACACTGAACTTCTAACCTCCGGAGATATGAGACAATGCATCGCTGCTTTAGCTCACTCAGTGCTTCATTATGGCAGCTGTGGGAAACGCACACTCACCATACATTTTCTCAATTAATATATCATGGACATGAACTTGATATAAGAAAGCGTTCCCTGGTCTTCCGTTATCCTCAGCTCATGGGGGCCTGCAACTCAAAGTCTGTAATTTTTGTCACATAATCATGATTGCTATTTTTTCTGAGACAAGCCTTGTCCTGAATTTATTTATTCTATTCTATTTATCCATTCCTCAAAAGATAGGTATTAATGTGCCCATTGTACCATAGACGAACCTGAAACTGCCCATGTAATGTGCCCTGAATCTTAAGTACTATTTCAGAAGGTTCAGAACACTGCACTGGTGGCACGGAAGAACTGGAGGCTATGCCCTACTAAAATAGAGAGTCTCCTTATGAGAAAGCAATCTTCGGAGGCTGATGTTGGGACTTGTGGATCTTAGCTGAGGGGTCCGTCCAGAATGGGATGCCATGCACTAAAATAGAGATTATGGGAAAGGAGTCTTAGGGGCGAGGCCTGAAAACCATGTGTTTCGGACAGTGTATTCCGAGTTGCACAGAGCTGACTCACTAGCAAACCTTTGAAGCATCGTCATCAGGAAGCCGTTTGGTCTACAGGTTTCCCAGGTCACCCCGCTACTTACGCTTGTCTTTCGGTTTAAGCTTGGGTGAGGTGTGCTGTGTGCTCATGTGAACAGGCGTCAGTTTTAAAACACGTGTTTGCTCCCAGATCAGTGAAGAGAGGTATCAGTGAAGCTACATATTACAGATTGGCAAGAGGGGAAACTGAGGGGACAAGAAAGGGTAAAGACTTAGAACTTTAGGACAGACTGTGGTTGTTTTTGTTTTGTTTTGTTTTCACAAATTAAAAAAGAGGGAGATTAGTGAGAAAGGTTCCATTGAAACAAAAGCCTCTTCTTTTGTCCTCTTCATCAGTTTTCTCAAGCCTCTCTCTCCATAAACACTCAGTTCAAGGAATATAATTGTGGTAAATAAATACACAGAATAAGAGTTTTTTTTTTAATTAAAAGCCCTGTAACTAAGATTCTTTGAGAAAACTGCAGTCACAAACTTGATGATACATAGTAGCTGCTTCATTGATAATCAAAAAAGACCAATTAAAAAAATTTTTGTGTGCTCTACAGATTTTCTGAGACAGCCTGTTAATCAGATTTCGACTGGATGCAAGTGCCAGAGAAGTTTAAATCAAGATGACATAAAAAAGGGGTGACTGGGAGATTTGTGAGGTCACTCTCTCGCCTTCGAAATAAAGACAAATGTATAAAACTAGAACTCAGTCAGCCACACATGTCCATATTAAGAACGTGTGTGAGTATAAATACAAATTATATGGTTCTGTCTTCATTATCTTTGGGTTGTAAGACACTGGAAACCTTCCAATCTCAGCGGCTGAGTGGCAGCTTAAAGAAAGTCAATTTTATGTATTCTTAAGTTACTATAAATGTGGTGATTTCTCTGGAATGTCTGGAGAGATGTTTTTAAGTTTGAAAACTCTTAAATTAGCTCATAAAGAATATTCTATCCTTAATTGCTATAAAGAAGGGGGAATGGATATAAAGCTAACTGAGTAGCTGTCTAGCATTTCCAACCAAAATACCCATGATAGCTTTAAATAGTATCTGACCCACGCTTGTGTGTCTGAAGATGACTGCTCTGAAGGCATTGCTGCTTTCCCATGGGACAGAGAAGGCTTTCTCTCTGCCTTGCCCCCAAGCTTAGCAGATATCTTACTAATTTGCTTGAACTGACTCTGCATTATAGATTAAAAGATGAGGTACTGTGAGCTAGTGGGTAAGTCTTGCTATTTGATTGGGGGAGAGAAAGGCTTTTCTCAAATATTATTCCCCCCCCTTAATCATGGAACTTGAAAGTTCTAAATTATAGAGACTCCATTTTGTAAATGTTTTGCTGAGGGCTCATCCAAACCTTCCTAATTAATGGGAGGCAGTGGGTGGCGTGAAAGAGGACAGGAGGCGGGAGACAGAACATCCTGGTTTATGCTGTAGGAGGCTTGGAGGGCTTTGTGCTCACGGATATGCCCCGGGGAAATCTGGAACGTTAGCACACGGGGTTGGTCCTTCAAGGGAGGTCATGCTATACCTGTTTCCTCCTCGGAAGGCTAGGAATGGATGTGTACCCTAGCCTGGTGACCTTTGTACTGCGCAGCCATGATCACACTGCATCCTCCCCAAGACCCTTATGATAAGCTTGCTTTTCTAAGTCAATCTGTAGAGCGTGTCTCTATGGGAGGTGGTACACGCAGTTTACAAAGAGTTTCAGTGTAGTCACCTCTGACCTTTATTTAGCTTATGTTGTTTCTCCAAGAGATTTATATATTGTTTTATTGTGCACATAGGATTGAGTTTATTACCACCAGAAAATTTTTCATCAAATTGTGTTGAATGTAAATATATCTAAAAGAAACCACTCAGAGTTAGATTTCCAAGGTTTGAACTAACACTGGCTACTTCGTTATGTTGAGCCAAACTGCCTTCTTGTCTCCTGAGAACCGTCAGTTTACTGGCCATGTGGTCATGGAAGCCCTGGGCCTATACTGTCTGCTCTTGTCTTGGAGCTTTTCCTGGGATGTGTGTGATGATGGTACCATTTATGTAGGCAGAAGGAGGAGGAGGAGGAGGGGGGGGGAGAAATAACCTTGAAATGCCGCACCCACACATCTATCTCGTTTCTACCTGAGGGTGGCTTGGATCTCCTTCTTCCTTGGTCATCGCAGTACTGAGAGTTTATGAGTTTCTAAGTAGTCACGAGTCTGTCTCAGTTTTGTTCTTAGCTCAGCGAAGTGGTGCTTGGAGCAAAGCAGCCTGGGTCCTACAGTGATCCCACCACCTCAAGCACTTACTTACCCACCAGCCATCACCAGTAGCATGCTTGACTTGGGTAGCTATAGTGAGTTACACTATCGACTTACTCACTGCCCTCTATTATGTAGGCCTTCTGGGTAAAAGCCGTGTAGCAGCCTCCAGGGCACTCTCAGGCAAGATCAAGACCAATCAACTATTTTGGTATCTTCTTGATAACGAGGACAGGGACGGGAGAGGGAGGGCCAAATTCCTTTCCCTAGGAAGTATATCTGTGTTTAGGAAATCTGCACAGGTGTATCAATAGAGGTTACAAATTGCTGCCCGTCTTTCCTCACCACTAAGCACCCAAGTACATGGTGAACTATGAGAGATAATCCTTACATCCATCATTAGGACCATGATTGGCCCAAATTCCAGTTAAAAATCTCTCTTTTTTTTTTTTCATTTCCTTTCAACCTCAGAAACTCCACAGGCTTGCAAGACGATAAGGAAGGACTAGTAGAGTCCACAGCAGCTTCCTCACGTGTCATCTGGGGTCTTCTCCAGTTTTCTCCTGGGATTTTATGACCCCTGGAGCCTATAGCACTTCAAACGGTAAACAGTGACTGCTGCTCTGTAAAATCCCAAACTGTATAGACTGAGTGAGAAAGGAAACATCAAAACCTTCCACAGGTTACAAGTAACATGACTGGCTCATCACAATGAGATAAATGTCAGAGACGATACTGATGCACCGACTCGTTGGAAAGACCACGCCAACACTGCCCCTCCTTTTCTCTCTACCGGCCAGAGTAAAGAGGGTTGCCTGGGCTGTATTCTGTACTTTGGTTGCCGATGCTCTTCTTTCTTCCAGCCTTGTTCCATGACTCTGTGACACTCGAAAGGGTGTCTAATCAATAAAATGCCAGGGTGACAAAACGGAGCTGGAATCAAGCCAGCAGCTTGAGCGCTGACGTGCTAGCTGCACACTCCGAGGCAGTTTTCTACTCATCTCTACCTTCCTGTCTCCTGAGAAGACATGAGAGACAAGAAAGGGGGTGGAACAGGCATCCCATGGCGTCGTTACAAGCACCAGATGAGATTTCGGGTGAGAAAAGGTTTGCAAGATGGAAAGCGCTGCACACAAGCTGCCTGCTTGCTCCTTGTGGCCAACCTCCAAATGTGAAGTGGACCCTGTGAACTTAAATTCCACTGGATTTCTCCACTTCTCCTGTGGGATTACTAACTTCTGGTAGCTACTGCAAAGCCTGCCCAAGCCTAGAAATAATCTCATCATCACCTACCTTGGAAACAGTGGGAGAGCCCTGAGGCACTTAAGGACATATTTGTCCTGACTTTCCTGGGCTTCACATTAAGTTGAAGGTTGCTGTCAAAGGGCCTCTGCTGGACCGAACTCTTTTTTTCTCACTCTTTTCAGTGCCTAAAAAGGATCATATAGTCCTAATTAGGCCTAGAGAGGCCTACAAAAAAAGCTTGTTTCCAAGAGCTTTGGATTTATGGACTGCAAACTGTAGGCTACTGTGTGTTTTAATATATGCAGAGAGACAATTAAGATAACTTCAGTTACGGCTTTAGGAAAGAGTCCGGGCAGCAGTCAACTGAACATATATAGCCTTTCTCTGTCAAAAAGCAAAGTGAAATGACATTTTTGGAATCAAGTTGCTTTGTTAAAAGCAACCAACCGTCTGAAAACACTCAACGGATTGAACTGAAGTTGTACAAAGTTTTGTGATCCTCAGGAGACGAACAAAAGTTTGGAAGAAAGTTTAGCTGCCAAACTGCAGAGGCAGACGGTCCCCAAAGAGGGGAGTTCAGTGGCCTACAATGTGTGAAAAAATGGTCAACCGCAGTGAACAGAAAAATGTCAGTTATGATCACAGGGAGATGTCCCGGACAGATTGAGGCGCATCTCAACACTGTGTGGCTTTTGGGCTCTGTGAGAACAGGCACTCTCTGCCCTGGGGTGAGGGTTGGTTGCAACTCGCATAATCTTTTCAAACAGCAATCTGGCCAGATCTGAAGTGAAACTCCTAACACCATCACTCTGCTTCTAGAAACTCATTCCAAGTAATTTATCATAGCTTAGAAAAATATATGAACAGTAGGGCTGGAGCAATGTCTCAGCAGGTGAAGGCCCTTGCCAACAAGCCTAATGACTTGAGTCTGATTCCTGGAACTCAAATCGTAGAGGGATAGGACTGGCTCTGTAAGGCTGTCCTTTGACATCTGCGTGCACATGTGCCATGCACAACCCCCCCCCCCCCAAGACCTACAAAAATAAACAAATGAATAAGTGTAATAATTTTTAATGTATGGATGGAAATATTTACTGTGATATTTTGTTATAAGGAAAACAGAAAACTTCCAAATGTGCAACCCAAGGGGAACAGTTACACAAAGTAGGATCTAGCTGCTCCCATGTAATGTGAATGCGTGCAATCTTCAAATTTTATTATTTTGAAATTTACTTAATGCTTTACTGAGGTTTTCTATTGTGATAAACACCTTCACCAAAATCTGCTTGGGGAGGAAAAGGCTTATGTCATTTTATAACTGTCAGGTCACTGTCGTTGAGGGAAGTCAGGGGAGGAACTCAGCGTAGAAGCCACAGAGAGATGCTGCTCACCGGCTTGCTCCATGTGGCTTGCTTTGCCTACTTTTTATATAACCCAGGAACACCTACTTACGGATTATGCTCCCCCCAAAGTGGGCTGTCCTCTTCCACATTAATCATTAATTGAGAAAATGCGTGACTGGTGTGCCTATAGGCCAACCTTATGGAGACATTTTCTCAATTGAGAGTCACCCTTCCCAAATGACTCCATCTTATGTCACATTGGCACAAGCTTAACCAACACAACTGACCTTTTGTCAGCGTAACACACAAGCATATCACTTAGTCACCTATAACCTTTCCTTTCTTGTTCGCCCCCTAGATCTCATATTAAAGCCAATATCACAGCACAAAACCTTCCAACTTTTAAAAGTTCCAGTCATAAAAAATCCAAACATTATCAAAGTTCATTTGCTTTAAAACATCCAACATCTTCTTCATTGTTTAAAGCCTCTCTAAAACATCCAGAGTTTTTCTCAAACTTGAAAGTCTTTCTGAAAATTCAAACTCTCTCAACTGTGAACTCCCATAATATCAAAAAGGGTGGGTACAGTTTTACTCCAAGAAAGAAGAACTAGGGAGTCATCACCACTTAGCAATTTGCATAATCTAATTCTGTTGTCAGTTATAATAAAATACTGCATAAAGCATTCCACAGTGTAGAGTGCAGTGCCTGTCTGGGAAATGTGTGGATATAAAGAGACTGAAAGGGGATAGCATGGGATGTTACCAGCGTTTCCACTCTGTGTTGTGGATATTCACTACGTGTATTCTCTTTAGATTCTTATGTACTTTTCAAAGGATAGATAATTAACATGTGAACTAGCCCCATTAGCGAGCATTTTACGCATGGTACATGGCAGTCCAAAAGATATTAAATAGAAAATTCCATAAATAAAGAATTTACACATTTTAAGTAATTTTATTATAGCATACTGTTTTAAGTGTTTTTGTTATTTTTAATATAAATTTATTTTGTTCTGCTCTCAGACAAGGAGGGGTGCCCTAAGAGGTATCAACCTACCCTGACACCTCAAGCCACAGCCAGGACTAAGCACATCCTCTCCCACTGTAGCCAGACAAGGCAGCCAAGCTGGGGGAAAGGGATCCAAATACAGGGACCAGAGACAGAGGCAGCCCCTACTCTGTTTATTATTAGGTTATAAGGGGCCGCATATGATGACTGTGCTGCACATCTGCTACATATATGTAGGGGGTTGAGGTCCAGCCCATGCATGCTCTTTGGTTGGTGGTTCAGTCTCTGTGAGCCCTTATGGGCCCAGGTTAGTTTACTCTATAGGTCTTCTTGTGGTGTCCTTGACCCCTCTGCATCTCTCGATCCTTCCTCTCACTCTTCCACAATACTCCCCGAGCTCAGCCTATTGTTTGGCTGTGGGTCTCTGCATCTGTTTTCATCAGCTGCTGGATGAAGGCGGCTCTTAGAAGACAGTTATGCTAGGTTCCTCTCTGCAAGCATAGCAGAATATCGTTAATAGTGTCAGGGGTTGGCTCTATCCTGTGATGGGGTCTCAAGTTGGCCAGTCATTGGTTGGTCATGCCTTCTATCTCTGCTCCATCTTTTCCCCACGTTTCTTGTAGGCAGGACAAAGTTTGGGTGGAAGGGTGTATGAGTGGGATGGTGTACCGCTCTGTCCCCTGGAAGTTCTGCCTGGCTACAGGAAGTGGCCACCCCAGGCTTCATATTCCTCACTGCCTGCGGGCAGGGCCACCCCTGCTGTAGTTACTCTCTTACTGTGCCTAATTTAGAAATATATCATCGATATGCATATACAGTGAAAGGGCATAGACATGGCTCAGTGCTGTTTGTAATTTCCACTAGAGTCTGTGAAGGGGAGTCTCATGACTAAGAGAGGAGTAATGCGGCAGGCGGGGCCTTAACGAGTAACAATGGAGTATAAAAAGAGTAAATACCTGGTAATGTATGAGTTGCTTTTTTGTTGTTGTGATTAAAATACTCTGACAAAAAGCAAGCTAGGAAGGAAGTGTTTTTTTTTTTCTGGCTTACAGCTCCAGAGTGGATACAGTCCCGTGGTGGGAAAGCATGGTGCAGCAGGACCATGAGATTGGCCTTGTGGTCAGGAAGCTAACGGGTCACATTTCATACACACAGAGAGGAAACAGAGGAAGAAAGAGGTCAAGAAGTGGGGCCAGGCTGTCAAACATGGGAACCAGCCTCCAGTGGCTGTGCTTACCTCAGCCAAGCTCTACCCCCTGCAGATTCCATGGTCTCCCTGAACAGCACAGCAACTAGGAGCCAAGTGTTCCAACACATGAGCCTATGGGGGATATCTTACACCCAAGCCATAACAGGTAACCCCCTCTAAACTTTCAGCGAAGTAAACCTTTGAAAATGGAGCCTCCACCTGCCTGACAAGGAGAGGAGGACCAGTCTGACCTTCGCTCATTTCCCTGAGAGAAATTCCATCTGGAGCAGGACACGTGTACACATAGGCTGTTCAGGTCTGCTGCCCATTGAAATCTTGAGTAAATGTGGGAAGAGCTAAAAAGGAGAAGCACGCAGAGTGTCTGCTCTTCATTGGGTCTCACCTCACACCATCTTTGACTGTTGACTTTATCTTTATGTTCCTCCCAATTGGTAACTTGAAAAATGAAGATGAAAAAAGAGTGAGATACCCAGAATTTTGTCAAGAAAGTAAGTTAAGATGACCCAGGGAACGCAAGAGTGGGGTCTGTTTTTATTCAGGTTTGCAGGAAACTGAGTAGGGTGTAGGGGTGATATTCCTAAGTATCCTAGAGTTGGGAGATTGAGGCACGGGTATGTTGAGTTTGAGCTACTTACTGAATTCCAGGGCAATCTGGGCTACATAGAGAGACTGCCTCAAACAAATGATGGAGCTATGGGTTTCCAAGGTGACTTGATGTTTCTACTTTCTCTGATAAGAAGTGCTCTCTTCCCTTCGGACCAACTAGAAAACTACTCAGACTTAGTGCCTTAGAGACGAGAAAACCATCACCAGTGCCACCACCAGGCAAATGGCAACAAGGCTGGAACTCAGACTAAAAGATCAAGAAGAAAAGAGTTGGTGGAGGGATGGGGCTGTAGCTCCGTCTGCAGGGTGCTTACCAACACACGCAGAGCCCTGGGTTTTGATATCCCCAGCATCTGACCAGCACAGTGGAGGCCGAGGACTTTAATTCCAGCACACGGAATGTCGAGGCAGGAAAATGAAATCTTCAAGACCATCTTCAGCTCCTCAGCCTACATAGCCAGTGTGAGGCCAGCCTGTGCTTCATGAGACTTTGTCCAGGAGCTGCTCCCCACCCCCAAAAGAGCTGGTTAACTCCTGTGCTGGATGCTTCTATGTCATCTCTCTTGCTTCCTTTCCCCTGCTTTCTGTCCTAGAAGACTTGCCTTTATGGCTTGCATCTGTGGCTGGCAGCCTCTGGATTCCAGCTGGATTTGGCCAGCATAGGCAGGAGAGGAGACCTTGAAAGAATTACTCCTCTGGCTTCTTTCTGTTGGGCTCTTACTGTCTGCTGTGTCCTGGAGGCAGGCCCTTCACTCATCTGCAGCTCTCTTTTTGGAGGATCCAGTGACTGTGTGATCCTGTCTCTTTCCTTCAGGCCTAGGGAAGGGAATGGCGGAGGCTTCCCCTGGCTGTGCTAGGTGTTGGGGGAGGAGCGGGTCTTACCATCCCTGTTTGCCCTGTAAGTCTGCCCTAGCTTTTGAAACTTCCATCAAACTCCCTTTAATTTCTCCTTTAAATCTGCTATTTTTTTTTCCTTCCAAGATCTGGACTTTAAACACATTATGTATGGGGCAGGAAAGCTTCGTTCAGTGGCATAATGACCCATAAGAATGATTTATGAAAGTCACATTTCATAATTATCATTGTAGGTACAGAGACGATGGGCCACCCTCAGCCCTTTGTATGTCTGTATGAATGGATCTTAAAAATGAAGCTCTATAAAACACAGCAAGTATCAAAGCAGAAGTATGCTGCAGGAGTTTGCTACTAATAAAAGGAACTGAAATTGTACATTAAGAGAAATTAATGTGAATAGATGAATTGTTGTAGTAATGTTATTTTCTGTCATAGACATTCCACTATGTTTTCTTGAGCCACATTGAGTTTCAACAGGTGCATTAGAGGTTTCCCACAGTGCTCTTGACTCTTTGTCTATGTGTGGTCACCCACAGGCATCCCGGACAACGTGTCCCACTTGTTCAATGTAATGATAGGAAAAGATGTGGAATTGGGTTTTTTTTTTTTTTTTTTGCATTATAGTTTTTTAAATTAATTCATTCATATTACATCTCAATTGTTATCCCATCCCTTCTATCCTCCCATTCCTCCCTCCCTCCCACTTTCACCCTATTTCCCTCCCCTATGACTATGACTGAGGGGGACCTCCTACCCCTGAATATGATCCTAGGTTATCAAGTCTCTTCTTGGTAGCCTGCTATCCTTCCTCTGAGTGCCACCAGGCCTCCCGATCAAGGGGACATGGTCAAATATGGGGCATCAGAGTTCGTGTGAAAGTCAGATCCCACTCTCCACTCAACTGTGGAGAATGTCCTGTTCATTGGCTAGATCTGGGTAGGGGTTCGAAGTTTACTGCACATATTGTCCTTGGTTGGTGCCATAGTTTGAGCAGGACCCCTGGGCCCAGATCCACCCGTCATAATGTTCTTCTTGTAGGTTTCTAGGACCTTCTAGATCCTTCTATTTCCCCATTCTCCCATATTTCTCTCACCTAGGGTCCCAGTAGAATGTCCTCACCTCTATCCCACTTTCCTGGTAGGTGCAGACTTTCATGGGACATGCCCCTTGGGCTAGTGTCCAGTTATAAGTGAGTATATACCATTTGAGTCTTTCTGCTTCTGGGTTAACTCACTCATAGCTCAATCCACTTGTCCACAAATTTCGGGAATTCCTTGTTTTTAGTAGCTGAGTAGTATTCCATAGTGTATATGTACCACAGTTTCTTTATCCATTCTTCTACTGAGGGACACTTAGGCTGTTTCCAGGTTCTGGCTATCATGAATAAGGCTGCTATGAACATGGTTGAGCATCTGTCCCTGTTGTGTGCTGGAGCAAGATGTGGAATTGTAACAAAAAGATTGTTAGGTGTTAGGCTACATAGCAATCCAGGAAAGGAATTTCTTTGACTTTTATGAACTTTCTTACTTGTTTTCCAATTTTCTCGTCAGACTCTATAGTGTTTTACTCATCGTATTTCACTCTTAGTGTTTCTCGTTCTGCCAATTACACGTTCACTAATAGGCAGAAATAGAGGCACGCTATGGGCTGGCTACATTCCATGTTTTCACCAGGGAAATCTTTCTTGGGTATCTTTGGGATACATGTGATGAACCCACTGTGTCCTGATGAAGCTCTATTTTAAATAGTGAATTTAAAAAGAAAAGAAAAGTTCAACTCTCTCCACTTAACTTAGTTATCTTGCTAAATCTTGAGGAAACTGAGATGAAGGGAACAGTTCTGCCCTCCTGGATTCTGAGGCCTAGTAGGCACACGGATGAAACCAAACAGTAATGGAACTGGGATACAAAGTGACTAACATCATAACAGAAAGACACTTAAAATGTAATGGCAGGAGGGGCAATTGCTTCTTTGAGAGGTAGAGGGATCTATGGCAACAATTATTACAAAGTGGACGATTGCAAAGGTCAAGACCAAGCTTGATTGTAAAGAGTGTTTAGGGGTTCAACACTGAAATTGGTAGACAAAGATGCTACTGGCAAAGGACCCAGTAAGAGTCTCATTCATTCTTGGCAAAGTCTTGTTTAATGTCCACCATTGCTTCTGACCTCCACTTGTTTTCACATTGTTGCATTTCCTAAAACCTGTCGGTGATTTTCACTGAGTCATCCTGAGGTCTACAGGACTAAAGTGCCATTGGAAGACAGAGATTAGGAGGACCGCTGGCTGGCCTGAAGTAAAATTCAAGACCTGGGTCTCAGGAGGACTGGGCAGTAGCCACCAGAGAAAGCCAGCAAAGACCCTAAGTCTGAATTTGGATTGAAATGTGCACTCTGAGATGGGGATTGCAATTGCCCGGGGACCTGATTTGCATGCAGCCTTGGCGATGCTGATCTATGAGAGATGTCTGTGTCCACGTGGAGTTTAGATTAGGAAAGTATTAGGGGAATATCAGCAAAGGAGAATTTGTCTTAGGGATTTATGAATGTCGCTCCTCACAGTTCACTGTGTTATATCAGAGCAAGCAGAGGACAGAGAGTTAGAAACTGCCTAAGACGCCACAAAGATGCATAGCGTTTACCTGACAGAGAAAAGCAGAGCAGCTAAATCCAAGTTAGGTTTTTAAATATTAGTTCTGTAATTTCTTATCTCTGACCCCAGACATATGTGAATGCTTTCTTGCTAAGACCTGTAGACCTTATTCAACACTGTCTTATGTCATCCTGTTTTTAACCTGAGGCCCACTGCACTGTCTTTCTCTCTCCTTCCCCCTCTCCCTCTCTTTCCCCTTTCTCCCCTCCCCTCCCCTCCCCCCCCCCCCATCACAGGTCAGTGGAGATGCTCTCAAGTGCAGACCAAGAAATGTGTGAACCTGGAAAGGGGAAACAAAATGGAAGTGGAAAATGTGTTGCTCTTTATTCAGAACCAGAGATAAACACACGTAGCACCAGGAAAGACGTGATTGCTCCACTATGGATTCACGACAAATGTGTGTGTTTTATATGGGGGACAAAAAAAAAAACAAACCTCAAAACCTTCTGAAAAACAAAAAGTAAAACTGGACACATGGAACAATATCCTTTCTCTTGGATTGGAAGAGAATATCACAAGGTGGGTTTTTTTTTTTTTTTTGATATCAGGGATTACACAGAAAAATTTCAAAAAAAAGCAAAACAAACAAACAAAACAAACAAACAAACAAACAAACAAAAACCAAAAACAAGCACCACCACCAAACCAAACAAAAACAAACAAAACACCCCACATATAAATATGATCAGAGAATAGCTGAGTGCTGAAAAAGCCAACTGTAAGGCTTCTTGAATGTGACATAAAGCATTTATAATTAAGAAAGTATCAGCCGGACACAGAACAGACAGAGCAATAGAATCAAACAGAAAGTCCAGGTGTAAATGTTTGTGGGGATTTAGTCCTCGGTCAAGGTGCTTTTTCCAAGGCAGCACTGGCTGGGTCAAAACTGAACTAGGGTTCTTTCCATTTTACTCACTGCTATTGTGACTGCGTGTAAATGGTGTACGTGTGGGGGAGGGGCGTGGAGGTGGGGGTAGGGCGGCATGTGGAGGTCAGAGGGCAACTTCCGGAGGTGTTCTCTCCTTCCATCATGAATACTGAGCACTGAATTCAGACTGTCGTGCTTGTCTGCCAGGTGCCTTTATCCGCTGAGCCATCTCTCTGCCTCCCTCTCTGTTTTTTTTTTTTGTTGTTGTTTTTTTGTTTTTTTGTGACAGGCTCTCAAACCCACTATTTTCTTCCCAAGTGCTGGAATTGTAGCCGAAACGTGAACTTCTGTACAAACAGCTTGGGGACCAGTAGGTCTCCATAGGTGAAGATAAACTCTAGTTGGGGCGAAGAGTGAAACCTGCCAACGTCAGATGGAAATGTAGACAGTATTCTCTGTAACATGGATATAAGGAGACACTTCCTAAATAAAACTCAAAATCTGGATGCAACAAAAGACTGATCACTGCGCATCGAAAATAACAACAACAACAACAAAAAATCATGACAAACTCATAAAGCAGCTGGGGAAAACCCGGGAAGAACCTTCCCAACATTCATCACAGTGAAAAGACCCATACTCATACAGAGAGAGAGGCTGAGGGACGCGGAGCCGAGACCGCTTCCTTTTTGCTCTAACCTATCACTTTGTCCTTCTTCCTAGAGAGATCATTGTAATTAGCTCGCTGTTGGGTCGGCGTGATTTAACATTTCTCGGTCACATTGTTGTTATTTTTCAGCTCTTTCACTCCCCAGCTGGGCTTGATTTATAAGTGTTTTCCCCCAGTTCCCGTTCTGAGCCGGCCTGTTGCACCTGGTGTTTCCCCGGAGCCAGCAGCAGGACTGGTTTGCTGGGCTCTCATTTCACTGAGGCTTCTCAGTGAGGCCTGGCCCAGTGTGGGCGGTCAGAGGCTCAGGGAAAACTGCCGGCCAAGGGGAGCAGTTAGCAGAAATGAATACACCCAGAATACCCTGAACATATGAGTTTCAGGAATCCAGGTGTTAGAGACACACAGGGCCCTTTATGGCATCTCGACAAGAGTGGATAGGTTTTCAAAGTGGGGGTGGGTGGGGGGTAAAATAAATATATATTTGTTATAGATAGCTAAACCAGAATCTCCCCCACACCCCCTTTTTTTCCATCTTGGTTGTTTGAGGAATCACAGGTCAATGGACACAGGGTAAGTTTCATTGTTTTCAGATTCATTCAAGTGAAGGGAGAGGAGAAAAGTAATGATAGTTTTGAGGTAGGAGGGAGAGGTGCCAGGAAATTAGGGGACCGGGTTTGAAAGTGCCCCCTCACCAGCCTGGCCCAACCCCACTGCTCACGAAAGACACTTTCCCCCAGATGTGGCTCACGCTCCGGGAAGTGCATCTTACAGGCACTCTAGTGGCAGAAGGCTTCCTGTTTTTTTGAAAGCAATTTCCTATCGATTACCACCGTATTTGATCACCATGGGGCCTCAAGAAGCAGGTGGTACCCAGCATCATTGTCGCCACCTTGTAGATGTGAGCAAAATTGAGGAAGGTGGGGAAAAAGCCCAATGGAGGACTTTGGGTAAGAAGTGAGGGCACCTGCCTGTTAACCGGCTTAGATATCTTAAGTCAGTTCTGTGAAGTCTCCAACCAGCTCCAGTTGTGTGAGAGGACTGCAGAAGATGGTCCTCGAGGGCCCTCCCAGTGTTGCTATTACAGGATTTTACCACTGGCCCACATCACAGGAAATTAGTCAGTGAGTGCGAAACGCTACTCTGCGGACTCCTATCCCTTCCTCTACCCCACACGATGCAGTACCAAGGACTCACTTGGGATGGGACTAGAGCCTTTCTGTAGTCACAGATGGGAGGGGCCAGCATTCCTGTTTGACTGCAAGGCATTTTTAAAGTTCATCTTATGCCTTGTAAATTTCAATGCCTCCTATGTATTTCCTCATTAACATTTTCCAACTTTATTCAAGTCCAATTTACAGACCCCAAAATTCACTTATTATAATCCTACAGTTATGCTTTTAGTGATTCTATAGAATCGTGGCCATCAGCACACTATAGATTTAGAGCTTTTTCTTCACAAGGTTCCTTTAGGAATGAAGTGTGGCTCACTTGGCAGAGTGCTTGCCCAACATGCAGGGAGCTCCGACTGCCGTATCACCGCATTAATGGGGCATGGTGGAACACACCTGAAGCCCAGCACAGACTAAGTGGTGACCATAATTTTCTTTTTTCTCGTATAACCCCTGACAGTGTCTGGAACAAAATAAGCCATGCTTTAGTTAAAATAAGAGCTCATGCCAGGTGTGCCGAGGTGTATGACTCTCTTGAAGTGGGAAGTCAGTCTGGTCTTCATAGGGAATTCCCGGATGGCCAGGGCAACATGGTGAGGGAATTCCCGGATGGCCAGGGCAACATGGCGAGGCTCTGACTAGAAAGAAAGAAATTAAAAAAAAAAAAAAAAAAAAGAAAGAAAGAAAGAAAGAAAGAAAGAAAAAGAAAAAAAAAAGACAACTCAAGCTACCAAAATATGCAGGAAGTTTCAGAATTTTGTGAAGACTATTCAACGTAGGTAAAAAAGACTGACTAAAGAGGGGGAGGCAAAGCAGAGCCGATGGAAGGTCGCAGCTAGTGACCGCCAATCCATTGCTGACTTGGAAGCTCAGTGGTTTCAGCTTCTGGCTCTGGGGTGAGAAGGCTGATGCTAAGAAGGACAGCTGGGTATCTGGAGCAGCCCCCTTCTCTGCCTCGAGCTGATCCTGCAGGCTTCCACATTTTGAAGAGGCTCCCTACTAATGCGGCTGCCAGAAGAAGTGCCAGGTTAACAATTGTGCTGTAATTCAATAAAAAAAAAACAAAAAAACAAACAAACAAAAAAAACAAACAACTAGCATGGACTTTGAGTTCCTTCCCTAACGTGTAGAGTTTAGAAGTGCCCCCACCCCCACCCCCTGGCTCCCTGTTGGAGTGCAAAATCTTACAGAGAGAAAGATGGCAAAAGAATTCACTCACCCTCATTTGGACAACGAGCAATTTTAATGAAGTGTGAGTATTTGAATGCATGTGCATGTGCACACACACGTGTACACACACACACACACACACACACACACACACACACACACACACCTCACACACACACAGGTTTGGAAAACAAAGCAACATTTTCAAATCAGACCCCACCAGGAGAATGGTTTGTGTGGGAAATACACTATAAAATCAAACCCAAAATTCCCCAGGTAACAAGAAAAAAAATGTGGGGGGGGGGGCTCGTGTGTTAAGCAGCCCCAGGAGGGGGCCAAGCACTTCTGTGGGAGCGGTCTCTCACTCTGTTGGCCCAAGTTTTCACTTCTCCCCCTGGGTTTCATTAACTTTTCACTCTCTCTACCACATTTATCCTCTGAGGATTTGTAGATCTATGTTTCTTTAAGCTGAAGCGTAGACAAAAATTCTTTTCTTCCTTCACTCAGCAAATTTTTTGTGGGGGGGGCGGGCAGAAAAAGTCCCTCAAAGTAAGAGAAAGCATGGAAGAAACGAAGGGGCTGTGCATTGCGCCTTCCATGATCATACAGGACTGACGCTGCTAACACCGGGCGCCTTTCATCCTGTGTCCCCACCTCGTGGGGCGATGTCTAGCTCACCAGTTGGGGCGGGAGCACATTTGGAGCCTCAGCTGTTAGGCACAAAATGTGATTTCCCTTCTCCATTACATAGCCTCTCTCTGTCGACTCCTGTCTCTAGTGATACATACCTCTTTGAGAGATTAAAGCGTTTAGTTTCTCTTCTTAGTGAAATGATACATTAGAGTTAAAATAAGTGACTGTCAATATTAGGATGTTAAAAGAAAAGCCCCACCTGGCCAAGAAGAAAATACTAGTGGTTTCCCAAATAATTCACATGTGATTTTTTCAGACTTCACCATCACCTGACTCGTTATTAGAAACACATATTTTTAGCTGGGTGTGGTGATACAAACCTTTAACCCCGGCGCATGGCACTCAGGAGGCCAGTGCAGGCGGATCTCTGTGAGTTTGCAGACAGCCTGGTCTACACATGAACCCCAGGTCATGTAGATCTACATAAAGAGATTCACTTCCAAAGTGCAAAACAAAGAGATGAACAGAAGGCTGCAGGGACCCTCCACCAACTTCTGCATCTGAAACGCAAGGGTCGCAACATTGTATTTAAAGAAGTCTTCCCCCACGATGGTTCTGAGCCAAGCTCTGAGCTACCGAGTTACATGTTGTCTATGCTCTTTTCTTTTTCATTCTTTCTTTCTTTCTTTCTTTCTTTCTTTCATTCTTTCTTTTCCTATCTGTCTGTCTGTCTGGCAGAGTCTCGCTATGGAACCCTGGCTGGCCTGGAAATTGTCATCCTCCGGCTTCATCCTCCAGTGGAAGCTAATAAGCCTATACCTGCAACACGTGGCAAAGAGGGCGTGTCGATGTCTAGGATGAGGGTGACCCCAGGTAAAGGGCTGGAAGTGGAAAAAGAAAGAACTGAGAGGACAGAGGAAGGCAGAGTGAGACAAGAGGTGCACGGTCATTCTCTGGTGACCATCCAAAGCGAGTGCTCAAGGGGATTGCTTTTGATCATCCTCTGGGCGTTGCACTGGTTGCCTCCCTATAAGAATGTCCTTCCAATAACAGAGTACATGCATACATAATGAAGGGGCTACACATTTGTTACATCTGGAATTTCCCGTACATATATGCCTATGCTCAGGAACATGAGAGATAAACCTCGAGACTTTATGCTCAGGAACATGAGAGATAAACCTCGAGACTTTAAGAAAACGCGTGCTCAGTAAGATGAAGGTCATTATCTATTGCAGTCGCTCAGGGACTTGGCCTCAAGAATACAACACATTAATTTTTCTCCTTATGGGAAAGGCCAGCATTGTGTCTTACTGAGGGTGGCCTGGTGCCTCCAAGGCTTCCTGACATGAGTTATGGGTCATTTTATGACCACAGCGAGGAAAAATGGTGAGCTTTGAGTTCTGCATTTTGGATGCCTGATTCATTTTGTGATCATGCCAATTTCCTTCACTGAGAAAATAATCCAGGGACTACTTCATTCTGTCCCCGTGAAGTCCCCTGGGGCAGCTTCCTTAGAGTGTCCCATGAGCAGGGAGGACATTCCATAACAGCCTGGAACATTCCAGAACAGCCTGGAAGAGCAGACAGTTCTAGGAGGACATTCGTTTGTTCACCGTGGGTTCACTGTGCACAGATATCATTCTAGAAACTGTAGCCAGTCTGGGCCAGAGTTTGTTTTTATCCTCAGCACCCACTACCAGAAGGGGGTTATTTGGGATGGATGGAAAGAATACAATAAATAAATAAGTAAATAAATAAAAAGTGAAGTCAAGGAGTTGAAAGCAAAGAATTTGTGATGATGGGCGGGGTCGAAATAGCTCCGTTGGGAGAGAGGTTAGACTGAAGAAACTGTGATGTGGGCTGACTGGAAGGTTCCATTGGCAAAGAGCTTGCCTTGCAAACATGACAAAGTTACTTTCATTCCCTAGAACTCATATAAAAAGCAGAGCATGGTGGTGGGTGCTTGAAACCCCAGTCCTAGTGACATGGATGTGGCAGATCAGCCCCAGACCAGTAAGAGACCTTGTCTCACAACACAAGGTGAACTAATGGAGGGTTTGCGGCATGGAAGGAGTTGGAGGAAAGGGACTTGAGGGGGAGGGCGTGGCTGGAGGGAGAAAAGGAAAGGGAACAGTGATGTTATTCTATTTTAATTGAAAATATACCCCCCCAAAAAACCCCTGCAAGGTGGATAGCAACTGAGGAAGGAAGCCCGAGGTTGATCTCTGCTCTCCACATGCGTGCACCCCACCCCCAGCTGTGATGCGTGCACCCCACCCCCAGCTGTGATGTGAGTCTAGAAGGAACAACACAACAACAACAACAACAACACCAAAGGCTGAAAGCCTGGGCCTCTCAGGGAAGATGCTGACAAGCTGGGGGCCAGCCGCTGTGTCTTGTGAGAGGGACAACCTGGTCCAGAGCTGGGAAGGAATTGATGGGTCCTTGGAAGAGAGTGAAAGACAACAGGATGGCCCTGATTAGAGTGTGAATTTTACCTCTGAGTGGCCTGAAGGCCTGAAGGATTAGCCACTGGTGTCTCAGGGAGAAGGGCTCCTACCTCAGTCCTAAAATTCCCTGAGGATTGGAAGGTGAGAGAGTGTCTCTGTCACTCTCTGTACTCCTTGCCTAGGCTGCACTAACTGAGGGTCACTAACGAACCAACAAGGGCACACATAGGACGAGAAGGAGACTTGCATGGGAGAAAGGATGTGGGCAGGAGTAATTGGAAACAGAGGGCACGTGCCTTCCCCATCTTAGAGACGTCACAAAGCACAGCCCTTTGAAGGCAGAAGCAGAGCTGTAAATCTTACTTTATTATTTTACTTTCTTAAAGCTCAATTTGTAAGGTAAGCAATTAAAATGTTCAAATTAAAAAAGCCAAAGTAAATCACAATTATGAGTCAGCTCTTAGCGTTCTTTTTTCTTTTCTTTTTCCTTCCTCGCTCGGGGGGGGGGGGGGGGGGAGGGGAGGAGGAGGGAAGAGCTACACTCCATGTCAATTCCACTGCAGTTTCAGCGAGGAGACTGTTGGCCATAGATGGGCAGCTGCTGTGGTCTCATCACACTACTGTCTCCTCAGGGTCCTGAAAAGATCATGTGTGGGACAGCCCAGCCATCCCCATGGGCCTCCGTTTACAGAGGGATCTACATGTTAACTGCAATCGTAGACAAAAGGAGATGCTATCAGGAAAAAGCATCGTCTTTCGGCCCCGGCAACATGCTAAGCATGTGGTCTGCGGCGTTGGTGCATAAACAGAACAAGTTCTAGTTGGCAGTTACAACGGGGAGACTCGGGTTTCTCCGGCAGATGGGCAGCCCAGGTGGAGAAGGATAGAAGAGTTTAACCCCTGGCCCAGAAAGGAAGGGAGGTGGCACCTCTTCCTTAGTCTGATCTTCAGTTATGCACCAAACAGACGCGCACACACAGCGAGGAAATTACAAGCTCTCTCACTCCACACCCAACCTCCCCGTGGTCGCTGCCATCGGATGGCTGGCCTCGCAAGCAGCATGTGATCCTCCACGCCTCCCAAGCTCACCTTTATATGTCATTAACCAGCACCACGCTAGAACCTGGCTACCACCAGAATCCAGTCACCCAGGGCTTTCCACGATTATTTCAACTTAGTTTCCAAATGACCTTTAATCAAGCCAGATGCGCAGCAACTGCCGCCTTCCTGGCCTCTGTTCTAATTAAACCACTTTAATTAAATTCCTTGCCGTCTTGTTGTATGAGCTGTGGG